>NW_024340692.1:6330460-6574435 GCF_902729225.1 Pteropus medius | reverse complement strand
CAGCACTACCAGGCAGGGCTGTTCAGCGAAGTCGCCACAGCTTCTCCCCTCCTCTTCCTCCTGCAGGAAACTCCAGAGGCTGTGAGAGGCAGCTTCAGTCTCAGCAGCATTTGCTCACATTCCCCTAGGTCTCCGTGGCTTTCCATCTCAGAGGGTATGGGGGAAGGGGCCCTCCAGGTTGGGGGACAGGGGCTGCAGCTCAGCCACTAATGACTGGTAAAAATAACTGTTGTTTTTCTGCTGTCCCACTTCTCTGTTTTCTGTCCTGATGACTGGGCCTGCCAAAGGCCACATGGAGCTCCCAGGCAGGGCTGTTCAGGGAACTCACCAAACCTTCTCTCCTCCCCCTCCTCTTACAGAGGCAGCTTCTTTGTTTCTCCCAGTCCACCGTCCAACATCCAGAGTTACCTATGATAGCTCTTATGCGCAGATCCCATGCTCAGACATGCTGGTGTGCAGTTTGAATGTTTTTGTTGAGTTTTAGATGTTCAGCTTATTGTTGTTTCAAGGGGAGAGATCTGAGGATGTCTCTCACTCAGCCATGTTTTTCTGATTCTTTTATATTATTTTTTAAATAAAGATATTTTTGTTTCGGGTGACAAAAATACAACTAATACTTATTTAAGAAAAAAAAAAACTGTGGAAAGTACATAGTAAAATTGGTTTGGGGCACTGCCTGGCACTAGGACTATATATAGGGCTCATTATTATTTCTTTCCTTTATTATCAGACTACATCTCTCTGTGGTGACCTATGGCATTCTTACTCCTACCTTCTATTTTCCAGTATTTCCAACAATATTCTTAGAATTGATTTTATTCTCTTCATGCCCATCCCTGCATCTATCACTTTGGCCAGTTAGAAGAACTACATGATTTGGCAAGGTCTGGGTTATCTGATAATATCTTGGGTGAGAGTGGCAATGGGTATCTCCACAAAAGAAAACTGAGGTGCTATATCCGTCTTTATAATATTGCCTTTCACCACCTGGCTCATAGTTGACACATGAATGATCAGTCCACATTCCTGTTCTTCAGTATTCTCAATTCCATCATATGTTGGATTATAGTATATTTTCTTTCAAACATGATGCCAACACAAAGAAAAATATTGCTATTTTGCTTGTCTAGTGCATTGTCATCTACTGGACAAGAATTCTTCCTTTGAATCACATCAAACCTGTGGGAAAAGCAATATATAGATAGTGATAAGATATTTCTATCACTATCAGTAGGTTCCTACAGTAATTCATTTTAGTACAAATATTCCCGTCAAAGCTTTATAATATGGAAAGGGTGCCCCCAACCTGGCCCCATTATTAATCTTGATCTTAGAGTATTCCATTCAGAGAAATCAAAGGGGATGAAATCTCTAGAGCAGCTTTGTCCAGTAAAATTTTCTGTGATGATGGAAATATTTTCTAATTTGTGCTATCCAATTTAATTTTTTTCTCATTATACTTTGTTTTAATGGTTCTCAAAATTCTGTGGCATATTTTTGGTCAAGTTCGTTCTGTTAAAAAGTACTGATTTTAAAACCTAGTAACTTAAAAACTGCCACACACACACACACACACACAAACTAAATGGTCCACAAAACATTCTCCTTTCCTTCTGAAGTTTTTATAAGGCACTATAATCAGTAACCAGTTTTTTACTATTAAACTTAAATGGCCAATTGAGACAAAGAGTTCTGAGACCATTCTTCCACCACTGATTAAGACTGGGGTGGCAGGTATTGGGGATAATATTCATTTAGTCTTCTGAACTTTCTGGGCAGACTGGTGACCCTACCAGCTCCAGCTGCCTTTTTGTTCTCTGTTTGATGACATCCACAGCAACTGTCTCATGCCACGAACAGCAAAGTAGCCCAGGGGAGGATACTCAGAGAAGCTCTCAACACACATAGGCTTGCTAGGAACCATATCGACAATGGCAGCAGCACCAGATTTCAAAAACTTCAGGCTGTCTTCCAGCTGACAGTTCAGCACCGGTGTATATCCAGCACTGATTTGGTCTGGCTGGTTTAGGAAAATCACCTGAGCCATAAAGATAGCTGCTTCCATTGGTGGGTCATTTTTGCTCTCACCAGCCACATTTCCACAACAAACATCTTTAACAGACACATTCTTGACACTGAGGCCCACACTGTCTCTAGAAGAGCTTCACTCAAAGCTTCATGGTGCGTTTAATAGACTTTACTTCAGTTGTAATGTTGACTGGAGCAAAGGTGACCATCATGCCGGTTTGAAAACATGAGTCTCCACTCAGCCCATACGGACAGTACCAATACCACAATTTTGTAGATATCCTGGAGAGGCAGACTCAACGGCTTGTCAGTTGGACAAGTTGGTGGCGGGATATAATCCTGAGCTTCAAGCAGTGTGGTTCCACTGGCATTGCTATCTTTACAGGTGACTTTCCATCCATTAAAACAAGCCATGTTAGCACTTGGCTCCAGTATGCCATCACCATTCCAACCAGAAACTGGCACAAATGATACGGTGTCAGGATTGTAGCCAATTTTCTTACATGTTGGTGCTGACTTCTTTAGTGATTTCCTCATATCTTTTCTGGCTGTAGGATGGCTCAGTGGAATCCATTTTGTTAACATCAATTAGTTATTTCACACCCAATATGTAAGCCAGAAGGGCATGCTCACAGGTCTGCCCATTCTTGGAGATACCTGCTTCAAATTCACCAACACCAGCAGCAACAATCAGTACAGAACGATCAGCCTGAGATGTCACTGTAATCATGTTTTTGATAATCTCTGTGTCCTGGGGCATCAGTGATGGTCACATAATACTTACTGATCTCAAATTTCCACAGAGAGATATCAAAGGTGATACCACACTCATGATCAGCTTTCAGTTTATCCAAGACCCAGGCATACTTGAAAGAGCCCTTTCAGGAGCCTCTTTCTCAAATTTTTTGTCGATCCCACCATATTCGTAGATCAGATGGCCAAGTAGTGTTAGATTGGCCTGAATATATATGTTCATTGACAACGATGTAGATATATGTCTTTCCCATTTTGGCTTAAGATTTAGTGGTGGTTTTCATGACATGTATTCTGGCAGCACTGATTTGCAAAAAGGCCATATGTGGCTATTAAATGCTCATAATATGACTAGTATGATTTGGGAACTACATTGTTAATTTTATTTGATTTTAATTAATTTAAACTTATATAGCCCCATGGGCTAATGGCTACACAGCTCTAGACAATAAACTATATGAGGTCAGATCTCTACTATTCACTATTATATTCCCACATGATACAGTGTCTGAAGAGTAGCAGGTATATAATATGTGTTGTTGTTGAAATAACACTTATAGGTGGCACTTCTCAGAACTCCCATGAGCCAGGTACTATGCTAAATTCTTTAAGCATTTCATACAAATATCTTTTCAAGAATGCTCCACATCTAACCTAATGATATAGGGCATTTCTTAGAAACCAGAATGTTGTGGTAGACAATGAAAGATTCCACCCCATTATAATCTATGAATCGAGTAGCCTATATTCAACAGAATATTCTCTGAACAATATATAATATGTACATCACCACTACTCTTTTTTAAATAAGCTTAACTGAGGTATAATTGATATACAAACAATTTCATATATTTGATATATAAATTATGAGTTTGGACATAGGCATATACCCATGATACTGTCACTACGATTAAAGTACTAAACATATCCATCACCTCCAAAAACTTCCCTACTTCCTTGTGTTTGTATGTGTATGTTCAGAATACGTGATATCTATCCTCTTAACATATTTTAAGGTGAGTTTTATTTGCATTGTTAATTACTGGCACTATGTTGTACAGCCAATCTTAGAACATGGTCATCTTATACAACTAAAATGTCATACCCTTTGAGCAACAACTCTCCGTTTCTCCCCCAACCCCAACCTCTGGCAACCACCATTCTATTCTGTTTCTATGAGTTTGATGATTTTAGGTACCTCATAAACATGGAATCATTCAGTATGTGTCTTTCTGTGACTGGCTTACTTCACTTAACATAATGTCCTCTAGGTCCATTCATATTGTAGCAAATGGTAGGGTTTCTTTTTAAGGCTGAATGATATTCTGTTATATGTACATACCATATTTTTAAAAAAAATTATTAGTTTCAAGTATACAGTACATTGGTTAGATATTTATATAGCTTATAAAACGATTCCCCTAATTGTTTTCTCTCTTTTGGCTCTCCACTTAGCCATTACATTAATGCTAACTGCATTCCCCCATGCTGTGCTCCCCATCCCTGTGACCTTCTACCAACCACTAGTTTGTACTTCTTTATCCCTATTCTCCCAGCTCCCCAGCACTCCTCACCTCTGACTTTTGCCAGATTATCCTCTATATTTGTGAGCCTGTTTTTGATTATTTTGTTCTTTTTGTTCCTTAGATTCTGCATATAAGCGAAATCATATAGTATTTATCTTTCTCTGTCTGACTTATTTCACTCGGCATAATAACCTCAAAGTCCATCCACATCATTGCAAATGGTAGGATTTCATATTTTTAATGGCCGAGTTATATTCTATTGTGTATATGAACCATAACTTCTTTATCCAATCATCTGTTGATGGGCATTTAGATTGCTTCCATACTTCGGCTATTGTAAATTGTGTTGCTATGAACTTAGGGTGCATAGATCTTTATGAATTATGGACATAAAATCAGTCTCAGACTATTTCTTAAAAGGGCTGCAAATTTTACGAAGCACCTACACATTCACCACACATTTGATCTGATTTTCACAAGTCTGTAATTTAAGTATTAGCATATACATTTATAAATAAGAAAACTAAAAATCAAAGAAGCCAAGAGATAGGTACGGGATTGGTGTCACTATTAGAAAACAGGAAGTTCCATTCTCGAACACAGGTCTTGAAAGTCCAAGTCCAGAGACATTTTTTTTTGTCTTTCTAAACCTTAGACTTTCTGATAATGAGTTTTACGTGATCAGGGTTACTTTGTAGGTAAAACAAGAAATGAGAGCATGAGGTGTTATAAGATACATATTTTTCTAGGCTGCAAAACCAATGAAACTGTACATTTTGCTATTTGGGTTACCTGTTGTATGTCAGAAATCCAAATAAACTCCATAAACTTTACAGAAAGAAAAAAAATATCAAGGAGCTCACTGTTCTATTAGGAAGAGGCAGTTTTAACTTTAGCCTCTTTAAATAAAAGTGATTTAAAAAAAAGGCCAGTATTACATTTTATTTTTTACTCTAATATCCTGTTTATGTTACCTCTGCTGCCTAAAAACATAAATGATAAGTATTGAAACTCAGATGTTTATGTGCTTATATCCATATAAACTATTATTTTCTCTTTGGGAATAATTAATTTTCATCACTGCATTTTCATACTTACATTGTTTTCTCACAGTTTCTTCTTCAATCTAAGACTTTAATTAGGGATTTTACTTAAAAGAGGATGATAAAAGACATAAAGAGATTTGATGTCAAAGCAAAGTACCTAACTAAAAAATACTCAAGTGAATCCTATATTTGTTATCTTAAAATAAAACTTCAAAGGAAATGATGGAAGATTTTCAGGCTTCTAACTGTATAAAACATTTTTTTTTTTTAATGATGAAAAGCCATGTAGATGAATGGATTTTTATAATTGCATGTGTGGTTGCCAAGTGGACTCCTTCTAGCTTTTTATTTATTTTATTTCTTGCTTTTTGGGGGTGGAGGTGGGCAGGGAATGGGTAGAAGGAGAGAATCCTTCTTTAATAGAAGGCCATTCTGAATAATTTTGGCACAACACTTAAATATACTAAATAAAAAGCTTTATTTAATCAAAGACTATGGTTTTGTGATACCATTCCTGACCCACAATACAGGACCTGGCTCTTAATGCATAAAGATATCTGGTTACCATGACTATAATTACCATAATTTTACACCTATTAATTTTGTCTGTAGAATTAATTTCCATAACTTATGACTTGAAACAAAAACATCAGCCTTGTTTCATAGTTTCCAAGAGAAGAATTATTATAAACCTCATAAATGCCAAATGCTATTATCATTTTTTTTTATTTTTTGCTCTCTCCGAATCCTCCAAACTGGTTCCCTCTTATTAAAATTCAAACAGCTGTGAAATGGCCAGGCAATTTGAAGATGAAAGTACATGTGAAGTGACCTTCATCCATGCTGAACAAATAGAATATTATAAACATACTTTCCAGTTGAAGTTACATAAAGCAAATTAAGAAATACCTAGGGCTATAATTTACTACAAAAATGTTTTTTAAATTTCTGACAGTTTCATTTAACTGACTAATTAAATTTGCTTGTAGGCATTTTACAGATGGAGTCTAATAACTGTACTGTCATTTGGAAAGAAAATGAAAATTATATTTTTTTGTGTGAGAAATATGTTTGTAATGGTCCAGGTCTCCTACTAAACATTTGACAAATATCTAGAAGTATTTATACCTCGTTGTACTAGATAATAATGCCAATTCTATTAAAAGGTGATTAAAAGAAAATCCCACATGTAATAGCTTGGAACTACAAATGTGCATTTTCTAAAGGACCTGCCAAAAGGAGAAGTTCAGACATAGTATTTATACCACATGAACAGTATCCATGTATTGTATACTTTGTTTACTCATTTCACAGATGTGAAGATGACCCATTTTATCGTTTTCCATCTTTATGTGCTGCTTTTTCCCATGAATGACTAAGACAAAGGCCATCCCCAGGAGTGTGCATTTCCTAGGTGCTAACCAGAATTGTTGTGGAGGACTTACAATTCAAAGTTTCCTAGTATACATGCTTTCTAAAGAAACTAAAAATACTCTTTTTTGAGGTATGTTTTAAGGCTACAAGGAAAAACATTCAAACAGTTTTGCAAATAGTGTCTTTAGGTGAATCTTAAAATAAAATAACCTACAATCTTCTATAATTATACCTCTAGATTGTGAATAATGGTCAAAACACTGATTTTCTCTTTTTAGTCTCTTTAGAAATAATCTAGGATCTTGGCATGTAAAATACAAAACACCTGACAACATTCCATGATTATCTGCTTTCATTATGTGTAATTGTGTTATTCATTTCACGAAAAAGACATTTAAGAGAAAAATGTGAAAGCTACAATTATATAATTATTTTGCCAAATACCAATGTTTATGTGCTCTATAAAACCTAGACTAGCTTAGGGTCTAAAATTTCATTGCATGTATGTGTAAAATTATTCACATCTATTTTAGTTCTTCTCCTACCTCCTATTATCCCGTGAACTCTCTGAAGTGAACTCTGAAGCCATAAAGTGGTACTTCCATCACATAAGACCCTTCAGCCCCTAGTACAGTACCTGACACATAGAAGTCATTTGATGCATGTGCTGGCCTGAGTAGACTGAAATGATTAAAATGAAACTAAATTAATATGGTCTGGCACTCAGGGAGGAAGAAAGTTAAAAATATCAATCATCTGTCCCTTTATTATTCTTGCTCCTCTAGTGATTTAATATTTTCTTCCTGATTTTTTTTTAAAGTCAATGCTCAAATTTGCACCAAAAGTGAAAAAAAAAATATTTCTGTTATAGCAAGATTGACACTATTAATGGTGTTAGAGACAACTGGATTTCCACACTACTGATTTCTTTTGCTTGCATAGAAAATTTAAGTTGACAACACTGAAGACCTTCCTACCCTCCTAACTTCATTTTTAACAAGAAGCTTGGAATTGAATCACAACCTTGGCCTACAACTTCAATCTACACTCTAAGCCATAGTTTATATAGACATTTTAGATGATCCATTTTTGCCATATTTTTAGTGTTGAAATCAACTAGTCAAAGACTACAGAAACATATTTGTAGTCACACAGAATTAGGTTTATTCAGCTTTTGGCAGTTAGTGAGAGCATGTACCAGGAGAGCCATGGGAGTCTCAGTGCAAGGGAGTTTGAGGAAATATCTTACAGTATTATGCTTGTTCTGGATGATTTTAAGCCAAATTTAAGGAAGTGGGTGTCAATTTTGGATTGGGTGGCATCAGGAAGTAAAGGCAGTTAATTTGGTCATTGGATATCTTGGTAATTTTTTATCTAAGAGACTTGAAAAATTAAAGTAGGAGTACAATCGTCGAGGGTAGGGTAACAATAACTACTGAACTTAGCCAACGGAGGGGGGTGACTAGTTATTATTGTTATACATTTGGGTTGCTTAGTGCACTTGTCTCTGTCTTGCTCCACCATGGTTGTAGAATGACCTGTTGTGAGTTTTGTTTATAGTCTGCAAACATTTTTTTTTATATATTCAGTTGAAAACACAACAGCCTAATTGAGAGCTTCCAGCTGCCAGTGTCTAAGGTCATTTTTCCTTTTCTTACCAAACACTATTATAATTCTTTATAACTATTATTTTTTTAATTATAAATTAATACTATCTAGGTGATGAAGACTTTGTCCTTTTCTGACTGCTTTATCTAACAAAAACCCACTCATTATTAAGGTAAGCCAGATCTCCCTTTTAATTCAGTTGGTCAGGAAAACTCCCAAAAATGCAAACTGAAAATCTACCTTTCATCTTGAGAATCTCTCTTTTGGGTAGGATTTCATTAAATGTCATCAGACTACAGTTCAATCTACCCTTGAGAGTTTCTCATTTGATATTATATTATATAACTCTTGGTGCAATGACTCCCTTATCTTATATGAAAGTAGGCTGAGGCAGTTGTTTTTATTTTCCAGAACTCAAAATATAGAAAGTTATAGATCAAGAGAAAAGAAAATGCTCCTAACAAATCGTACTCAGTGAGAACAAGAGTTTGAATTCAGCAGCTAGTGCTAAGTAATGGTGAACCAGTACCTGATATAAATTCCTGAGGATATAAAAGTGAACCATGTGCTTTTGACCAAAGGATCTGCTGACTGGCTCTTAAGCAGTGTGCCTGTGGTTGGCCCTTAAGCAGTGTGCCTGTGAAAGAAGTAGAGATGGGCAATGCGGTGAAGAATATGTGTGGGTCCGATATTACTGGAAGAGACTAACTAGAAATAACATTTTCCTATGTATATCAATAATTCTAGCTCACGATGGACACACACACTGGCTTAAATCCCAGGAATAATAAAAATGTCCAAGAGAAATAGAGAGCTTCTACAATATCTAGTAGCAAACTAAGTATTTAGGGCATTTTTCTATTTTAGAGAATGGTGTTCACTTGGCATTTTGCTTTATATTTATCATCATTATACTGTAAACAACTAGAATAAAAATCACAGGCCAACAGAATCTTTGGTTCCTCTGATCAAGGATTCTATTTTATCAAAAGGTAAGTTAAAAAATGGGCTATGGAAATTTAGATTTAAGTGGAAGCTTCACTTATGTTATTCCCAGATGACCTGCACTATAGAACAATTAAATGGAGTATAAAGACCCAAATAAAGCAGACTTATTTAACTGTGAAGGCATATTGCAAGGAGTAGTTTCCTTCCTTAGAAAGCTTTATATGACTCGATTTTTCTTCTAAAGAGGATTATGTTTATATTAATTAAAAGGATGCAGAGTAAAGGCAATTCTAACATAAATACTACTTCAATTACAAAAAAAAGTTAATAATTTCAAAATGTCTTTTTCCTAAAAAAAATATTTTACACTCAATATTTTCAAAGGCTTCTGGCTATGCATTCCACATTCTTAAAGACTAACAATCGCAGTAGTTTCTTTAGATTTTCTTCCTGTCTCCAATGACCTGGCACAATATCCTTCAAACTCTCATTCGCCAAAGCAGCAAAGAAAGGGGTATAAATGTTGGCGACATTCATAGAATTAAAAACTAGAGACAGAAATAAGATTCATCCAATAAAATAAACATAAAGAGGAAGGAGGGTTTGTGTAGCGGCAGAAAGCTCTTCCCGCAATATCTTGTTCCATGAACATACAATTAAGATTTTAGGAGGCCCTGGGCCTAAAAATCCTGAATAGGTATATAAATCAAGACTTCTTTTGATTGCAAGTTACAGAAACTCACACTAAGAAAAGGGAAAAAAGTAATATCTTTTTCTGCACTGGCTTTAACCTCAGGTGGGTTTGCTACTAACAGACACCTATAAAGTCATCAGCAGTCCAGGAGCCTTTTCTTTCCAATTGAACAATGTAGTGAGTGCTCTTGGTGTTGTCCCTACATCCCCTCAGCACTCATAGTTCCCACACATATCAGTGGATTATCCCAAGCATCCGCAATCTCTCTGCCTGGGAGCTTTCTGTGGCTAGTGGAGCAAGGGCAAACTGGAAGTGCAGGATAGCTCATTTCCCCTGGAGCAGCTCTCAACTTTGAGATATGTTTTACACCATCTCCCAGAAGTTCCCAGTATACTGAGCTTCAGTAATCTGCTCATTAGCACACCCTCAACTGATTCCTTTTCCTTCCCTGATTACTTCCCTCTTCCCATATTAGTGCTTCTTTGATCACCTCTCAAACCATTTTGCCTCAAATCCTTGCCCCAGGGTCTGCTTTTATGGTAATCCAACCTAACACAAGCAACCTCAAAAAAAAAAAAACAGATTTTTTTTCCTCTAGGTACTAGAGAAAGATGCTAAATCTGGGCTACTCTGAAGGCAATGCAATTCATCCTCAGCATTAAAATAAAAAATTGACTCTCCAGACACTAATTGCACTGACTGGAAAGAATTCTTTCAGCTCACCAAGGGTAAGACATATGAGAACGAAATTCTGTATCAAAAAATGTGTAATGGCTTCTTAGGTACAGTCTACAAAACAGAGTACAGATTCAGCAGAGATAAAGCGATGTCATTACTCTACTTATAATACAAAACAAACAATATAAACAAAAACCCTGCAGTTTTAAGAGAAAAAAGTCTAATTCATTTGGATATCACAGGGTGCCTAGCAGCCCTCTGACTGAATATTATTACAAAAGAAGTGTACGATAATCTTATAATAATAAAAGAAAATGAAAATTATGCAAAAGTTGTACATTAGACTTACTTTTCCTGCTTTCTCTTGATTCATAGCTAACATTTTCATGACCCTAAATATACCCTTGCTTTTTCAATTTCCAAGACATTTCATGTTTCAATGTCATTAAGGAGTGAGTGCTGTTTATACTCAGTTGACAGCTTTTAACGGTGAAGATATCAAACTTTGGGAATATTTTATATTTTAAGAAGGATTAACAATAATTTATTTACAGAATTAAAACAAAACAAAAATTTTAAAAATCTGAGAGATAAACAATTATTTTCCCGCAGACTTGCAGGAAGAGGATCAGACAGGATCCCAGGACAAACGTGATCAAAAAATAGTTCCGAAAAATTTCAAGTTTTTTTGGTGACTTTTACAATGTTCTCTAGGGTATTGCTTGTGTGGATATAAAGACCATTAAAGAAAACGAGAGAAACAAGCCAAAGGATGAGAAAAAAAAGAAAGAGAATCTTAGCTATATAGAGAAACACACTCGTCTTCACTTCCCTGAAAAGACACAGAAAAGCACTGCCATAATGCTCCCTGAGAACAATGAAAATGCCCTGGAGAAAAAAATGTCCAAGGTGTGACTGTGGGCAAGTAATATCACCTAGCTGATCCTCATCCATAAAACCAGAGTTGGATAAGGAGGTTTCAAAGTTCCTTTTAACGCTAATATTCTTTGAGTAACCTTCCATGAACAGAAGTCTTATTCTTTTATAGGCTACAGGGAATTTAAAATGAAACAAACATACTTCATGAAGCTATTCAGTCAAATGAATCATTTGCTATAAGCCATTCTGGGAAATGTGCTTGATGCTTTATGCCTTCTGAGGAAATTAACGGCACCTCAGCCTTTCCTTAGTGTGGGTTTAAAGGGGAGTGGATATGATCAAACAAGACATCACTATATTGTTAGAGGGTAGGCTAGGTAATGCTACCTAGCCTACCCTCTAACAATACTGAACTTCAGAAATAGCTAGAAAAGGAAAGAGTTTTCCAGCTGATTAAGGTAGTAAAGAAAACTGAGACTCAGAATGCCAGGATTTTGTTTTTAGCTTTGGCATTGATTTAAATACATGTAGCCTATAATAATTTAGTGATCACTTTATGTCAGGGAGTTTTTTACATGCAAAATTTTAGGTTTTAGTCCAAATCTGCTTCCATCTTTCATAGACATATTAAGGAAATTGAAAAGACAATCTGTGAAAGGCCTTGAGCTGCAGCAAGGCAGAGGTACATAAATATAAACTGTTTGTAATCATCATTATGCTGCTATTTATTTTTGCTGAGTGGCTCCATTTGACTCATAAACACAACATCCAAGCAGTAAAAATGAATGCACTTTCTTTAGGAAATACATCTCTTATATTCTCAGGGAAGGCATGATTGCCTGTTGGACAACATTTCAGATGGTGCAATTTCATGTGATTTCTCATATTTTTTAAGCTGAAGAAACTATTTAAAGTTGTTTTCTAATTTTCTTTATTTCTGACACTCAAACTTGATTTCAATTAAATCTTACTAACAGAACAAAGCATACTTTCATCTGTAGAATTTGGACAAGAACAATAAGAAGGGAAAAGAAAAATGATCAATAAAAGATTTTGTATCATGTTTCAATATCAACTTAACACAGTGTCAGCTAATAAATATAAAATGCTGCTAAGTTTATCTCTTCTTCAGAATTAAGTCAAGCAACTAAATTTTTCATCTCACTGAAAATTTTAAAAACAAATCTTATTTTAAATTTTATTTTATATCCAGAACATTTGATTGAAGCTTAAATTTTATGGCTGTGTATGTTTAATCAGTTGGCAGTAATAATTACAGCAATTTCTTATTTGCCAAACACCATTTTAATAGAGGGCTTATTATTATTATTTGCCAGGCCCTTCCATTGACTGATTTAATCTTCTTAAAAATCTCAAGTCAGTACTATTATTATTTCATTTTAAATTTTAAGAAACTAAGTCACAGAAAGGTTAAGGAGTAACTTATTCAAATTTTATAGCTACTCAAGGCACAGTTAAGATTTGAATTTCGGGATTCTGGCTCCAGAGTCCATACACTTATCTCAGTTCTACAAACAGTCCCCAAGGGCGTCAACTGAGCTATGGGGCTCTATTACTGCACATAAATAGTGATTTTTATCACCATAGTCATGTAAAGTGTCAAATAGCTCCGAATTGGAACACAATACTTGGGTGAGAGCCAAAGACACAATTTTAGTTCTGACACTTCATTTGACTTTCTGTTTGACTTAGAACAAGTCACCTAAAGATCCCTGGGCTACAACTCTCCATGGGCAAAATAAATAAAACTGTTGAGATATGGGATTGTAAAGCTTTTACCACATAATTAAATACAGATTCTATAATTATAAAGTACTTGTCTAAAAATAACTGGTGTGACCTTATCTAACTTAGTAGGAAAATAAATTCCAGTGCTATAAAAATATAGAAGAAAATGTACATTGTTATTCCCTTGACTTGATTTGGATTTTTGATAAGGATCAGGTTGGTTCTTAAGAACAAGCAACACAAAACATCTAGGTATCCATCACAAGAGGATATATGTGAACAATAACAAAAAAGCAATAGGTCACCTGTTTACATTTTGAGTTCTCTATTTTTTAATTGGAAGAAAAGAAGAAAACATCTTTATAGGAAGAATGGGGAAAGTTACGACAATGATTGTCACAATAAAAAAATTCTGATAAAGTTATAACTTAAGACAAGAAAAGGGTTTTTTTTTTCCCTCTCTGACTCACTAAAGCTAGAATTGCTTGGAAGAGACACCTTGTCATGTTCATTTAATCAATAGGCTTGGATGCTCAGCACACTCCCATCTCAAAGTGGCAGGCGTGGCCATAGCAGAGAGTGAAAATTGCTAGAGGCTCTGATACTTCGGTCTATCACTATTGTGAGTACCAACTCACATGTAGCAAACAACACAGGAACTGTTGGTTATTAGATGCATTATAAATATGCAGGTTTTATATTTTTCTGTTCTATTTTTAGTATTCATAGTAAGAGAAAGTGGGAGTGTTGTGGGTAAACTAGATGACTAAAGAAAACATGCTTGCTGTAGTAAAATTTAGGAGAGACAGGGTCAGAATCTCTACAATTGTGTAATGGCATCCCTGTGATAGTGATCAGCAAGAATAACGGAGCATCAGCCGAGGATTCATCATGCTCTGCCATATCTTCTGTGATCAATTAAAGCAGTATTACCTCATATGTAAGTAAAGGGAAGAAGCTACTAGAATCTTCAGGCATGCATGGGGCATTAGTCTTTAATTTAGATACATTATATAAATGTTTCATCAAAGCATCCAAGTTTTCCAGTGACATAATAATAACTATAAGACAAAGCCCTGGGATATACAGTATTCAGAAGAGGGGCCTGAGTATTATGTTCTTTGAGACATAATTGACAAATGACACATTTAGAAACAAACCTCACCTTCCCATAAATCCCACAGGTCTCAAAATGCTTTCATGGGCTTTATGGACTAGGAAACAACCAAGTGAAACATAACAGTATCCTAATTTTTCAGAAGGGAAACTAGGGCAAATTTTACAACATCATATAACTCTACAGCAGAGCTAAAATTTTAACTAAAGTGTTTTCTTTTGAAATTTAAATCCTTTCTTACCCCATTATAACAGTAAAAATTAATGGATCCTATAAAACTCCCTGATGATGTAAAAATATCATGAGGAGTAGGCTCAGTAAATTATTTTTTTAGAAGACTTTACTTCATGAAAGGGAACAGCAATATCAGCAAGTATTAAGGTGAATCAGTTGAAGTTTATGTTTGTATGCTAATGTTGTTGCCTTTTTTCCTTTCACTGAAAAATAGACATACATCACTGTACAATTTTAAGTTATCTAGCATGATGACTCGATGTACATTTATTTGAAACAATTACCATAATAAATTCAGTTAACATCCAGAAAATTCATTTTAATATGCAATTCATTAAGAAAAAATATCTGCAGATGTGGTAATAAAACAATTTCCTAGAATGTATAAAGTTTTTCCCTTAAAATATAAAAATATCTGGCTCACAAATTTAATCTGAGATAGACATCTTAGAGACCAAATGTCTAAGTCTATCATCAAAATGTTTAACTTTTTGGCCAGACATTGTGATCTACTACACTTGTGTTGTTAACTCTATGGCTATAAATTACAAATATACTATTTATTTTTGGTTGAAATAGAAAGATTCTGCTGCTAGGAAAATTTTCCAGACTTGTTAAAGAATGGGTTCATTTTAACTGATGAGATCTTTATTTATTTTTTGCTGTAGGCCATATGTTACAACAGAAAGAATTTTTATTTGAGACAAAAAGACCTGGAATAGAATTTTTATTCATCCATCTGCCATCTGTATGATAATAATCAAGCTACTGTAATAGACCTCTCTGATGGTCAATCAACAATTTCATAGTCTTCCTTCTTCCCTGCCTATTGCTGGATTCCTCTGAGCTCTGCCTGCCTGCCAAGATCTCTCATTTTTTTGCTTGAGCCGTCACCAGTTTTCTCCTTTGGACCTGTGGGCATATATAATTCTGAGTTATGGCCATTTTCAGCCAGACTGATGTCAATTAAGCCTCAAGTGACAATGCTGTGGGGTTAGGAATTCTGCACCCTGATCATCAGTCTTGGTACCTTGATCATCATTCTGCCAGTACTTTCTGCCAAACTTGGACACTACACCTCTTTCTAGGGCCCAATTCTGACTCTTCCTCATGCCTCGTCCTCTCAGTGAACATGGAATATATACAGACTCATTTTTCATCAGGGCTCTTCATTGTCATTCTTGGCATTTCCAATGCTGCTCTATTACACCATGATCATGCAATGGCTGAAAAAACATAGTTCAAAAACCCCTTTTTTATTTTTGATAAGGAGGTCTTATGCATATTCAATTCTTTCTCTTTGAAATTTTTATATTTGTGCTTATAGGAAACACATATTCACATGCTTTACACTGAATAAAATATGTTTCATAAATATATAAATGTACTTGTTTATTACATATAATATTAATGTTTCTCTCAGAAGTGTTCTTGCACCTGTCTTGAATATTCTGTTTGTTTTATAGGCATATTTTCCATAATTCTCCATCTTGTGCCTTGCTCCAGGAGGCTGAATTCTATGGATTTCATCATCAGGCTACCTGACTCTCTGGCTTTTAGCGTTTTGGCCAATGGAAGGCTTCACTGGCAGGAAGGATACCAGTGTGGGAGAGTAGAGAGAGGCTGAGGTATTTGTGCCCCAATCCTCACAAGGTAGAGGTGAATAGAGTCTGCATTTCTCTAGTTGAGAAGTCCTTTTCTTACACAACAGCTCTGACTAGGTCATGAAAATCTCTCTGCCTCCTTTCCCCTCCTGCCTCCTGGCCTTGGCTAATCCCAACGTGGCTTCCTTAGTCCTACATACACTTTTATAAATAAAACCATCATTAAATTCTTAATTTTTTTTATGAGCCACCTGTTTTTCATAAGACCCTGAATGATATAGTCTCCATGCACCAGTTTAACTAAATAGTGTCTATCGCAAGTGCTCAGCCCCCTTTTTAGAAATAAGTGGTCCCCTAAGAGAAAGGGAAGAAGAAACTGGTAGAAATAGTATACGACCCTTCTATCAAGATTTTAAAATGCAATTTCTCATTTAAGATAGTCACAACGTATAGATATATAAAGATATGTAAAATAATCACATTTAATAGAACATTTTATATGCTTTAATGTTTAAGACAATTCTATAAAAGAATATTTGAGGTAAAAAAAGGAATGAGTGCTATTTTTACTTTCTTATCCAGTTTCTTTCACATTCAAAATTTTAAATATCTTTTTCAAGTCTGGGAAATTCCCTGCTCAAAAATCAGATCTGTAATTATGATCTTGGGAGTCAGAATTTTGGGTTTTTGCCTTCTCTGCAGTCCCCTTGGAAGCTGCATGATTAAATCATCATTTGTACAAATTTTTTCTTATATAACTAATGAATAGCACATGTAACTTCTGAATAATAAGACAAGCAATCATGTTAGACTTTCAAAGAAGATATTGTAGCCTTTGCTTGAGTAATCTGCAAGAGAGGACTTTTTTTTCCCTCCAAATACTTCAATAATTACCTAGAGAATTTTTTCCAACAATTCAATCCAAAATTTCAACTTTAGAGATATTTCTATTTTTTCTTTATCTTATAACTTATAAGATCATCAATAACATTTGCTTTAGTAATTATACATTAGCAAACATCCAGTTTTCATTAAAGGAATTCTGATAGACTTTCTAAACTATAATCTATCAATATTCTCGGTTAACTGTTGTAGCAGAGGTTGTTGGCTCTTCTCCGAGACTAGTTTTCTCTTCTTCCTGAGCATAGTACTAGCCCACAGTTCCCAGGCTTTTGTGATCAGTTGTGGTAAGATAACAGGATTCAAGCTCATTCTGAGGGTAAATGATGGCTGTCATTTTAAAACCTGGCCTAAAAAAACCTCGAACCATGCAGTCCTCATGTTCTTTTCTTTTTCTGGCTGAGTCATATGGAGACAATCAACAGAGTGACCATGGAGATCACATGTGAAAGACAGTAGCGAGTTCAGTATGGGCTGCTGAATAACTGCATGGAGCAGAGCCCCTTCTTCCTTGGCTGAAATTGCATTTTATTATAACTGAGCAAAATATATACTTCTGTTTTGTCTGAGTCAATATACATTTTAGGTCTATTTGTTACAAAGGTTATCCTACACTAATACAAACAATATGACTAAATTAATTTTTTCTCATTGCTTTGAAATAGTTTTATCATTTTTGTGTAGTGAATATCTCAACCATATGTTTTCCTCTAAATACTATGTTTCCTTTGACATGGAGATTTTAAAAAAATAAGTCTGTTTTATAAACACGTTTAATAACTACTTAAAGAGCATCTAGTAAGATCCATGTATTCTGTTAGGTTTTGGGGATGAGCAAAAACAGATATTTTCCTTGTTTCACAGATCTTGCTGACTGGTGAAGGAGACAGATATTAATCAAATAATGGTAGGAAATAAATAAATATTTACAAATGGAGGTAACTATTTCGAAAGAAAGAATAATATGAAAGACTTGCCTTGATATGGAAGTGGGACAGTTCTTAGATAAAATAAGTGAGTGAAATCAGTAAAACGAGTAGAATTAAACCAGGTTTTGTTTTGTTTTGTTTTGTTTTTAAAGGTGGAGATTGCATCACAAGCAGTGAATATACCATGTACAAAGATCCTATGGATGGAAGGAGCATACCAATGCAAGGACTTGGTATAAAGCCACTGTACTTGAATCATGGCCAGTTATAGAATATAAGATAAGGCCAGAGAAATTGATGGGAGACACAGTATGCAAGACTCCATTAGCTGTATTCTCCTTTCCCTTTCTCTTTGTAAGTCACTTCGACCTGGCTTCCACATATTCAATAAACTGGCTTCATCAATATCACCTATCAGTTATCACCACTGATTTCCATTACTATTCAACACTCTCTCCTTATAGTTACATCCGCTTCCACTGGAAACTTTAGTGCCTCACATTGTTCATTCATCCTTTACACTATGGCAGATTGTATTTTTCTAACATTGTCACAGCAATAATTCCAGTCCATGGTCTTCCAGAACCTTGCCACTACCCCATCAAGAAGTGAAGTCTATTTCTTTGCTTGAAATGAGGTGAGCTGTTTGGATACCTCAACAAGCAGAATGTAGCAAAAGTGATGCTACCTCACTTTCAAGGCTAGTTCACAAAATGTAACATAACTTCCATCTGGCTCTCTCTTGAGACCATAACCCTGGCATCCAGACATTATGTTGTGAGGAAGACAAGGCCACATGAAGAGATCACATTTAGGTATTCCAGCCAAAAGTCCAAGCTAAAGTCTAAGCCAGCAGACATCATCAAGCTCCAGATATATGACTGAATAAGCCTACAGCTGACTCTAGATTTCAAGTTCCAGTTGATGATGAGTGAAGTAAAGATAAGCTATCCCTGCCACACCCTGTCCAAATTGAACATGTATGAATAAAATAAATGCTATTATTATTTTATTCATTTAAATTTTGGAGTAGTAGTTTGTTACATGGCAATAGGTAATCAGAACAAATATACGGATTAGTTCTGTTTTCTTTGTAAAGTAATTTTCTTTGTGATGACAGTAATAAACTGTGTTTTTCCAAATTAGCCTGCCTTGGTTTAAATTATCACTCTATCACTTTCTAGCTATGTAAAAGAGTACAAGTCATTGTATCTCATTTTATTCATATGTAAAATTGAGAAGTAATGGTAAATATCCCATGGTGTTATTATAAGGATTAAATGACATAATTCATGTAAGCATTCATTACAGTACCTGGCACATAAATTAAATAAATATTTGTTTTTATTTATCTCTGAAACTTTGGGGTTTCCTACCATTATATCCATGGTTCTATTATCTTCTTATTTGGTGTGTTCTTCCCAGCATTCTATTCTCATTGTTTCAACTATCACTTTTTTTCAAGTGACATGTTATTTCTTTTGACCTACGTAGGTTTTTAGACTATAGTTCAAGCCAAATGCATATTATAATTTTTTCAGAATTGTCATACATGCTATGATTTTTACTTTTTCCCTTTTCAGTATATCTGATTAATGTAGAATAAAAAAAGAATCAGGATGCACTGGGCATTTTAAAAAGTATGAGAGTTATCTTATAGTTAGATAACTTCCTGGTAAAATGAGAACTGAAGAAAACCTGAAGCTGAGGGAGAAAAAGATAGTAATTTAGGAAAATTTAATTTTTGATAAAATTTGTTTAAGAAAAAGAATACTTTCCTCAAACAAGTAAAATTTGGACAAGTATAAAGGCAAAAATATAATTATCTCTATTTATAATGGTTAAATGGTAATTTAAATTGTTTTTAAACTCTCAATGCTTGTGATATTTGCTTCTTGTTTTATTCGCTAACCTATTTGATGTATATGTCTGAAAAGAAAAATATATTTCTTACTAAGAATTAAAAATTATAATTTCTAAAATGCATAACTAAATCTTTATATCAGTGTTCTCAATAGGAGTAATACATGCTAGTGACCTTGAGTGACCTAGCAGAGTTGGCATGTTGAAAGCAATTATTATTAGCATACTGAATCCTCCAGAAGAGTAATCGAACAAGAATTATGTCTGTGAAATTTTCCATACATCACCTTGTCAGATGTAGTCATGTGCATCACCTTCGGGTCCAAGGCTAATAATGGCTAACATAATGGAACGCTCACTATATGTTGGGCACAGTTCTTAGCTAGTTAGCTGTTTTAATTGCATTAATTTTCAAAATAACACAATGGTACTATTATCATCTCTTTTTTTTAAATGGAACAGAAAGATTAAATATATTATCTAAACCTAACTTGATACTCGGTACCTACCTAAGCAGGTACTTGTTGGGGGCTGGGTTTGAATGACCACTGTCTGTCTCCCAAATCCTGCTTATAGTCATTTTGCAACTTAATGGACCATTGGGATCTACAGTATAAAGTGCAAACTCTTAAGCATGGCAATCACAATCTTCCATGATCTGACCCCGGTTCTTGCTGCCTATCTATCCCTTCCCTCCTTTTCTCTCTTCACTATCTAGGCTCCAACTGTTCTAGAAAAGAACCATTTCCCAAAATACTCTGCATTTTCCTAACTCACTGTCTTTTTAAAAACTCTTACATGTAGTATGCTTTTCTTTCTTTTGGTCTGTCAAAATTATAACAAGTATTGTCAGCTCAGTTAAGTGGTGTCTTCTCCATGGAGACTTACCTGAGCTAGCCCTATTTATAAGGCAGAAAGGAGCCCTTTCTTTCTCTTTCCTCAGGAAACATTCTTATTACGTCTTATGTGTTTATTTAATAGGTTATATCCCAAGCTTCTTAGAGTAAGAATTGTTGTGTCTTCTTTATATGTTTCACCAAAATGACTGGTATAAAGCCTTGAATAAAATCAGCATTTAAAAAGTGCTGGTTTGAATTAAATTAGGTTCATCATTTCATTGCTCTCTATAACGCAGCAAACATTTTAAGTAATATGAAGAATCACCGTTCATAAAAACCTAATGAAGAATCTTTTATATCAAAATGTTTTGATATTCTAAGTATCTAGTATCTATTTAAGATACATAAAGTACTGACCTCTAAAATTATTTTGTGATAAAATGTGAATAACAAAAAATGTTTCCCATTATCCAAATAAGTTATCAAAGATGACTCAAAGGCCAAGTTGAGGTAGTCAGGAAGTTAAAGGTTACATATTATTCGATTAATCTAAAAGAATCTTGACATTCAGATATGATAAACCAATAAGACAAGATTATATGTTTTGTGCCTTGAGATTATTGTTATTTTTCTCCATTCTTCGTAATTAACTACGTGTAACCACAGACTTTTTTTTCATAATAAAGATGTTACAGCATATCCTCTAAAAATAACATAGTAAGTGTTTATCTCCCTGATAACACATTTGCATTTTATGTACTAATCCATCTCTGTGGTAGATGGGTCAAGACTACAATGACATTTTCCTCTCTTGGTATTTGAATTCTAACTATTTAATTCCATAGAAGTACAGGTTTGTCCTTAATTTTTTAGTAGTCATCAGTCTTATATTTCTTTTTTTTTCTTTTCTGGTGTATGAGGAATTTAATCAGACCATCCTATTCAATCTAATATGTTCAATTCTGTTTCTCTCTCTTTCTCTCTCTCTCTCTCTCCATATATATGCATGTATATATGTATATATATATATATATATATATATGTATGTGTATATATATATATACATGCATATATATATCATTATCTCTACCTCCAAATTGATGGACTTTTAGAATTAAAATGTTCATCCATAACTTAACTAAGTAAAAAAATTAGTTTAGTGTATCTGATTTAATATGCAATGGGCAAGAAAGTGCCTAATTCAACAGATACTAAAAATATCTCCTGTTGTATCGACACAGAGCCACTATGGTAACATAGAAATCATTTGTTTTAGCATCAAGAGAAACAATCCCATGAGCAAGAAAATATTGTAGCTCAACCTTCCATCCCAACGCTACTCGCAGTGGTTGATTAGTGCATTCTCAGGTAGTTGTATAAACCAAGTGGAACAACAGAGAGTACTTAAGTTTAAGCACCATTACAAGAGGGATATTGACTACATGAATTTTCTCTACAGAAGAATTACCCTGCTATATGTAACCACACATTTCAATCACTTAGAAGTATTAGCTAATCAGTTCAAGCAAGTTTAGTTTTCTTAATGAAGCTTAATCAGACTCTTATAGAAAATAGTTTTTATGCAAAATAATTTACCAAAGAACTGTTCTACAATTAATTTTTCTCTTTTTTGGCATGTGTTGAAGATGTGGCCTCTTAGGTATGCTTCCATCCACTGAGAAGCTAAGATTTAATATCCTTGGCTTTAAGACACACAAAGAGAATCTCATGAGAACATAATTGCAGAGTTTCCAAAAGAGGGCTAGTGCATACATTCCATGTAGGAGAAGACCCCCAGCATCCCATATCTGCAAACTTTTCCTAAATGCATTTTTCCTTTTTAAACTTCTTTCCACTTTGATCCTGATCTAAGCCATCCATTGTGGCTCTTTGTTGTTTGTTCTCATTTTATTCTTACCTGGATAACTTTAAGTGATTATGGTAAATCTCCCAAAGCTGTCCTTACCATTCTAAGGGGCTTTATAACCCTATTGAGTTCTTTTGTATTTTAACTACAGACCCAGTTGCTGGTGTTTAGTCATTCAAATGATTTAAAATTTTGTTTTTAAATAACGATGAGGCTTATAATATATATGTTTAATAGTATAATGTTTTGATTTATTTTCTGGAAATATATTTAGGCAATTCTAACAGTTGATGGAAATATGTCATTTATACCCAGAAGTTAAAAGATTGACTAAAGTCTCACCAACCAAAGTAAAAGTTTGTCCCACTTTGGTTTGGATGGTAATATCTATGTTGTGCACATGTGTTAATGGAATTTAACAGTGGAGACTGTACATCCATAAATTAACTAGGTTTTTTTTCCTTTACATATTATAAACAAAATAGTTTTAATATATTCCTTGGATTGTAGTAGGAGATCAATTTAGTCCAAACATTAAAATAAATAATACTTTATAAATGTACTCTCAGTGAGGTTTAGAGGCATCTATGAGAGTTCTTCATGTACTCAGGCACTGTTCTCACTCAATATAAATATAGCCTATAGCTGTATACATTTCACACATCATTTGTACTACTCAATAACATCTAAAGCATATTAATCAGGCTAAAATAAGAGATAGGAGGCTAAAGAAATTCAATATAAACATGTAGCAAAGTGAACCTTCTGACCTCTCTTTATTGAACAGAGTTAAATCTATTACTTTGAATTGGGCAACAACTATACGAGAAAGATTTGCTACAGAGTTATCACATTTCATCACAATCAGTGACAATGATCGGACCATGTTGTGGATTTGAGAGCTGAGTTTAAATTAAAATGAAATGCTCTAGATTAGGCATTAGATAAAGCTGCTTATTACATTATTAATTTTAATTAGATTCTTTGCTGCCTTATATTCTTTGATCTGAGCTAAGTAGTTAAGCCCATTTTACTATCTAATTGGATTATAGTGCAAGTCTTGCTAAATCCAAATATAGGAGAATGTATAGGTCCTAAATAGATACTGCTTTGTTGTGGATATCCTGCCTATATAAAATGGTGCTTTGGACATAAGTATACATTTTAAAATTTATTTGACTACAGCAATACTGTTGGTTTTTCCAGGGAGACCATAAAACATGATTTCTTATACCTATGTCATATGTCTTGCTGAGTCCTTACTTTTTAAAGCAAAGGCTTTTGGAATGTCGAAGGAAGAAATTTTCCACTGCAAAAATTTTGGATGATGCCAGTATAATAAGAGAGATTTATGTTCAGAAGACAAAATATAGCCCGTTTAAAATGGGAGCTGTCAAGATAAGGCTAGACTCTGATAGATTATGATTATGAGCCAGACATATGTTTTGATGGTGCAACTTTATCTTGAACCAATCAAAAGACTGTTGAAAACTTTGAATTTATGTTGAATTGACTTTTAAGGTTAAAAATAGGGATAATAGCTAATTTGATTAAGCACTTACTATATTCCAGATATGGTGATAAACATTTTATACAAATCATCTAGTTTAACATCACCTATTGTAGTAAATATTTTACTTGAATCCACTTTACATAAAACTATAAAAGAAACTGAAGAATAGAGACTTAATGTGATTTGACCTTGCTGTTACTTGTCAGGCGTGAGGCTTAAACCTGTGTCTGTATAACTCCAAAGTTTATATATGTTTTAACTACTGTCTCTCTTTGCAGCAATTCTAATCTCCGGTTTTAGAAACCTCTCTCAGACTCCATTTTCCCACATGTAAAAAGGAGCCTGAAGTACTTACAACTCTTAGCAGTACTGTATAGATTTGAATCATTCATATTTTAAAACATTATTAGTGTGATGTCATCAGGGAAAATAATAGGCTAGTCAATATATTTTTTCTTTTTCCTAAAGCCGCAGCTAAATGTAGGAATTCTCTGGTGCTTGAATAATAATAGCATTTATTCAACACATTAATAGTGTGCTGGCTGGAAAATTACTGCTTGGCTATCACCCATGGGAACGTAGGCTATCACCCATGGGAACATAACATTCTAACAATAAGCTTTCTCCTTCTGTACCCCTGCTTGCACACCTGACCTGTAGGTTGACAGGTAGTGAATAGGAGAAAAATAGACCTTTGTGTTTAAGACAGAATGAGGAATGGGATTTAGGGCTTAAAAACCCTGTACCTCTACATTTTGGGGCTGCTTAATTTGGGGTCTGCGTACCCCTGGCAGACCCACCTGGCTGAATAAAGAGCATGTATCCTATAACTCACTGATTTCTGGTGGTCCGTGGGTCTTTCGGGGGCTGGCAGCTACAACAATAGCTTCTGAATTGGTCTTCTTGCTTCTTTTTTACTCTCCTATGGTTTATCTATCAGCAAAAATGATCCAAATAAAATATAAATTAAGTCATGCCAGTATTTTTTCTAAAACCTACTTCGTACAAAATGTAATTCAACGTTTTCTTTGTAGTTTACAAGGTTCTGCATGATCTGACTTCACAACCTGTGTGACTTCGTGTCATATCACTGACCTGCTCCCCACACTGATTCAGCCAGACAGAACTCTAATATTTCCTCAAATACTCGCAAATATTCTTGGTCCAGAGTCTTTCTGTTTACTATTCCTTCTTTCCATACATATACATGCTTTTATTCCTCTTAATTCAAGTCTCAGCTCAAATATGGTCTTCTCCGAGATGCATTCCTTGACCATCCTATACCAAATAGTATGAAATTGCACAAATACTCCATCAACACCTCTCTCTTCACTATCATAACTTTGTCTGCTTGATTTTTCTTCATAGTATGTATTATATGACTATTTATTTATTTACTTACGTATCTATAATTTTTATGATTGCCTTACTCTTACTGAAACACAAATTCCACAAGAGAAAAATAATTTGATTTGCTTTGTTTACTGTAATAGCTCCAAAGCAGAGGAATGTCTGGCACACTATATAAATTCAATTTTAAAAATAATGAATGATGAATGAATGAATGAATAGGCATATATTAATGTCCATTACATTAAAGGTATTTTAGGAATTGTGAAATAAATCTGCTTTTATACACATATTTTCCAAGGACCTTTTCAACCACCTTCTTCTCTGACATAAAATCTTCTGCAAACATTGAGCCACACATTGTTAATACACTTAAGAAGGAAGTATCTCTATTGGGGAGGCCCCAAGGGCAGGGCTGTTTTGAGTAAATTATCTGATTATTTTTATTACCTGCATTTCTACACTCTTCAGAGCCAGGCACATTTAGCAATCTACTCTAGGTTAATCCTATTTTATATTTTGAGAGAAACCCTTTTAGTATCTAATGTGACCTAAACTAGTAAATTAGTAATATTAGCTTTAATGTTAGCTCCTGTCTGTCCTGATTTCCCAGTATCTGAATCACCTGTAGAAATGGAGTCCAACATTTACCTTACACTTCCTTTTGTCCTTTCTAATCCAATCACTTTTTCGACTGCTCTTCTTACTCTCTGCTCTACCCAAGTGGACCTCTGGATGTGCCCCTTCACTGTTGGAACCTCTGCTTGCTTGCCTAGTCCTCTGATCTTGGGTGGTGTCCAATCTCCATCTTGACCTGTTATTCCACTGCTTTAATGATGTTGCTCATCTAAATCCAAAAATTTGAAGGATGTTTTAATTTAACAAACCATAAACAAAGCTTTTGGTTAAAGAAAGAAATCACTAAGTATATTTAATGTAATAGTCGCATATATTTAACATCTACTGGTATTTTCACTGCTGGCTAGGTGTATATATCCTACCAAGTACATGAAATATTTTAGTTTTTCTACAGTGTTACAGCATGCTGTGGTAAGTTACCTGGATATTATATATGGGGTTTCAGTGAAACTATAAATAGAAGTATAACAGCCCTTCTGAATATCAATAAATTCTACCATGGCTCACTACCATAGTTTTCTATTAATCTTTAATGAGACAATGGTATAAAGTACTTTAAATTTTTGAGTGATTTAATACATAAACTACAACTTGTTTATAGAATATAATTCAAAGTATACATATTTCAAGAGAAGTTGTGAATTGTTGAATTTTTTATTTAAAACATTGCTATTACTTTACCACATGGCTTTATGTGTTATGAATGAAAATAATATATTTGTACTTTCCAGAACATGTCTGTATTTCTACTTTATAACTATTTTATGTTGAATATCTGCAATATTTCTTTCGAGCTAGGCAGAAGAATTCAAAATTAATTAAAATGATATCTCCAGAAAAAGATATTTAACATATTTAACATTTAACAATTATAGGTTTTAACATATCCCATCATACATAAAATGGAGCACCATGGCATGTCTGAGAGAGTCAAGTTGAGATTTCTGTGCCTTCAGACAAACACTTAATAGAGCATCCTGAGTTTGGCTAACTATTTAAACTTTTCCTCTGCCTATTCATCACTTTCTTTTTCTATTGCTAACATTTATTGTCTCAGGTTGGTTGAAATACCTGCTTTTTGTGCTCTCTGAAAATTTCATTTTTTTATTGACAAATACCCTTATGCCATTAAAGTTCCAAAACTTTTATTACCAAGTAAAATTTCTCTTTTTTCCAGAGAAATTTTAGATTCTTGTTTGTGATTTCAATAAATTTAGGCAAATTATTTTTGTCTGGGATTTAATACTATCCATTGCTTTATCAGGTCCTGGCCTTCAGAGAGAACATAAAGATATCTAACAAGAAGTTTCAGATAGTTAAAACTGAATCAGGATCTCAACAGGGATATTTTGTATCATTAGATGAAATTTCTCTCTTTAAAAATATGAGAGTTCATACCTCAACATAATGAAGGCCATATATTAAAAAATCCACAGCTAATATTATACTCAACTGTGAAAGATTGAAACCTTCCCCCTACTGTCAGGAACAAGACAAGGGTGCCCACTATCACCATTTGCTGGATTTATGTTAAGTTAATTGACATTCCACTCAAAATGAACTTGTACTTTCATTTTTGTTTTATTACTAAGTGTATGTGAACAATAATTATTTTGAGTGAAAGTGAAATTTTAAGTGAATTAAATATTTCCTTTAGGGTAAATATTTTAATACAGCTTATGCAGATATATAAATCTTTTAAAACCATGGTTTATATTCTATTCAATTTATGATTGTTGTTCTTTGGGTAGTGAGCATGATCTTTAAAGCAGGCAGGTTATAAAAGTAACTAAGTGGCAGCTGTTGCTTGGAAAAATGCTAGAAAGATAAACAAATTAATTTCTGACTCAAAAGAAAACTAAGAGGAATACACTTTTTTTTAAAAAAAAGTTAGATGTTAACTCTTTCTTTTCAGAAAAAAAATCTATTTAATGATTAGGTGATTCGATTATTTTAAGTCTTCCTTCCTATCCAGGAAAGGAAGGACATGATCTATAGAAGCTTGCACCACTGGAAAAAGGCTTTGCCCAAGACTGAGATGAAAATTAGTCATAAGATGAAATATCCATCTTTTGGGTGGGTGACAAAATAAGGATATTGGAGGCAAGATTTTATTTAGCAATTTTTTTATCTAAATATATAATGTGAGTATAAAAATGTGATTAATTAAAAACAAAACAAAACACAGGATAGAAGAATCCAAACGGCTATTGACTCCTTTCATAGGGTCACTTTGAAAACTGCACACAAAAGGCAATCATACTTTCAGTGCTCTAAAATATTTTAGCTCCACCTCTCAGAGGAAATTAAGAATGTCAAGGTATGTAATGAAAAAAGCTTGTCATTTGAAGTTAGTTGTGGGCATTCCTGATGACAATTCTGCTCCTTGCAAAGTGTACTACATTAGCCAACTAACATGAGCTTTATTTTCAATAATCCCACTTTACGGTTGTTATGAGGATGACATAATAAAAATAATTTAAAAGGACACAAAGCACCTGATACCTATTCAATAGTCAATTTCTACTTTCATTTGTTATTTCCCTTTCATAAATAAATTCTAACTTTGCTAAACACTTAACTAATTTAGTCACAGCCTTTTCAAATTTGTTTCTCACTTATTCACATGTCCCACTTTAATCAAACTTAATTTCTTAAACATGCTTCTACTAATACATCATAGTCTGTCTTTTTTAATATAGTTTCTGTAATAAAACTCTCCCCTAAACTTTAATCTATCAGAATTTTACCCGTCCTTTATTGTTCAGTCAATATGCGCTGTTGAAAGAATCTCCTACCTCTAGTTGGATGTGAGTCCTTCCTCTATGCTTTAATAGAACTAGATTTCTATCTCTTTGGATACTTTTTTACTTCATAGATCACATTTATATATATATTTTTTTAAGGGTAGGAGCAATAATTTATCTTGAAATCTTTCACAGTAGATACCCCCATTGGTATTCAAAAAAGTGTTTTGGGTAACTGTCTGTAAAATAAGGACTACAAAATAATTGTAAATTCCATCTAAAATGTATAATACAAACAGTCTCAAAAAGCTCCACAGTGTGAAATATTTGAAAGCAAATGTTCTTTCTATTTAAATAAGAAAATAAAATATTTTGTACTATTCTGCCATTTGTTTTTTCTTAAAAAAAAGTCCAATATAAAAATACTAAAAACAATTTTTTGCTAAACTCATGTTTGCAACTTATTTATACTCTGGGTCTTTTTTGTATGATATTTTATTCTTTTTCAAATGTAAAGAATTTATCTCTTTCACCTTCCCTGTCCTGCTTTTAGGTTTCTACACACACACACACACACACACACACACCACACACAAATGTACTTCATGTTCTTGATGCTGTTCATTGACTGATAAGACTTGCAGTTGTCATTTTTGACATTGGATTTAATTAAAATTATCACACATCGTATTATATTATTTTATTTAATTGTTGTTCAAATTTTAGAGGACATGTGGAGAATAATTGTAAAATCTGATTTTTTCAATGTAATCATTTTTCAAGCCATTCTCGATAAGTACATGCCAGTTAGTTCTGTTTCTTTTTGCAATTAAGACTATTTCATATCTGATTTTATCTTCATACATTTCATATCTGATTTTATCTTCAACATTTTTTACTACTCTGTTGTTAACATGTTTGCTCTCACTCTGCTAGGAGAACTGATCTTGTTGATTTTCTATTAAACTAAGTAGAGAAATAGCCCTGTATTATCACCATAATTGTTGGCCTTCCTAAGTCATTTATCAATTCGTATTACCATGAATGTAGGAGTAATTGAAATTCTGTGTTATCATCACTCACGACTGGTGTGCCTTGAAATCTTCCCTGTGATACTTTTCTATTTCTTCTCATTATACAATAACTCCTTCTGGTAATTTATGCACACTCTGAATATTCCAATTTGGTTTTGTATGTTATGAGAGGCACATGCATGTTCTGCAATGCTGCCACAAAATATTTCACAGAAGGGATGGAAATTTAGTACAGATGCTACTCAATTTATGATAGGGTTACATCTTGACAAACCCATCATAAATTTAAAATACCAGAAGTAAAAAATGCATTCTATATAGCTAACCTACCAAACATCATAGCTTAGCTTAGCTTACCTTAAACGTGCTCTGAACACAATATAAAAAAACAAAAAAACAAAACTAACACTGGAAACACAGTATACTAGACAGTATCCATTGTTTACCCTTGTGATCATGTGTCTGATTAGGAGTTGTAGCTCACTCCACTGGCCAGCATCATGAGAAAGTATTATACTGCTTATTGATAGCCCAGGAAGAGATCAAAATTTGAAGTAATGTTCCTACTGATTGAGTATAACTTTGGTATCATTGTAAAGTCAAAAAATCTTCAGTTGGACCATCATAAGTAGGGGACTGTCTGTATGTGACAACAATACTATTACTAGATGTGCTCCAATGTGGAATATGGGGGATTATAAAAAAAAACTGAATAGAGAAGCTTTGTGTTTATCTTTTTTCAGACTAATAATGAAGAAATGTCTCTAGCTAAACTTACTAAAATATGTCTTGCATGGCATAATATTTTTCTCCACATGATAGGCAAGTTAGTCCTGTCACAGGCTTGATGATGCTGAGAAATCAAATACAAAAGTGTTTAACACTAGCCGAGCAAAAATTTCCTTATATGCTAAGGAGTTGTATCACTAAGTACTCATTTTTTCTCTCCTTCCACTTACACAAAAGTCATCAAGCATGGGGTTCTGGAGTCTTCTAAATGTTGGATTCTTAAAGCCATTTGAGATGGCTGAAAGTTTTAAATCCATGAATTAAGATTATTATGCTATAGGTAGATCTCCATGAAGAACAGGGAAAAGTTGTACTTATTCGCTGGTGTCTTTGGGTTCAAGAGTATCTTTTGCATTGCTTGTTTGTTCAAGTGAATGCAAACTTTAACTTGGCACAAGTCATAATTCACCCCAATTTGCATAACCTATCTTTGTTCACACAAAAAGTTTTTTTTTTTGTTCCCTCAAAATAAGACTTATTGAATTTATTTCACTAAATTCTATAGCTAAGTATGTCTGGAATCTCCTCTTTCTTTTACAAATGTCACCACTGTCTTAGTCCAAGCACTCATAAACTTTCCCCTAAATAATTAACAGAGCATATTTACTGTCTCCTCTTGCCTATCCCACACTGTTTCAGATAGATCTTTGTTAAAAGAAAGTTCCATAATGTAACTTTGTGTTTAATGTTCTCCAACGATTCCCCCATTAACCACAAAGAAGTCTATGTACTTTAATATATGAGATCTTTTTTTAATCAGAACACTTTTCCAATTCCTTACCATTACCCTCTTTGAAAATTACTTATGATTCCCAATTCACTGGATAATCAACTACTTCTCTGCTTTTATGCATCCTTTCTCTTCCTAAACTTTCCTCCCTCCACCATTTAATTCTTAAAATGAGATTCTGTGATTCTCCAATGTCTTAGATAAATAAACTCTCATCGGCATTAAAATATTCATTGTTATTATTTTCACTATCACTGTACTATATATTTTAGTGTGTTTTACATGAGTTTCTTAAAAGTATAGATAGGTGGTGTGAAACCATCTTTGCATTCCATGTCTGGAAAAATATCTTACACATAGCATATGTGCAATGTAGTTTGAATGGCCCTGAATTCAATTTGATTTAGGAGATTTTTATTATTTGCCTATGAGTTAAGAATTTATTTTATGAATATATGTTATGTGTCAAATAGTGGTATAATACTTTTATGCAATGTGGTTTAGAAATTCAACTATGTATATACAAATACAAATGGTGACATCTAACTTACACAAATTAGCTAATTTGCCATTTTTTCTTGAAAATCCAGAACTCCTAGAGCTATTCCTTCTCAGAAAATGTGGCTTATGCACTAGAGCTTTCACCAATATAATTTCTCCAATATAAAACCTCATCTCATTTTTATCTTTCAAAGTTGAAATACTTCTCCAGACTTTATTCCTTGATGAAATCCCCTTTGTCAGAGGCTCTTTTCAATGTCCTACTATTGTATCCTTGCTTTTATTCTGTATGTATCCATTATAAGTGCAAATGGATAATATTAAATAATAGTTTTTATAGTACCTTCTAAATTATAGTTCTGCTAATTATGACATTTATTAGTGATTGTTGTTTAACTTGGAAAAATAATCTCTACATATATTATTACAAATCCATAGAAAAAAGTCATTCTGAATTCTAAACAAGTGACTTATTCAGACTTACAATTGAATAGAAAGTGTTTTTTTAAATAAAATATTGAGTTTGGGGAGTATTAAAGAAAATAGAAATATACTCATTAAACATGAGAAGCTGAAGATGTCTTAGAGGTGTCTACCTATTAAGTAAGTTTAAAAATAAAATTAAAAAAAAAAAACTAAGATTAGTTAAAATGCTTGGTTCAAGTCACATATGCAAGTTAGCAAAATATCCAGAATGAGAGTCCTATTCTCACAGATTCCCAGCTTGGGGCTTCATTCAGTGTCATATAGCCTTTCAGAAAAATAAAAGTGGCTACCTGGATGCCTGGTCAGAGATCTGATCTGCTGTAGCTAAAGCAACAGAAGGTCTGTGATCCAGACTTTTAGACACTTTTGTTCCTACCTCAAATTCGGAAAAAAACTTTTTCCTCTTATTTCTTATATCTGGAGTGTATCTTATATCTGGAAGTTGGGACTAACTTTGATTGCTCTAAGAAAACAAGTATCCATTCATATCGATGTCTGTAGTTTAAGTTACACATGGTCAATTGGGGGTTGAAAATATTAAATAAAACATAACAGAAATAAACAATGCATACGTTTTTAATTGTATGGCTTTTCTGAGTAGCGTGATGAAATCTCCAGGCATTCTGATCCATCCCGCCTGGGATGTGACTCAGTCCTTTGTCTAGCGTATCCACAGTATACCCTCCCTACCCATTAGACACTTAGTAGCGATCTTAAATATCAAACTGTCACAATACTGCAGTGCTTGCACAACCCTTATTTTACTTAATAATAGTCCCATTAAGTAACGCAGGCAATTTGAATGTGCCAAAGAGAATCCATAAGCACTTTAATAAAGAAAAAATATCATAGACTGTTGCTAAAATCTACATAAAATTTTATTTTCATAAAATTTCATAAAATCTACGGTAAGAATAGATCTTCTATCCATGCAACTGTGAAGAAGGAAAATGAAATTCATACTAGTTTTGCTATCACAGCTCAAACTGCAAAAGTTATAGCCACATGCTTGATAAAGGCTTAGTTAAGATGAAAAAGGCATTAAATTTGTGGATAGAAGACATGAACAGAAAACATGTTCTGAGTGTCGTTGTGCCAAAAAGCATCGAGCCTATATGAGTACTTCGGCAAGGGATCCCCCAAAACGACTGACATTAAACCTACTTAATACAAGTGAGGGATGGTTACACGTATTCAAAAATAGGTTTGGACTGAAAAATATAAAGATTACAGGAGAAGCACATTTGTGGATGGAGAAGCTGCTGCCACATATCCTGCAGAGTTGAAGAAGTTAAGGAGAAAGGTATGTATACATAGGAAAAAAACATAGTATATACATAGGATTAGATACTATCTGTGGTTTCAGGCATGCACTGTGGGTCTTGGAACTATTCCCTGTGGATAATGGGAAACAACTGTATTGAAGAAACTAAATATTGCCTCTTTAAGAATAAGTATAGCTTGATACAAGCAATGGAGGCTATTGACTTCTTTTGATGCAAACTTGCTCCATGTGAATTATGCAACTGCTCCTGGCAACTATCTGTAGCTGAATTTATATGCTCTGTTAAACATCTAATCATCGAGACAGCTACTGCTACCCTTGCCATCAGAAAACTATATTTTCCTCTCCTTACATTTAGTATGTGCGTTAAAATCTCACATTTATTCAAGCTTGCTCAAGCCAAGTTTTATATTTCCTCTTAGTGCTGCTGAGCTGATTATTCACCCATGTAACTACACTGAGAATTAGCATCAAAATAGAGATATGAGGACCAACCATAATAAGATGTTATGAATACTCAAATCTTTAGATCTGAAACTTTCCACTTTAAGAGTCTAGCACATAAATGTCAGAGAAATGCACTAACCTTTAGATTTATAAAGAGAACTATGATGCCATCCTGTGGGCAGCTATATTTAATTGCATGCAGATCAAAAAGAGGATGGTATATAAAATTTCATAAATTCATCTTCTCTAACACAAGCACAGTCTAAACAATATATATTTCGAATAACAGTCAGTAAGTCATTATATAGGTATATCTCTCTCTCATACACACACAAAAGACTAGGTAAATAAAAGAATAAAGCCAAAATAGTGGTTATGGCTTAATGGCGTTATTTTTAAAACATAAATATAAGCTATATTTTCATAATTAAGAAAACATATTTTCAGTTTGCACAAAAAGTTATAATACAAGAAGTGATTCAGCAACATAAATTTTTTTTTTCACATTTTGAGATAAGTAGAATAATTTGGTATATAATATTTTAGAGACTTTTCTAGTAAAGTTAGACATATGTAGGAAGTAACTAACTTGAACAGAAGATGTTGGAGAGATGTTTATGTGCTATGAATTCCCAAAAGACTAACTGTCATCTTATGTACTTTATCCAGCAAACATTAATGGAAGCCACCAATATACTAGATAACTAGAAATATGGAGATGAAAATTATGAGTAAGTGCCATGATAGAGGTCTCTACTGGATGCAAGAGTACAGGCAAGACATCTCACTCAGAATGTAGGGGCAAAGAAAGCTACTCAAGTGGTCCCAAAAAATACAATTCCTGACCTGAGCTGAATTTTCAATATCTAACAGAAGTTACAGATTTACTCATTAAGAGAGAGAGGAGAAGTCAAAGCTTCCTTAGGTAGAGAAAATAGACTCCTATTCTCTGAAAGAGTCAGACTTGGAAAACACATGCTCAAGCCCCTAACAAGATAATAATCTTCTAGAAGGACCACGCCTTCTACCACAGCCAAGGACCAATTTCAAAATAGCTCTTTGAATTCCTGGGTAACTTGAAATATGACAGACAGTTTGAATCTCAGAATCTTAAAAGATTTTTAAAATTAGTATCATGATTCTGAAGGAGCGAGGAAGATGATCATGCCTGTTCCTAGATATACATTGTGAGATAGGTTATGATAAAAAGAGATAAATTCTTCTTCCTTTGTATTATATTCCCCTTCCACTTTCAATGGCCTCCACCCCCAACCCATAATATAAATGCGATAGAGTTTGGATGAATCATTAGTGAGTTGCAGAACCCCTCAAAAAGGGGTTCTATGGAAAGTAACCTCACAGGGTGATCTTATCATAAATTCCTAGCGGGGCAGGTCATGGTGGGTAGTATTGCCCTAGGTGTCTAACATCTATACTAAAAGGCTTATCTTTGCTTTAAGCAACCCCTGTCCATTGTTTCTGTGCATCTTTGAAATGCCTCTTTTCAGAACCCTCCTTCTAAAGTGTGAAGACTCTCAAGAGAGCACATAATCTTAACTATCCTGTAATCCAGTCCCCACTTTGCTTTCTCTTGCCTTCAAGTAATCTTCCTTATGTTCTCTCCTTAATATCAAATGCATAAAAGAAACAGCAAACTGTCATTCTTTAGAGCATATGAGATCTTGTTTCCTGGCCTATGTCATCAGTTTGAGCTCAGATAAAGTCATAAAAATTATCTACAGGTTTGGACATTTCTAATGTTGACAGAGTGAAATCACCCTCCAAAATGATCTAGCTCTTAATTCAAAGAACTTCACTTGGCAAAATATGATCTCTTATATTGTAATAAGTGCTTCTTATTGCACTGTCAGCATCATATAGTATGTAAGTTTAAAACTAGATACTTGAACTGTTCTATGAAGAGTAGCATCAATATATAAAAATTGCCAGAAAATGAGGAAATGGATCCTTTGAATAATTCCAGGGTAGGGCTGAACTAATCACTAAGTTATCTAGGCTAAAAAAAAAAAAAAAAAAAAGGGCAGGAAAATATTTTTTATTTTCAGTAAAGACAATACAGATTCTTGACTTGAACAATAGAAGAGAATGATATAAAAATATCAAAATTCTTTAATTTTTCAGGCTAGCTGTATGAATTAGTCAAGAAATTTTGCCACAAGGGACAGAAACCCATCTCATGGAAACGGAGAAATGTACTGGCTCTTATATGAGGGAGATTAACAGGCTAAGTGTGGACATGCAGCTCAATCTCAGAAACCCGTGGAAGATGGATATTCTGTGCTGTGAGGACCCTCTACATCCATCTACCTTTTGCACTGTGGATGAAAAAGGGGTTCCATGGAATATAGCCTGACATTGTGATCTGATCATAAATTCCTAATTGGGCAGGTCTAGGGCATAAAAGGCTTATCTTTGCCTTAGGCAAAGTCTGTCCACTGTTTCTGTGCATCTAGGTTAACACACCTTTGAAATGCCTCTTTTCAGACCCCTCCTTCTAAAGCATGACCATCCTCAAGAGATCTCATAATCCTGTTAAGTATTACTATCCTGAAATCCCATCTTCGCCTTGCTTTCTTCCACCTTCATGTAATCTTCATGTTCCTTCTTTAATTCAAAATGCATAAAAGAAGCTGCAAATCACCATTCTAAGAAGCATTTATCTCTGTCTGTTAAGATTTTGCCTCCAGGCGTATCCTGTTTGACTCAAATACATTTTTATAAAATTTCTCTACAGGTTTGAACACTCTTCTGTTGATGTCATATTATTTCATTGCAAACCTAAGTTTTTTTCTACAAAGTGAGGAATAATGTCCACCAACCTCTCCTCATAGTGACATCAATCATTACTTGAAAAGAACTGACTTTCTTTCAGTTTAGAAAATTACAGGCATATGTAATGTGCCCAACTTTGGTCAGTTGGATATTGAATTTTGTGAAAATTCAGGATTAGATTAACATAGCTGTATTCAAATGCTGGTGGCAACATTAGAGTTATCATAGCTGAGTTACTTAATTGTACTTGTCTTAGATTCCTCATCTGTAAACCAGAGACCTCTGCCTTATATACTGACAGTACTCTGAAAATTAAAAAATACTATAGACATGGATAATATTGTTATTAGTATTAAATTTTAAAGTTATAGGAATTGTTAATGTTTTATGCACTATCCATCCTTGGTTTTCAAGGGCCTGTCTAGAGAGTACATCTTGGCCCAAACTTATGGATACTTCAGATGGTTGGAAAATAAATCTCAACCTTCAGTACTTTTATATTGTATCCACGGGAAATTTCTTATAACCCTGTCTGAAAGCCTATCTTGGATATGGTTTGTGAGGGAAAACTTATATACTTACTAGTATGAAAGCCCAATTATTTAGAAATTGAACTTTTAACTGAAAAAAAGTCTAAAAGCCCAAATGAAGATATGTTATGAACCTCCCAGTAACATATATCCAAATATTACTTAACTGATTCTTAAGGCACTTTTCAATAACATAAATTCAGGAATTCTTTTAAAACACTTTTGGAAATTTTAAAAGAATAAAGAGTCAACGAAGATGTATTCAGAATGTCTTTTAGATTGTCATTATATTTGCAAATGTGTGTGTGTGTGTGTGTGCGTATGTGTAATGCAGAAACTAAAACTGGATACAAAAATGACTGGAAATTGGATAATGGATCTGTAAAGGAAACTCACGGGTCTATTGTGTGTTCAGTCATACAGCAGGCATGGATTACACATAGACAGGTGAGGAAAAGGCCATTGAGCCATAACCAGAGCCCAACATGGAAACCAGTGGTCAGCACTTAACAATCACCCAAGGTTGCAGCAAAGACATTACACTCATTATAATGAACTCAATGGCCAGGGATAGGACAACATATGTATCATCATAAGAGGGAGAACAAGTCGAAATTTTCCAATATCTTTCAAACTATGGTGCACCAACTCTGGAGACCTGAGTGTTTTTAATTGGTGTTCCTGAAAAATATTATTTATCTATTTATATTTTACTATATAACTATGCACATGATATTTTATTTTGAATACTTTTTCATTTTGGAGAATATTAATATATCAAGAAAATCAATGTTCTATGGAACATAATAGCTTAAGTATTGCTGCCTACCAGATTTAGATGAAAGTCAGTCTAACACATCTGATAATCCTTTTTGCATTTCTAGATTTTTCTGATAAGTGAGATAAGAAGTAAGATAAATAGGATAAGTGCAGGGCAAATGGTAGGTCCAATAGAAAGAAACTTAGGTACAGTATGAGAAATGGGAGTTTAGAGACAAATTATTGGGAATATTTTGAAGGAAACTGAGTAACTGAATATAATAAAGAAATTTGGATATTTAATAGTGTATATAATGGTGGAGTAGAAAGGAACTAGAAAGATGTGAATTGTCAAATTTGCTTCATTTGAAATTTTGTTTAGCGGTATTCCTGGTGGTGAGAAACTCTAGTTTGCTCTTGGAAAAATAATTACCTGTTATGCTTTGGGAATGTATAGATAAAGCATTGTTTATCCTTTATAAAACTTTTACACATGAATTGTTAACTATAAACCATTAACAGTCATAGCTCTAACTTGCACAAATCTATCAGAATCCTCCACATGGAAATCAATTAAGTTTTAGCTTCTCACCAGGTTTACTAACATCAAGATTGCCTGCCTCTCCTTTCCTGTGGGTTTCCTATAAACAAACATGATATATAACTTAGTTGTATATGTGTGTATATATGCAAGCATGTTAAACTGGGTCAATAGTCGAATGAAGCATAGTCACTGGAATATCAATACTGTACTTCTAAATGTGAGTTGGCAAATTGATTCTCAGGTCACAAGGTCCAAAATATGAGGGTAAATTGATTTTAGAAAGAATCTCTTTCTCTCTCTCTCCCTGTCTCCCTGTTACTGTTATTCCTCAGTACATTCTGCTTATCTATAAAAGTCTGAACCCAACCAGTGCCACAAAGGTTCAAGTCTTATCTAGCCAGCTCTTCAGCAAACAATTAAATCAAAGGATTTATATAAATCCAATCATTGTATTGTATGTCATAAACTTATACAATATTATGTCAATTATATCAAAGTAAAACTGGAAAAAAGACAAATCAAAAAACAAATTAAAAAATTATATAATGGTTTCAAGTAGACATGGGAACAGAGGAGTCATCAACCCTTAAGCCTCTGGCTGAGCATACTCCTAGCTCCAAATCTTGTAGCTCTATATAAGTGAAACCATAAAGATGTCTCTATGTAGGTAGTTTTTAATGTTGAATGGATTTAATTTATTGACTTTTAATTTTTGAGAGTGCTAAAATTTTTAAATCATTAGTTTGAGCAACAATTCTAAATTGATATAATAATTGATCATTAAACTTTTTAATATAAAGTCACAAACATACAGAAAAATGCATGAAGCATAAATGTATAGTTTAATTAGTGCTTATATAACAAATGTCCATGTAACAATAATGCAAGTTATTAAATCAAAGACTGACAGCATCCTTAGAGCTCCGCATGAGTTCCTTCCTGATACAGGCCTTCCCTTCCAACTAGCTGTAATCACTGTCATGGTATCTATCGTAATTATTAGCTTTTCTTGTAGTTTTATGACCTAGGTATGAATTGTTAAGTATTAAATTTATTTTTTCTCTATTCGAATAAAAATTGATTTAATCTCTTTGTTGATTTTGCTCCCCCACATTATGTTTTTCTGATTCCTCCATCTCGTTACATGTATGAAAATTAGGAAGCGTAATTAGTTAATAAGCGTTATTTTTTCATAGAATGACTCTGTAAATAAAAACTCAGTATAGAAAAGAGACTGTGGTTGCAACTGTATGAGCAGATGTTGGTCTTTTTGTCGTTTTACATTAATCTTCCAAACCAGAGTATAGTTTACTTCTACATACTAGTTGCCTTGCATAACACACTGTCCTCAACCCCCACCCCCTCCCCCACCCCCGTTTGTTATCCTTTAAGGATGAGGGCCATATTCTTGGGTTTGTTCTGCCAGCTGGCTTTTGTTACAACTCACTGGCAAGAATGAACACCATGGAACACAAGCCTAGAAACAGACTTTGAAGTAGGTCTCCTTGCTCTGGAGGGCAATGATCAAAGCTGGTTTAGTTGGCAATCCAAAGATATAAAATTTCACCAAGTTTCCTATTTAAGAGAATGAGTCTCTATTCTGTTTGATGTCTCATTTCTCCTGTTTGGTCTGCGAAAAAAAGAATTATTGCAATAAATATTATCAGTATAAAAATATTTTAATATTTTTAGAAGTTGAGATAAAAATAGATATCATATTCTCCCTTTCATAATAAGTCCCCAGGTGCTTTATTACAGTTTTGAAAAAATAAGCAAACAGCCTATGATATTCAGCCAAGTAAAAGATTTTTCACCATGAAAAATACCTATATAGTTAATATTTTTGAACCACCAATATTATAGACATAAGACATACTGTGAGATAATCAACTTGTTTTACTTTTCTGTTGAATACACACATTACATATGTGTATATAAGTATCTGAATCAGGGAGATAAGTTAATTCTAAGTTTGCCCTAAATTGGTGTTTTTTTCTGATTTTACTTTATGTTTTTTTATTTCCTGTTTCAATAAAGAGCAATCCACTAAAAGTAATCCTGGTCTCCCCAGGGATGCAGTGTTTTGTTCATCTTCAGCTAAGTGTATCATGACTAAGTAAAAAAAAAACAGCAAAATTTGTCGAGGGGTGAGGCAAAAGCATGTAGATAATTAGAATAACATCACTGAGCAATATGCATTTTGAATTTATCTTAAAGAGAAGAGTGTTGTTAAACCTGAAATCATAATATACTTCTAAATCCCCTCATGTTTAAACTAGAGTGTTACGTATTTTTTTCATAACATTTCCTCAAAAGCATTAGCATTAGTTCATTTTTTTCGTGTCCCTATTCACATACACAATACAAATACAGCTTTCAAGTTATATTAATTTACTGTTTACAAAGGCCTTTCCTATACATATCTCTTTTTGATCTACCAAACAACTCTATTAGTTAGATAGAGATTGTCAGCAAATATTTACTGGATATCCTCCAACTGGATATTTCAAACTGTGGCAAAGAGATGGGACAGTGTGTAAGCAAACATAGTTCATATTCTCTTGAAGTTTGCCCTTTGGTGGGGAAGCTAAAGGACAAATTGCTTCAATTAATTATAAGTGACTGGATAAATTATAAGTGTCAAATATTGTGAAGGAGAAGTAATGACCGTTTTCATATGGTGAAGAAAGTAAGAAGGACTTTTATCAAGTTTTTAAAGTGACATGTCTGTTTTCTTTTCCTTCCTCCTTTCTAACTCTCTATTGTGTTGCTATTTTTAGGTACGTGCAAACATTTTTTGTCTTATAAAATTACCATTTTCTCCCTCTTTTTAGACAATTTTACCCCTCTTATAGACAAGTTTTTCTAAAAACATGTGAGATTTTTTTTTAATACTTCATGTAAAGTGTTTATAAATGACTGAAATCTCCCAAGAAAGCAGCATGTAGCTTTCTCAGATTTGTCTTCAATGATTATATGATGTCATTTTGTTTTTATTGTCATTAAAGTCATCATTGTTATTCTTGTTGTCTTATTCTGCCTCTGCCCGTAAGAAAAGGAATATTAGGTTCATAATGATTCTAATCTTTTTAGCCTTCAGTGGATTTTTTAATCTTTATTTATTCTGTTCTTATCCACTGTGGCATTTATCCCCAGGTTTAGTTATTATTTTTTAAAAAGTGGAATAAAGTTGTAAATAGAGGCTTCTCCATTTTTTGAAGAAAAAGAGGAATAAATTTCAGTGTAACACCCAACTATTGTTAACCAAACTTATTTGAGCCCTATCTAAAGGGAATACCTTCAGTAGAGAAAACTGAAAGTTTGAGCACATCTGATAGAGTTAATAAAAAGTTGAATTAAGTATTACAGCTCATTATAATTTTTACGTAAGTATTATCATCTGATCATCATCCTATTTTCAGATGAAACAAACTTATTATTATCACCCTGTACTGAATGAACATCTGTGGCTCTCAGTTTCTATGGCTTTTCCAAAGATAGTGAATGGTGAAAATGATACTCCAAAAGGAGGAGGTAGATGGGGTAAAAGAGGTCAAATATGTGTTGACAAAAAGAAATATAAATATGGGCAGAGGTCATACAATGCAATATATATATGACATACTATGGAACTGTACATTTGAAACTTATCGGATTTTGTTGATCAATGTCATCCCAATCATTTTTAATAATAATAAAAAAAGAGGCATGTAAGCAAAGCAAAAGATACTTAGAAGTATTTTAGATTCTAAGGTTGTCTTCCTACCCGTGGAAGAACAACCTATTAGGAGAGCAAGAAATCGCATACTGAAATATATAGAAATCACAGATGTTTTAAGTCAATCAAGAAAATTCTCTCTGCAATAGAATATAAGGAAATCTACTTTGATATACCTACCTTACTTCCTTGAGGCAGAAATGCTTGCGGGTTGGTGTAGTTGATAGAAAAGGATGTCAGGATTTTTAGGAGTCAGAAAAATGTACAATTGTACAGAGATGATAGTGGCATGTTGGCATAAAAAGTCACAGCAACACTGTCATCCATCCCACAGTTATTAATGCCAGGAAAGAGAGGTCTCCTTAGGACTAAATCTATGGCTATGGCTTGGAAAAATAAGACCTGAGATGTCAGAGTCGCAAGAGTAAATATCTCTATATTACAGAAGTAAAGAATTCCACTTTTATCCACAATAGTTAATGCTGTCTAGAAACCTCTCAGGTGAACAAAAGGAAAAAAAAAAAAATCAAACTGGCCACAGATGTCCAGAATATGCACTATCATTTATCGTGCAGGCACATAAGAGAAATGACCTCTCTGAAGGGTGCAAAGTGAATGATTACAGTTCCTTTTAATGTTCCAAACTACTTCAAAAGCTCAGTGGGAACTCTATATTTTATTTCTGAAAAAAGTCGAGTAAACATAAATACACCATTTTTCCTCCTTAGACACTATCCTTGACTTTTTTCTATATATTTTCTCCAATATAAGAATCACTATTACCTTTCTTTTTCCAAATATTATAGATGTTATAGCAATAATTGAAAATGAGTGCTGTTTTAATAATATGAGTACTTCACCTATTCTAAATATAAGATGTATATATTTAGAATAGGTGAAGTACTGGTTTTCTCTTTATTGGTGGAAGATAAAAATGTTTTATTTGTTAAATATGTCCTTAACTAAATGAATTCTATTGGCTTTTTCTGTTTTGGCATCAATGTTAAATGTAGGAATTACTCAGGATAGATAGGCTTTAAAGAACACCTTTGAGAATTATGGAGTTAGTCTCTTTTCTCAGAGATAAATATCAGAAAATATTGGGATTACAGACTTACTATGAAATAAAGCAATGCTACCTGGAGGGGTAAGGACAAGGAATAAAAAAAAAAAAAAGAGCATCTATGAATAAAGATACACCAACTCAAGCATGCAGTTTTCTCATTTAAAGCAAGTTTATTTGCACAGAAATCAACTAACTCAAAGTAGATATTCAGTGAATAATTGTGGAAAGAAAGGACAGTAGAGGAGAGAGACAAAAATGAAATAAAACAAAAGCCAACGATAAGCACCCCAGGATATTCCCTGTGCCCTCTTGACCCAGAATCATCCCTAATACTCTTGTATTTCTCCTCACCTTGTCCTGCCTTAAGTAATATAAAACCAATTTTGCATTCTATCCCCATCTTCTTCCACTTATATCTTTCTGTCTTGCTGTGAAGCACTCCAAGTTAGAAAATTTAGTAAAAAATAAATTCTTGTCTGTCTCTGACCAGATCTAAGGCGGAAGCTTGTGATAGACCTTACAACGCTACTACTCTGCAGATGGCTAAGTAACAGCTGTACTACCACATATCAGATCATTAACGAGTAGAGGAACTGTCCTTTTTGAATTGAAACACTAAACTAATAAAGGACCAGCAAAACTGATTCTTACAGAGATTTTATTTTTGGAGTCATCAAATTATAACTCCTCATCAATAGAGAGCCAAACTCTTAAGCAAGTGAAATTCCAGAAACAAATCTGATGCATGCTATATTTCAGTCAATAAATCCAGTGAGAGCCAGAACAACAAATCACCATGCTGGTGTTTTCATAAAGAACTATTTTTCCATAAAAGGGGTCTTTAGTGCAAAAGTCTGCTTTCTGATCAACAAGGACAAACTAATTTTCATGGTCTAGAGAGAGAAATAAACTAGTCAACAAGAGCCATACTGTTCACAGGAACCACATGCAGAAATGAGCGTGGAAGTACTGTATTCTTATGATCCTGTGTATGATTTATATACAATTCAGGTCCCAGAACTGACAGTTACCTACTCACTAGTTGCAACTATCATTACTATACCTCCCATACCCCTATTTATCAATGGCTGAGAAAAATACTCTCTAAAATATGAACTATCTTAAGAACAGGTGATCTGAGTGCATTAGCTTGACACAGCTTAGGTTAAATTTAGGCCTCCTCCAAAGAAAATTGAACTTGCTATGTATTGTTAACTATAGGCCCTATGCTATACATCATTAAATCTCTAGGACTTATTTCTCTTGTATAACCAAAAGTTTGTATCCTTTGAATAATAACTTCCTGTTCTCTTTTCCTTCCAGCCCCTGGTAACAGCCATTCTACTCTCTGTTCCTTTGAGTTTTACTGTTTTTAGATTGCTCATATAAGTGGGACTATGTCATACTTGTCCTTTTATGTCTGGCTTATTTCAATTAGTATGCCCTCAAGGTTCATCCATGCTGTATCGAATGACAGAATTTCCTTTTTTAAGGCTAAATATTCCATTGTATGTACATAACACATTTTCTTTATCCATTCATTCATTGATGTATATTCAGATTGTTTCCATGTCTTGGCTATTATGACTAATGCTGCATAATAGAGAGTACAGATGCTTCTTCAAGATACTGCTTTAAATTCCTTTTGATATATATGTATATATCAAAATATAAAGATATACATATATATCAAAATATGGAGACGTATATATGTGTATGTATGTGTGTGTGTATATATATACATATATCCGGAAGTGCGATTGCTGGATCATATGGTAGTTCTATTTTTAGCTTTTTGAGGAATTGCCACACAGTTATCCATAGTGACTGAACCAATTTACATTCCACCATTAATTTCTGGGGTCTCTATTTGGTTTCATCAGTCTATATGTTTATTTTTATGTCAATACCACACTATTTTAATTACTGTAGCTTTGTAATATATTTTTCATTTAATTTATTGGGGTGACACTGGTTAATAAAATTATACAGGTTTCGTGTATATAATTCTATAACACATTGCATTGCGTGTTCAGCACCCAAAGTTAAACATTCTTTCACCATATATTTGACTCTTTACCCTTATCTACCTCTCCACCTCCCTCCCATTGCTGTGGTAACCACTAAACTGTTGTCTGTGTCCACAAGTCTGTTTTGTTTGTCTTGTTCATTTGCAGATTTATATCCTACATATGAGTGAAATCATATAGTTCTAGACTTTTTCCATCTGACATTTCGCTTAGCATGATATTCTCAAGATCCATCCATGTTGTCACAAATAGCCGTATTTCATATTTTCTTATGGCTGAGTAGTAGTCCATTCCATATGTGTACCACCATACATGCACCACATCTTCTTTATCCAATTGTCTATTGAAAGACACTTCAGTTGTTTCCATGTCTTGGCCACTGCTAATAATGCTGCCGTGAACATCAGGGTGCACATATCTTTATGGATAAATGTTTTCAAATTTTTGTGTACATACGCAGAAGAGAGATTACTGGGTCATATGGTAATTCCATTCTGAGCTTTTTGAGGAACCTCTATACTGTTTTCCATAGTAGCTGTACCAATTTACATTCCCACCAGCAAGGTATAAGGATTCCTTTTTCCCCACAACCTCTCCAACGCTTGTTATTATTTGTCCTGTTAATGATAGCCATTCTAACAGGTGTGAGGTGGTATCTCACTGTGATTTTGGTTTACATTTCTCTAATAGCTAGTGAAGTCGAGTACCTTTTCATATGTCTGTTGGTCATTTGTATGTCTTCTTGGGAGAGGTGTCTGTTCAGGTCCTCTGCCCATTTTTTAATTGGATTTTTTTTATTATTATTATTGTTGAGTTGTATGAATTCTTTGTACATGTTGGGATATTGGGCCCTTCTCAGAGGTATTGTTTGCAAATATCTTCTCCCATTTAGATGGTGGCCTCATTGTCTTGTTGGTGGTTTCTTTTGCTGTGCAGAAGCTTTTTAGTTGGATGTGGTTCCATTACTTATTTTTGCTTTTACACTCCTTGCCTTTGAGGTTAAATTGATAAAATCCTCTCGAAAACCAAAGTACATTAAGTTTAGTACTTATGTTTTTGTCTATGTATTGTATTGTTTCAGGCCTTATATATAGGTCTTTGATCCATTTTGAGTTAATTTATATGTAGGAAATGTCTGAATATAGTTTATCATATTAGTATATCTAAGGAGCAAAATTATGTGTTTAATTATCATATAAAAAGTTTTTAAAAATCAGTCATGTTGCCAACATAGTAGATACAATGCTTTCATTTTGAAATTTGAATACAAATGCACTTTCGATTTAATTAAACCAAATATTAAACTAATATTTATTACTAATCTCTATATACTTTGTACTATATTAGACAATTTTTTATGTATGGGACTTAATATTTATAACAACATTAATCATTCCTTTTTCTACATCTTAAAGACATTATTCGTATTATAAATGGTACACCAAAATTAATAAGAAAAAAATGCAGAAGTCACATTAAATTTGCAAGCTATTTTTTTAAATTAGGCCTATATATTTATAGAAAATGTATTTATAGGAAAATATACCAATTTGAAAATTACTGTTACAATTACCTGGCCATTCTTTTCTATAGTGGATTTTGAGGCATGTCTTCAGTCATAGAGTGAGGATGAACCAGTATGGAGTCAGTACAAGGAGTGAAGGAATGCTTATGGGATATTTCTTTCTGGACAAGCTCTTCTATCCAATAGAGCCCCATTTTAAAGTCTGCTCTGTCAGCCAGATACCATACATACACAGAAGAACAACTTGTTATTGAATACTATGTTCTAGTATTGTAGAGCTGTTAAAAGAGCTCTTGTATGTTTCATCTTTACTAACCCTTCAAAAAGCACTGACTTTAGCATCTCTTTTCCCATTACATAATCTTTCTTATTTCACATCTCTTCCAGTGACACACATGGATAAACTGATTTCCATTTAGCAATAAACAGTAATGGTAAAGGTTGAAGAAGAAAATATGTCACTTCTCAGAGCTATAGACAATAATATAACCTATTATATTCATTCAGTACTACCTAATTCGTTTGAATGTGTGAAATATACAAAGATGAGACATTTTATTTTTTGCAATATGTACTGACTTTAAAGATAAATTATTTGAAATTTTGATAAATTTAACTTGATAATTATTGATAACAGAGTAAAAATGTTAATTATATATTGTCCTTTTTTATTGAAAAAGCAATAAAACAATGTAGTAACCTAAGGAAAAAAATCCTAAAATCTTGGTTGTTTAACAGCTTACCAATTCCACTGGAGTTGTATTAGTAGAATTAAATGGAGGAGGAAAGCCAGAAATTAACTTTTTTTAACTTGAAAAAATATATAGGCTTTTATGTTTGTTGGAATCAAGTCATAAATTATAACCATTACTAGATTAAAATAATAGATTACAGTTCAATTTGTATCCTTTCCCTCCATTTTTAATCTTTTAGAATTTCAAGGTAGTATATATGTGCTGTAAGACTTGATTTAAGAATATTTTTAAAGTCTATTCCACAGGGGACAGTACGAGATTTCTGCTTTGGATTTTTAAGTGTCCATGAGCGGAGGCTTTGCATGAACCACAGAAGTAGTAATAGCTTCTTAGAAATAAATACTAAGAACAAGCTGAGCAGTTAATCTCTTCTCATTTTATGAAACTTTGCTTGCATCAAAGGATGCTTCCCAGTATTTGTGTTTGTTACTCATGCAGTTACTATATTCTAGGGTAGTACATCATATGAGAAGGCATAGAGCTACAAAAATTCCTTTTTGTCAGGCTATAGAAGTTGCCTAAAAGCAAAATCAGAAAGAAAATAAATGATCAATATGAAAATTCATTCAAAGCTTCTATCATTATTCTTTTATATACTGATATTTTTACCTGTGTCATAGGTGTAATTTAAATTTCATGCTGATTAGTTCTTTGATGTTTTTCTTAGTTATATGCTTCATATTTTATTTATATAAATGTTCTTTCATTCCCAGCACTCAAAGCCCCATTTGCCTCAGTTACAAATTATTATTTTTTTTTTAGCAAATATGCCAATTATTTTTTTATTATGAACAACAACTAGCAGGCTTTTGGGGGGAGGAAAAAAAACATAATTGTATGAAGAGGAAACTGCTTTTCCTAAATTGATAGCCTTAACACACATATTCTTTTCCTGAATTTCTAGAATATCTCCTCTGTCTACATTATTCTACAAGGACACTTTATAATGGGATACTAATTATCTGAAATCTTCCAGCCTATAGATAAAATATCATGCAACATAAACAATAAGAGAAATTATAGATTATAGATAGAAATAACTTTTAACATCATATATTTTTTAAAAATTAAAAACAAAAATAGAACCTATAAAACACTCATTTAATTATCTATCCCTAAGGAAAACCAGAAGATTTTATAATTCTTCAGATAGTAAAGAGTAAAAAAAAAAAGCCGTAGAGATTTCAAACCTATTAATTTTAGATGAGAAACTTTATGTCTAGAAAAATTCAGTGACTATCACAATCTTTAGGAAAATTAGATTCCACTCAGAGGACTGAGTGTATAGTCTGGTGAAACAATCAGTTTCTAAGTATCTATTGGTATGAGTTGATATGCATAAGGGCTTTGATACTTTATTTTTAAAAGATAAGGGAAGGAAAAAGATAGGGAGATCTATTTTGAAGGAAGAGGGAGAACATAGGTGCACAGATGCTAAGATGGAGGAAGGGAAAAATGAAAATATAGTGGCTGATAATGAATTTGTCACTGCTTCTCACAAGAGATTTGTATTGTGTTCCTGTGGAGGCAAAAGCTACATTTAAAAACAATAGTTCCATGTTCAAGAAGGCCTAGAGAAGACGGTTGTTTTAACCAAAGAATATGAGTACATGTGAGAAACTCTCTCTGAAATCTCAGAAATTTTTGAAGATATAGTGGGAGATGGAGATTGGGTTTGGATATTATGCTGAATTGGACTAACAAATTAATGAGATGCAAATATTAATGTTATTTTTACCCCAAATTTGCAAGACTAAAGACATGCATGCAATTTTTATACAAAGCAAAAATGAGTCTTAAAACTTCCAAAACTAAGGAAAACTATGATTGGCTTAAAATAAATACCATATTTTTTCTCTTCTTTTTTCTTTACTCCGAGTTCCAGACTAGGGAACTTAGCACCTAACACTTAGTTGATCATTATATGTTGTTAAATTTCTGGTTTGTTATGCTTCACTTAAACCTTTTATCTATGTTACCTGTCAGTCTTTCTCTAGGAATATCCATTTCTAAGATACTTCTTTGACATTTGTGGGCAATATACAAACACACTCTCACACACATAAAATAGAAGGTAAGCTCCATGAAGACAATGAAGGACTTAGCAATCTTTGCTTACCGTTCCATCAGTGGTACCTAGAACAGAGCATGGCAGGTACTAATACCAAATACACACTTGCTGAATAAATGAACAAAATAAAAATTACTACAAAAAACTAGCAAACTCTCTTGAAAATTTTATTTTATCTATTCTCTCTGAAATTCGGAAATTGAAAACATTTCTCCTCATAAACTTCAACTGATTGTGTACTGCCATGTGCTTAGTTGGTATTTAACAAAATAATAGATTGATACATTCTTTACAGGACTTCAGGCTATAATCTTCTGCTGGATAAAGACAATATGATAAAAGAGATTGAATTAGTAATCAAAAACTTTCCAATAAAGAAAAGCCAAAGCCCAGGACTAGATGGCTTCACGAGTGAATTCTACCAAATATTTAAAGAAGACTTAATTTTAATCCTTCTCAAACTCTTTCAAAAAACAGAAGTAATAATTCCAAACACTTTCTATGAGGCAGGCATTACCTTGCTATCAAAACCAGATAAGGACACCACCAAGAAAACTATGGGTAAATATACATGAATAACATGGATGCAAAAATCCTCAACAAAATATTAGCAAACCAAACTTAACAGCACATTAAAAGGATCACACACCATGACCAAGAGGGATTTATCTCTGAGATGCAAGGATGTTTTGACATATGCATAGCAATTAATGTGATACACCTCATTAACAGAGCAATGGATCAAAATTACATTATTAATTCAATAGATACAGAAAAAGCATGTGAGAAATTTCAACACCCTTTTATGATAAAAATTCTCAATAAATTTAGGTATAGAAGGAACTTACATTAACATAACAAATTCTATATATGCAAAGCTCACAGTTAACATCATACTCAATTGTGAAAATTAAAAGCTTTTCCTCTAAGATCCAAAATGAGGCAAGGATAATCACTGTTTCTACTTCTATTTAAACATTTTACTGGAGGAGCTAGCCAGAGATTTAGGCAAGAAAAGAAGTTAAAAGGTATCCGTATTGGAAAAGAAGATGCAAAATTATCTTCGTTTGCAGATGACAGGATTTTATATGTACAAAACTCTTAAAGATTCTACCCAAAACTGTTAGAATGAATAAAGAAATTTAGCGAAGTTGCAAGATGCAAAATCAATGTACAATAATCCATTGAATTTCTAATACCAACAATTTATCTTAAGAATAAATTCTATTTATAATAGCATCAAAAATAATAAATACTTAAAAATAATTGTAACCAATATTTGTATGCTGAAAACCATAAAACACTGATGAAAGGAATTAAAGGAGACACAAATATATGGGAAAACATCCTGTGGTTATAAATTATAAGAATTAATATTATTAAAATGTTCATACTACCCAAATGATCTAAAGAGTAAATGAAAACCCTATTAAAAACTCAGTGGCATTTTTTGCAGAAATTAGAACAAACAGTCTTAAAATATATGAAAACATAAAAGATCTCAAAGAATCCTAAGCAAATTTTAAGCAAAAAAGAACAAAGCTAGAGTTATCACACTTACTTCAAAATATAAAAGAAAATATAGGTACTAACATGGACCTTGGATTTAGAAAGGATTTTATCAATTTAACCTCAAAGGCAAGGAGTGTAAAAGCAAAAATAAGTGAATGGAACCACATCCAATTAAAAAGCTTCTGCACAGCAAAAGAAACCACCAACAAGACAATGAGGCCACTATCTAAATGGGAGAAGATATTTGCAAACAGTACCTCCGAGAAGGGCCCAATATCCCAACATGTACAAAGAATTCATACAACTCAACAATAATAATAATAAAAAAAATCCAATTAAAAAATGGGCAGAGGACCTGAACAGACACCTCTCCCAAGAAGACATACAAATGACCAACAGACATATGAAAAGGTACTCGACTTCACTAGCTATTAGAGAAATGTAAACCAAAATCACAGTGAGATACCACCTCACACCTGTTAGAATGGCTGTCATTAACAGGACAAATAATAACAAGCGTTGGAGAGGTTGTGGGGAAAAAGGAATCCTTATACCTTGCTGGTGGGAATGTAAATTGGTACAGCTACTATGGAAAACAGTATAGAGGTTCCTCAAAAAGCTCAGAATGGACTTACCATATGACCCAGTAATCTCTCTTCTGCATATGTACACAAAAATTTGAAAACATTTATCCATAAAGATATGTGCACCCTGATGTTCACGGCAGCATTATTAGCAGTGGCCAAGACATGGAAACAACTGAAGTGTCTTTCAATAGACAATCAGATAAAGAAGATGTGGTGCATGTATGGTGGTACACATATGGAATGGACTACTACTCAGCCATAAGAAAATATGAAACACGGCTATTTGTGACAACATGGATGGATCTTGAGAATATCATGCTAAATGAAATGTCAGATGGAAAAAGTCTAGAACTATATGATTTCACTCATATGTAGGATATAAATCTGAAAGCAACAAACGAACAAGGTAACTGAATCAACACAAACTTATAGACAGAGATAACAGTATGGTGGTTACCAGAGGGAAAGAGGGGTGGGGTGGAGGTAGAAAAGGGTAAAGGAGATCAAATCTATGGTGACAGAAGATTCGACTTTGGATGGTAAACATAATGCAATATACAGATGATGTATTATAGAATTGCACATTTGAAACCTATATCATTTTATAAATCAATGTCACCATAATACTTAATATAATTTTAAAAACATATGGAAAAAAGACATTTCATAATTTTGTGTTATCCTTGCATTTCTGAAATAATAACCATTTGTTCGAAACTATTTTACTCTTTTAATCTGCTTCTGGAGGCTGATAATATTTTATTTAATATATCTGTTTTAACTCAAATTATAGTTTTAATTTTTGTAAAGACATGTTTTTTATTGATTTTGTACTTACATAATAGAAGTAGCAATTTCCCTCTTTTTTGATACTCTATCTGAACTAGTTTTAAAATCATTAGAATTATCTGTTCCTTAGATTGTAGAAAATTCTCTATGAAATTCTCCATATATTCTGTTTTGGTTGAAGTAAAGGAATTGTTCTGAACTTTTCTTTCTTGAAGTCATTCAGTTTGGGTATTCTATTTCATCTAGTGTCAGTTTTTATAAATTATGTATTCCTATATAACTAAACTTTTAATGTTTTCAAATTTATTTACATAAATATAGTTAAGAAAGGTCTCTTTATGAATTTAACTTACTAGCCTCTGTCTTAATTTTTAATATCTTGGATCAATTTTCCTATTTTTACCCTTTAAAAATATAGCTTCAAATATTTTAGTTCAGAAAAGTTACACTGAATCATATTATTTAACTTTTGCTTTATGTGATTATTATGGTGTTCTTCATTGAGGAGATCAATTATGCCTGAGTTAAGTGTTATGTTTGCTGTAGCATGCTGTCTCTCAGGAAGTTTGGTGGCTGATAGATCTCAGCAATTAGTCCTCTCTGGGAGTCTGCTCAGCTGAAGAGAGCAACTTTACCCAGATATATACAACCATATCCATGTAGCCTACCTTCCAGACGTAGGTGCATAAAGGCTTCATCCCTGGCCCAAGTTGTTGATAACTGAATAACTATCCTAGTTTCAGCATACTCTATTGATTCATCTTAACCTTTCTTATGATTATACCACAGGACAAATTTTTCCTTCATTCAATCTGGTTTCTTTTCCTTTTTGTTCTACAAGTAGATATAAATATCCTGACAGCATTCTCCAATAAACTTCCTGCATTCTAATCTCCATGAAAAGCCCTGTTTAGGAGTGGCCAAAACAAGGAGACAACAAAAGTATATTATGGTGATGGATCGCTGTATTAGTTATAAATTGCTACATAACAAATTACTCTAAAACTTGGAGTTATTTGTTTATAACAACAAATAGTCATTATCTCATACAAATTCTGAGCATCAGGAATCCAGAAGCATCTTAGGTGTGTGGTTTTGGGTTAGATCTCTTATGAGTTTGCAGTCAAGATGTCAGACAGAACTCCATTCATCTCAAGGCTCCACTGAGGCTGAAGGATCTTATTCTAAGTTTTCTCACCTGCTTTCTATCAGGCTTTAGCTCCTCATTGGCTATTAGGTAGACAAGTCAGTTTCTCATTACATAGGCTTCTACATAGAGCTGCCCCATGAAATGGCATCCAACTTTCCTCCAGAACAAATGATGAGAGAGAGAGACAGAGAGACAAAGAGAAAAACAAAGAGAGAGGGGGAGGGAGAGAGAGAGAACACGCTAGCTCAAGACCAAAGCAATATTCTTAAGAACTTAATCTCAGAAACAACACACTCAAAATTTCTGCCATATATCATGGGTCTCAGAGAGCAAGCCTGGTACAATATAGAAGACGACTACACAAGGGTGTACATAACAGGTGTCAGGGATCGTTTGGGGCCATCTTGGAAGCTGGCTACAATAATCACCACACAGATGATATATTAGTTATATGTTGTTGTACAACAAATTGCCCCAAAACTTAGTGGCTTAAATAACATTTATTATCTCACTATTTCTGTGGGTGATGTATCTGGGCACAACTTAGGTGGTCCCTCGGCCTGAGTCTTTTATTAGGCTGAAGTCATCTCAAGGCTTAACTGAAAAAGATTTACTTTCTAGCTCACTCCTGTTGGTTGTTGGCAGGATTTAGTTCTTTATGGCCTGTTGAATTAAGGTCTTAGTTTCTCATAAATTGTTGGCTGGAAGCATTCCTCATCTCTCCGCCATGAGAATCTCTTCATAGAATATATCATGACAAGCAGCTTGCATCAGAGCAAGAAGCAAGAAGGCAGGAGAGAATGCCAGCAAAAAAAAAAAAGTTTTCTGTAACTGAATCATGGAAGTGACATCCCATTACCTTGCCATATTCTGTCTGTTAGAAGCAATCAGTAGGCTTATTCCACACTCAAGGGAAGGGATTATACATGTATGAATACTGGGGAGGGGATCTTGGGTGCCACAGCTGGCAAGGTTTACTCTATCAGAGCTTGTAGGTAAAGTTAACTGTAGGCACAAGATGGCCGTGCAATTATGAAAATTCACTGCTGGTGAACCAGAAGGTATACTTGTAGAAGAAATATACTGTACATCTATAAATCAGTCATTTGAAAAATATGGAGGACATAGTAATAACAAAGATAATGAAAATGAATAACTGTTGCTGGAGACAACTGATGCTTTAGAAAGAAACAATAATGACTTAAAATCAATTAAAGGCTAAATATGAGAGCCAGCAAGCCTGCCTGGAAGCATATAAATCATATCCCCTGCAGCTAGGGGGCAAAGAAAACTGAGGATTAGGCCAACAACTTAATCAAATAACAAAGCACTAATAATGGTCAAATTCCCAATCTAGATAGGCTTGTCTAGACAGATTCAGGAACTTGATGGGAAATAACCAAACCTTAAACATGGAATGGGCATCTGGGTTGAATAATATTTGAAGACGACTTTTTAACCAAGTGATGTTGAAAGCCTGGATATAACTGGAGAAATTTCTGAGCAGTGCCTCTTAGACTGTAGCAAACCCATTGCCTGCCATCCCAATAGTCGGCCTTTAATACTATCAGTATCAAGTTGTCCTCCCCAAGGGAATATGTCCTGATGGTGTGCCACTTTCAATAAGTCCTACTTGGCAAGAACCAAATTTAACAGTGAAATGTTAGGAGTGATTTGCATGTCACCAACTGAGAACAAGATAATATTCTCAAGGAGGAAAATAGAGCAGAAATTCAAGGAGGAAGAAAGTAGTGTTTTCTGAAGACAAACTATGTCTATCTTCCCAATTTTTCCAACCATTACTTACAACTGAGGGCTGAGCAGTATCTAACAGGAAGTTCAGAAACTGGCTCACATGTCACTATTGCCAAATAACTGTATTTTTCTGGGTCTCAGTAACCTTGTCTATAAATCAGGATAATATTATTTTCATCTTCTACAGAGGTTCAGAAAACCGTTTGTTTAGTATAAAAGTTATAGTCCTAGTATAGGAACAAAGGAAGTTATTGCTCAAATGTTCACTCATAGAAAATGGGGGCATGTGTCAGAGAAAAAGCTCAGTATCTGAGGCAAGTTGTAGAAACAGTTAAAACAAAGGTGAGCAAAGGTTACCGAAAACTCAAAATAGGAATACGCTGAAGACCACCAGTGTTAACCTTTGCAACCTGCCCACTTGGAGGATATGTTCACATTTTAGAAACTTATTTGTGCTGTCTCCATATTTCACTATAATAGAAGAAAAACATGTGTAGAAATGTAAGTTACAAATAATCACTAGCTGTCAAACCCTAGAAGCAGGCCCCGAAGCAATTCTCTAACCCTATTTGCTGAGCTGAGCAATGAGTTCCCAGGACACTCATCCGTTTACTCTTACCAGGTCAGGAAGTCTTCACCTCACCTGAGAGCCTTGCCCCCAGGCCTCTTCTTAAGTTTCCTGGTCCAGGCATCCACAAAGTTACACTTTAAATCGTCCTTCTCCTGCTCTTCCCTATCTCACCAGACTACAGTTATTCTCTAACTTTGCTTCCCACTCTTAGCTATATATTGTTAACTGTTTCCTTCAAAGTAAATCTAGTTGTAAAAAGGCATTTCAACTTTTTTGAACAGCGGTGGTTTAAAAAAAAAAAAATCGGAGGGAAAAAATGACACTTAATTCCTGTAGTAGAGCAATCCAAATCACCCAAAACTGTATTAACTATTCTAATCAGAGCAATTAGTTGTGATAGGCTATAATTATATTCATCTGGCCTTGCTCCTCTAATGGGCTCAAAGTATTTTACAAGCATTGACTCATTATCTACGTACTTTTTTGAAAAAGAATCGCTAGGAATATATCACTGGGGATTGAAGAGACAAATACTTTTGAAAGATACTTCATTATTTGCACTGTTACCTTCTTATTCACTTTCTGGGGAGTACAAGATGGAAACCATCAGCTGAACATCCGTGTTTTTCCACATGTGAGGAGTCGATTATTGGTTTACTCTTTGAAGCCTTCCTTTTGCAGTGGTTGTATTAGTTTGCTAGGGATACCATTGCAAAGTACCTCAAACTGGGCATCTTAAACAACAGAACTTTATTGTCTCACAGGTCTGGGGGCTAAAAGACCCCAAATCAAAGTGTCAGCAGAATTAACATTTTCTGAGGTCTGTGAAGGAAGGATCTACTCTAGACCTCTCTCCTTGGCTTGTCCATGGCTGTCTTCCTGTAGATGTGTCTTCATATCTTCTATGTGTAGTTGGTCTCTGTGTTTAAATTTCCTCTTGCTATAAGGATATCGGTCATACTGGATTAGGAGCCCAACCTACTCCTATCTTGACTTTCCAAGTAAGGTCACATTCTGAGGTACTAATGGTTAGGGCTTCAACACAGATTTTATGGAGACACAACTGAACCCCTAAGTTATGTTAAAACAATACAGATTTTAAAATACTCATCAATGGGAAGAAAAAAATGGTAGATTAAAACATGAGATCTACAAAGATAAAGTTCCAATCTTACTATTTTTAGGGTCTAGCTCCACAACCTTAGAAAATTCTTAAAAGCCAGACTAGTTTTATACAAACAATAGTAGGTCCCTTTATGGGAACTCTGTGTTGTAAAACATCAATCACAGGGCAGCTCATCAAATTTCTGGAATCACCAAGGTATTCTTGAAATTCTTTTTAATTCTAATGCTTGTATCAGGTGATTTATTTTTTGAAATTTATTTTTCTACACAATAGACAAAACGATGCATTAACTGTGGTGAGATAGACCTACAATTATGATATAAAAAGATATTCAGTACAGCAAATGGAACTTCTGATTCTAATTGCTAAAAACCTAAAGAATACTCAGAGATCCTTTCTCTATAAAACACAAAAAATTATAAATTCCTTTCATCAACTATTTTTTTTTTGCTTTCATCAACCATTTGTTTGACCAACTGATGAAGAGCCAATAGTCTGTCCCTCCTCACTCACTGACTTAATTGAACCGATTACTTGAATGTTATGAAATCATGCAAATCTAATAATGCACATACAATTTTAAAGGTGAAGTCTGCTTAGAAATTCAGTTTAATAAAGAAAGCCATCACTCTACATTTACACCTGCTTCATATAAATTATATAAAGAACAAAGTTAGAAATTCACTGATAGACATCCGAGTGATGAGTGTGTAACATGTGAGTTAAATTTTTGATTTTCAATTTAGGTGATAACCTGAGAAAGCTGATAACATTTTCTTTGTGTTAAAAGTGCTAGTTGATTAAATATTATTTTGATAGGAAAGTGTTAGGGAATTCAACACGGGCTGCTGTCAATTTTAATTAATAATAGGGCTATTTCCCCCTACCTATTTTATTTGTTAAAATTTATCTCGATGTTTAAATATATAAGGCAAAAACAACTATTTACTTGCCACACTTCCTGGTTACATGAACTTTTTAAAAAATATTTTGTTCAACATTTTCTAGACTTTGCTCTCTAACTCAATGGCAAAATGAGGTCAGACCTCCTAGCTCATTTTATGTGGGCTCAAATAAACTGCCGTTTAAAGTATATGCTCCCCAAACTCCATTTCATAAACTCTTGGTATATTAAGGGAAATATATCCTCTATCTTATTTCTTTCCCTTGACACTAAAGTTACAGAGGGATACTACCAGATTCAGAGTTATAGCTCTCATACGTAAAGTGGCTATTTTATATCAGGCTTGATGGATTTATGTTTAATCTTTAAAATTGATAAGCAACAACTTAAATGTTAGATGTCTTCAAGTAAACAAATGAATAAGAAGAAATAACAAATAAATAATTGGTTTATGTAAACAAAAGTTTAGAATTACAGGAAACTTCAGATAGTTTTTGGTCTGGACATTCATGCTCATCACGATTCCAAGTATAATTTCTCTGTTTCTCTCACTTTGATACTTTTTCACATGTTGTTTCCATCGACACATTGATTCTACTCAGCTAAACAAGCACCACTGTGGCCTTTCTATGGCCAGGTGATTCACCTTCACTCCTCTTATCTGGAGGACTAACGAACATCTTTTTTAACTATACATACATATGTGTGTGTGTGTGTGTGTGTGTGTGTGTGTATATATTATATATACATACATAAAAATATACATATATGTATGTTTCAACTATACATATGTGCGTATATATGTGTATATATGTATATTAAAACATACATAAAACATATATGTGTGTATGTGTGTGTGTGTGTGTATAGTTAAAACATACATATATGTATGTTTTTCCCAGATGCCCAGACACTGTTTCCTCATGTCTCATTGGCTCAAATACAACCATGACCCCTTCTATCACTGGCATGGACTAAACTGATAGCCTGATTTAGCCACACAAGTAAAAACAAAGTCCATTTTATCCAAATACAAATCTGAGAACAGAAGACAGACTCTCAAATGAAATCTGACAGCATCAGAATGGGTAAAAGGATACTAGGTATGTAAACAATAAATATCCACTCACAGAAGGTATTATCTCCATTTAATAGACGAAGAAATCGAGATGCAGAGAAATTAAACTATGCTTGGATCAAGATACTATAACTAGTAAGTGACAATATACTGGATAAACAAGTTGTCAGCACTAGAAAAGATCTTTAACTGCAAAACCATATTCTTACAGAGAGGTTTAGAAAAATTAAAGTTTACTTTGTCCGATGGTATAATCTTAGTTCAACCTTAATACATCTATTTCTATTTAAAAACTTCACTTATAAGACAAAGCAATTACTTACATATATTTTAAAGCTACTGCATAATTAATTATTGACTATTATAGAGTAGTAATAGAAGCCAGAATAAAGTATTAATTCCCAGACTATACAAAAGCACTACAGTGATCATCATCTGAAACGATAACCCAGATACCAATTTCTGATTGTATTCAATGTATGTAGAATGTGCCATTTGTTTTTAAGAATTTCCACCTGATGATACAGTAATGGAGTTCCAGATAGCACCTGGCCTCCCCTGAATGCTGGTTCTTCCTGGAAGAAGAGCTTTAACCAGATACCAGCAGTTTCTTTATCGATAAAGGTTAGGTTAGGTAATCATGTATGATCCCTTATCACTCTAAAAACCTCTGATATCCGGAAAATCTATGTTGACTTGGAGACCCAGTTCATCAGATGAGTGGAGGATTACATGACATTACTAATGTAAAGGCCTAATATTATAGCAGTTGAAAAAATGGTCCAAAGTCTTCTCTTCTGTGATATGTTTCCCTAATCTTGCTAAATTTTCGACAAGCTTTAATTTTTTTTTAAACTTGATTCTTTGAAAGTTTCTACGTATCAGGAAAGAGCTGCCAAGAGAGACACTATCTGTTCCAAAGAAAACACTTTTTGGTATCTTATTTGGGAATATTTCCAAAAGGTAATGTAGACCCTTCTGGAACAGACAAGATCAAAATTCTCTAGGAGCCTAAGGTGCTAAGACCATTATCTCACTCTCTGTGTTAACATTAGCATAACAAAGTCAATCAATGCATTTTGGTCAATAACCCTCTCAACTATTAACAGGAAAAAATGAGAGCTTCTAAATGAAATATCTTGAGCTAGATAAGATGCTCATTATAATGAGAGGAGCAATTTGCATTTTAGCAAGGGAAAATGTGATAGGGTTTTTAAAAATCACAGCTATCTCTTCACTATCACATTCAACTTGATTGTAAAGGATTCATGATTATTGCCTCTTTTCTGTAAATTTCACTTAATAATTTTTGCATTTTCCCCACCACTTTCCACTAAAAGGCAGAGATAAAGAATCAAAATTGCAAAAAGTAAGCAAATGTTTTCTTCAATTTTACATTTTGTCGTGAGTTTTCTACAATACACATTGCAGGAGCATGTGTTTCTCTCTTATTATGGGTTGTGGGGAACTTCTGTTTAAATTTAGTAAAGTCTCAGAGATGGTTGATAAATTCTTAACATAGAAAAGAGACTACTATTAAGGACTTAAGACCTACATGCAAAAGTTATGTTAAAATGAAGCCACGGCAATAGAACGGATTCTTTATAACATGCCACTTGTCTCTCAAATAAAGAGAAATTCTAATCAATTTTATGATGAAAGGAGAGAGAGGTAGAAAAAGAAAAAAGAAAGCAGCAATGGCTGCTGCTCCTATAATAAGGAGCCTAATTTTATGCTATTATCTGCTTGAAGATTTAAGCAGAATAAAGTGACACTGATCTGAAAATGTGAGAATGAGGCAGAACAAGAGAGTGTTTGTAAGAGGAATAATTTCAGGCACCCGTGGGGTTTCACATAAAACTCATTTGCACATAGACAGGGCTCTCTTATGCATGATGGATAAATGTAATTCCTAGCTACCAGTGTATTTCTCTTTAAACTAACAAGATAGAAGAATGAAATCCAGGATAAAATTGCTTTCAAAATTAGAGCAGTTTCTAAACAAATTGCATTTCTAAATAATTAAGACAGTGACTGTATGGACAGTTCCGTTAGGTCACTAATGCAGATAACGTTTATCAGTCATTCCTGCTGATATTCAATATTATTAACCAATATTGCCCAATGACGACAAAAAAAAGGGTTGTGAGTTTTAATCAATACATAAAAGCCTTCAATTAAATTTTACATGAGAGAAAACATATATGGACTTTAATCTTTTCAGCAAAATCTTCCTGGAAAGGAGAAATGAGGGGAAATTTTAAAACAAGAAAGATCAAAGCTGATTAAAAATATACGGGCGCCATCTGGTGTCTGAAATAAAAACAATTGCAGCCTTTAGCAGTCATATGAATTCGCCTATGGGCTCATCCTGGTGCAATGGGGTTATAGTATACTTAAATAGTAATTCTTGAAATGAATAATACCCAGATGTGACTATTTGCCATTTGGTTTAGAACTCAGTGAACCTAGGGAAGTAAGGTTGGTTGGAGCAGTTAATTTGCCATTACTCATACATTCAAATTTCAGGCAAAATTTACTTTTTAACTCAAGAATCCAATTGCTGTAGTTTTCCACTATAATATATTTAAGTAAACCTCCCCTGAGATGGAAAAATTGTATCTATACTTTCAGAAGCAATTAGTATTTAGAAATATAGAAGAAGCAGATGGGTAGCATTTTTTTTAAGAAACTTTGAGGCTTATAATGCTAATGTGCTAAAACAAATTTAGCAATATATTTTTAAAAAAGAAATATAAGTAGTGGTATTTGACTATCCTGGAAATTTATGCACATATCTATTAATAGAATTTGAAAAATATACCACCCTCCATCTCGTTCTGTAACTAATTTTTACTATATCTATACATTAAATGTAATAACTCACCCTGTTCCCTTATATTCCTGGTATACTCTGACCTACAGAGTTTTCTGAGTTTCAAAGACAACAGAATATTTCACAAATGACAGTACTTGTTACTCAAAAACTGTCAGCCTTCTGACATCAAACACTTTTTAGGTATGCTCTCTGCAGTTTGGTTGTTTTAATGAATCCTAAATAACATCAGTTTCTTTCTTTGAATAATACTTTCCGACAGATTTTAGCTATGCTCTTTTCATACAGATCACTAAGTAATATGCAATACAAAACAAAGCCATAAAGAACATTAAAATATAAGTTACATATCTTGTCATATAGAATAAGAGATTTGACTAGGATAATCTATGTCTCTTTAGTTATTAAAAAATGACTTTTATTAAAAGACAAAAGAATATTTAAATGGTGAAAAAAATTGGGTCATTAAAATAGTGTATCTTTTAATATCTCATAGCAGACAACTGAGATTATTGCTTCAAAATGATTTCACAAGATTACAACTACACATTGGCACCTAATTTTCAAGCAATGGTAAAAAATTGCATGTGCTTTCCACCTACAGCCCCAAGCAATTATCCCTTCCAGAAAAGAACTGGACCAAGAGACCCTTGGGGAGCTGACCACACATGTCTTCCTTGTGTCTTATTAGCTGATGGATGTGGCAGAGGAGAGGATTGACTGCTGGGAATGGGATGTCTTAACACCTGGAAATCGGCTCTGACTTCAGGGCTAAGGCTGGCTGGCTTGGAGCAGCAAGAAGCAAGAGGGGGCTTAAATATGATACAAACATCCAAAAAGAAATGACACCACTCACACCAAGTTATGAAGTTCAAAAGTTGCTCATAGGGAACTTAAGCTTTGACTTAAAGCAAGATTAATAATTCAGTACCATTTTTTTTTCCTGAAATAATTCTATTAGAAATATTGTACTAAATGTCTACTGAGTCCTAGGAACTTACTCAGGAATGAAAAAGTTCTGTTGCTTGCATAAAACTGAAACTTACTTAATTCGAGGCTAATTCCCTCATAGTAATAAATATAAAAGTAGGGGAAATAGCTTCTTGGAGTACATAAGTTTTCAAGAAGTAAAGTGCATTTTTTGTTCTCAAATGCGTTTTACTACTTGATAAAAATTTAATGTTAAATTTTTTATTTTTGTTTTTTTCAAACATCAAGAACTCTTTGTGCCCTAAACGAAAAATAAGATGGCTTAAGAGGCATATTATGGTAGTATCAATTTAGCAGTCATCACGTTTTTTTCAAATGTCTCTATAATTGATTTTTGCAAACTTAAAGGTATATGCCTTATACCTTAAAATATATATATATATATATATATATATATATATATATATATATATATATCAATCATTACCTCTAACATTTAAGAGTATGATCTCCTAAATTAACATTCTGACTTTGTGGTAGTTTGGTAATTTTCTTACTATTTTTTAAATTTAATTCCTGATTAAGTTTCTGTTAATTCCAAAGTTAGATTTTAGATAGTGCTTTTGTCAGCATTAATAATATCACATTAATTATGAACATCTGAATGAAATTATAATATAAATGAGGCCTTAAATTATAAGAATAATATTTTTTAAATATCTTGAAGAAATATTACTGTACATAATCAATGGTAAGTTTTATAGGATACTAATAAATAAAAGTAGATATTTCTATTTAAAGTTATACTATCACATAATAATAACCAATAATACACTGACAATAAAAAGATTTCTAACACTTCAAATTTTATGCATGAAGTAGGAATATTAATGTATCTATATCCCACAATTCGAGTTCACATAATCCAAGTTAGATAAATGTAACCTGCATAGCACTCGATGTTTTATAAACATTAACTCAGTTAAATTGACAATAGCTCTATGAAGCAAATGACATTATGCCTATTGATGGATGAAGAAACTAAAACTCGTAGAGTTTAAATGAAATCTGCAAGTTGGAATAGTTAGTAACTGACAGATCCATGATTTGAACCTACTTCTCCCTGCTCATTCCGCTACTCAACATTGAGTTTTAAAACCTGGTCCACACTGTTGGTGCAGTTCATGTGTTCCAACTGAGCTACATATTACCAAGGAGACAGGAGAAACAGACATCAGAGGAATTCTTTAAGAAGTTTATAATCCTCAAGAGATAAACACACACATACACACATGATAATATATACCTTAGTATGTTGGTGTGTGGTGATGGCTGTTCACATTGTAATGTTGAGGAATAGGAGTTAATCAACCGAAGGATCCTTGATGCTAGTCTAATGGGGAGGAATACAAGCTAATACTAAATTACAGTGCATAGTAATGAGGACTTCGATAAAATTTCATGTAGAATCTTGTAAAAGCACAAAAGAGGTACTTAATGTACCCTTCGTTTTGGGGTATAATTTTGGAAACATCCCACAGAATAAAATACCTGAGAAAATTTTCGAAGGTCAAGTAGGAATTATTCAGGTGAAGATAATGGAAATGTTAAAGGCATTACAGACAGAGAAAACAGCACATGAAAAGTTTCAGGAGTCAGAGAGCAGGATATAATTGTTGAAAATACAATGTAGTTCACGACAACTGATCTATACAATATGTGTTATAGTGGCAAGAGATGAAGCAAGAGACAAAGGCAAGGACAAGTCAGGAAGGGCCTTTTATATTTAAGATGATTTAGAGACATGGAATATTTAATCTAGGGTCTGATGGATCAATTTGACGACATAGGAACAGATTAGAGGGTCTTGGCATGAGAAGCAGAGAAAAGAGATATTGATTTTTAAAATTAGACTGAAGAAAATAATGAGCCTTGAATGATGGATTAAGACAAATAAATGTCAAATATATATGAAAACAGTGATATAAAGTGATCCATTAATGACAATTGTTGTATGAGAGAACCATATATTATCTATTTTACTTATGTCTGACATTTTCCATAATAAAAAATAAAACAAGTATTTAAAGGCTACCTAAAATAAACAAAATGAAGTGGTAATGTCATATTCATTATATTGTGATAAAAAGTTATTACTGAGATGCAAAGATATGAAGAGATGTGTTAGATGAGATACACTGGATAATTTCTAAAAGTCATTATAACTATAAATTCTACATTATGCACTTTCTATAGTTCTGTGAGGAAGAGTCACAGACTTTCTTTAAATAGTTTTCTAAAATGATATAATTAACCAAGAACATGTAGGAAGAGAAGTGAAATTTTCATGTCTCAAAAATAAATAAGATTTTTATTTAGAAATGGAGTCTATTAACATTTTCTCCAACTAATGAACAAAAGAAAGTAAAGAAGCATGCATAAATAAACCATTTTCGTGCTTAATGAGTCAACAATGTCCTGGATTTTATTTTAAGAAATTGTACCATCTTTCTTATATTGTGATGTGTTTTGTACTTGTCCTTATGAAAACACTTATTCAGTATACCAACACTCTTTCCTGTAGTTTTACTTTAGAAGTTATCTAAAACACCACTAAATATATAGATAAAATTCTGATGCCATTTCTTGCATAAATAAAGAGGTTGTTAGTATTTATAATCTGGGCAGTAATATTATATTTTCTACTACTAAACTATGACAAAACCTGACAGTGTATTAAGGAACCATAATTTAAAAGCTTGTGGTAAGAACTCAACAATTATCTACTTGATACTTCATATGTGACTATGCTGGCTGCTGAAGATACAAAGATGCATGGGACATGATAGTACACAGGTTTGGAGAAGGGAAGTCACAAAAATGTAAATTTTCTACATTGTATGGAGGAGGGGTAAACTTCATGATCACTGGGTTCATATTAATGATCGAGCTTACAAATATGTTTGTTTAAACAAATACTTTTTGCTTTAAGGAAAAAGATATAGATGTATAGGATAACAGCACTAGAGGAACCTGCAAGAAACAAAGAAACTACAGAATGTTCAAGAGCCCTGCATCTTCCAAAAATGTCTTCTTTGGTTTATGTAGCATGATTTATACCACTCTTTAATTCTACAAGGCAGTATGTGGTACTAAGCAAGGTAATTTAATATAAAATGTTATATATCCAGCTTTAACTACATATGTTTAGTTCTTAGATATATAACTATTGGACACATGGCTCCTAATTGATTTTGCAAATTGTGAAAATTATATATAAGTATCACATATAAGATGATTCTACAGGAACACAGTAGAATGAAGTTGGTTCCACTCTGGGAGCATTGAAAAGGCTTCTTTGTGATACATTTTAAAGGAAGAATTTGAGTTTGATGATGGAAGATGTAAGGGATTAGGTGTATTCACTAAAAACAAGTAAATAAATAAATAAATAAAATTTAAAAATTAAAAAATATGGTCTTCTTCCTAACCAGAGAAATAAACTAAAATTTTCTAATTTCCTCATAAGAATGAGTTTCCACATAAGATGGCCACAATTATCACGACTTTATAACATTATGATAAATGTCATAGCTAATAAGATAAGGAAGAAAAAAAATAAAAGTTATGTAAGGGAGAATAAACACAAGATAAACATACAAAAATCAATAGCTCCTAAATAAAGTAATACTCAACTGAAAATGGTGGAAAATTACAATAGCACTTTAAGCCTTATAGGAATTAAAGTGAATAGGAATCATTTAATAAAAAGAAATCCAGTTAAAAAATGGAGAAATATACTTTATTCTACATGAGGAAGACTCAGTATTTTTTAAATGATAGTTCTCTCAATTAATCAAAGGTAATTAAGATAAAAATGCATAATGTAGTTTGTATGTCTTGACCTCCAGAATTCAAAGTTCTTCTGAAAGAAATTGTGGTGGGGCGAGAGAGGTTTATGTGTGGAAAGCATACATCTTAAAGGAAGAATAATAAGGGAAGATATATCACACCAGAGGAAAAAAATATGTAAGTCAAGAGAAAGTAAAAGTAACACAGGACCTAGGAATAAGCAATGTAAATGTCTTAGTCTGTCTGAGTTGGCACAATAAATTACCATAGACTGGGTGGTTTAAACGACAAACGTTTGTTTCTTACAGTTCTGGAGTCTGAGATCAGGGTGCTGGCATAGTCGGGTACTGGCAAGGACCCCCTTCAGGGTTAGAGACTGCTGACCTCTATTTATATCCTTGCATGGCAAAAAGAAAGCTAGCTAGCTCTCTGACCTCTTACAAGAACAAAAGTCGCATTTATGAGGGTTCCACTCTCATGGCCTAATTACCTCCCACAGGCTCCACCTCTAAATATTATCACATTAGAATTAGAGTTTCAACATGCAAATTCGGGGGTAGGTTGGGGACACAAACATTTAGTTCTTTGCATAATTTGAAATAATTAATAGCCCGGCAATAGATCAATAAATGTATGAAAACTTAGTATATAATAAAGATCATGTTTAAAATAAAAATAGGAAAGATAGGTTTTTCACACTAGAATAATTTGCTAACTATATAGGAATAAGAACTTTAAAAGTAGGTTAAAGGCTTACTTTGCAATATGAACAAAATTAAATTCTAGTTGCTTACAAGTGTCAAAAAATATCAGAAATACAGAAGAAGAAAATTATAATTTCAACATATGAACAGTGTTTCCTAAACCACATGTACCCAAAAAGCCATAGAGAAAAAGAATGACAAATTTGACAATAGGAAAATATGAAAACCTTTCTTAACAGAACTATAAGTTATAAGACTTCTGATGTATTAAAAATAATTGTGTTATAATTGATAGAAGTATTTGAATTAATGAACTAACATCCAAGTTATATGAAAAGCTTCAACTAATCAATAATAAAAATGTATTCCTAAAAGATTCTAATAGAAATTTATCATAATATTGCAAAATAGTTGAGTTTTCAGATTGTAGTTACTATATTCCACGATTTATTTTAATAGTCAAACACGAACACAAACACAGAACTAGGAAGTGAATGGTAAAACAAGTTATTTTATGTCCTAAATCTGTGCTGCCTTATATGTGAGCCACATATGTCATATTAAAAATTCTAATAAGTACATTTAAAATGGTAAAATAAACAGGTGCATTTAATTTTAATTGTAATTAATTTATAATTAAAATTAATTTTAATATCATATTTGTTTTAACCAAAATATGATCATTTCAATTTTTAATCAAAATAAAAATTAAGATATATATATTTACTTTTTTTCTATGTCTTCAAAATCTTTTATGTAATTTATAAATACAGCACATCTTAGTTAGGATTAGCCACATTTCAAGTCCTCAACAGCCACACGTGGCTCGTGTCTATCATAATGGACAGTAAATCTCTATATTGCATTGGGCCAGACACGAATTTCAAGAGTGTTTCCTTAAGATCAGTGCTCTGCACACAGGCTGGTAGAGCACACTATGACAGAGGCTCCTGTTACTGACACCAAAACTAACATCAGAAGTTGGCAACAAATTAATGCACATTTAATACAAAGACCCGAGTGACACCAATATTATAAACTTGCTTTAGTTAATAAAGAGCAGCATGCATGAAGTAGTGAAAAAGAATTAAAGTTTTTGAATAGTAAATATCTGTAGGATGAATGTTGAATGAAAGGAAATGGGTTTTAGGAATAGTAGCCCAATTATGCAGTTAAAAGCTGTGTAATCATGATCAAATAATTTCTTGTCTTTCAACCTCAGGGTTCACAGTTTTAAATGTTCACCGAACAAGGCAGTAAAGCTGTTGTAAGAAATCAATATAATAATTTTCTAAATTTCTTTCTTTATGCTAACTTCTCCCAAACTGAATAATCAACAAATGACTTGAAGACATATACAGAATTGAAATGACATAAGTAAATAATTTTTAAAAACTGAAAAAAATGTGGCAAAGAGAAATTTCCTTTGGGAAGAAAATTTAGGAAGACAGTAAAATAAAATGATAGCAAGGCTAGAATCAGATCTCAATATGCTACCATAAGATTCTTTATAATTATACACATTTTGCCCAAAAAATTCAACCTAGAGTTTTTTTTGGGTTTTTTTTTTTTTTTTGCAGACAGAGCAGTGAAAAATTTATTTATTTATTTTTTATTAACAAAGCTGTGTCTATAAGAGTTAGTTTGAGTTAGACTACTTGGGAACAAATCCTGGACACACACTTTCTTGTTTGTGCTATTAGGCCAATCTACACCTAAGTTTCTTAACAGAAAATAAGGATAATAATAGCGTTTACGTTATAGGGTTTCTGAAACGATTAAATGAGACATAATATATAAAATTCTTGGGTGAATGACTGTTACATAGTTAGCATGATAGAAATGTTAGCTGCAATTATTTTTTTTATCCATGAGATTAAAAATACAGAGATAATGCATGTGCAGCACTCAGCAAAACATCTGGCATATAAGACTTACTTAATATTTGTTATTTTATATATGTATATATTTTTAAAAGTCTTAATCAAGGCTGTGTTCACTACATTTTAATAAATACTGAGAAAAGCATTGCCAGGGTAGAACATATAAAAGAAGTCTCTTTAATTAACAGAGGTAAATTAATCTTTTTATAAGAGGTCTGGATTGCCATCTCTGTTCATCAATTTTGCTGATGTTGCAGCCATTATTCCTTTGTAAATGAGCACATAAAGAAAAATCTCAATGAGTAGTACCTAATGGGGGCTCTAAAGTGGAATGCAAAAATTTGAACACATTTTATACTTTCAGTACAACAGTGCCATATTGCTGAGGGTAATTATAACCCTTGAAGTCCTTTCTCTTTGTTATGCTACATAAAATTCTACCCTACAACATTCACTCACTCTGCAATTCAACTAACAACTTAGTTGTGCTATCAACTTTGACACAATCAATAAAGAAATGTTTGGTGAACTGAATTTACATACGCAGATGTAATCCGCATGACTTATCACCTAAAAGAAAACAGAAACATTTGTAATAATTGGCCTATCTTTACATTAGAACTATTATCAAAATTAACTTTTCCATCCCTTACAAAGAATAAGTTGCTCCTGTGTGAAAATTTAATTATATACATTTATGACCAATTCAGACAGTAATGATCTTGGACTTCAAAATTTATATATGACAGGTTTGCATGCCACCTATAAACACCTGTACATAAAAGTATGTTATGAGAAATTGAGTGTATAGTTCTCTTTCTTACACCAATTCCCATTTATAAGTAGAACTTATAGGAAAAACCTTTGATAGAATTATGTGCTCTTTCATTTTCCAAGCTCGTTAAAAATCTCCATCTTTAGTATAATTCCCTTCAAGGCTTTGCTGGGCTCTCATTGTTTTCAGACACATATGTACTGTGCTTAAACCCTTTATAGTCTCATAAAATGAGTGTTAACTGCTCTCCTCATGGAAAGGGAGAATGAGACTGATTGGTTTCTCTTCTTAAGAGTACTGGGACTGTCCCTAATCAGAGAAAGAGCTCTGTGTTATCCCCAAAGTTCCTTTCCTCTAGGGAAAAAATAAAAAGAATACTCTCTAATAATTTTTACATTTCCTTCAATTTCAAGCTTGTAAGCTTATATTTCCAAATTTTTAGGAGTTTTGAGATTTTAAAAATCTTTTAAAACCAATTATTGTCTTATATTTGTTATTCACTATTTTTTTATTCACTGATTTTTCTGCGGTGTGCTTTCAATATGTTAATATGGACACTCACACAACCAGGTGAGAAAGATGACTGCACAAATTTTCTGGATGGAAATTTGAAATATATATTGAGGTCTTTAAATCATCCAAATCCCTGTCATTCATTCATTCATTCCACTTTTGGTGCCCCAGATCATTTATATACATGGAGATTTATGTAATAATGCAACAAACTATATGTATCCCAAATTATTTGTGTATGTGGAAAATAGTACAGCATTATTTGTAATTGCCCCAAATGAGAAACCAAATATATATGCACACATAAGGACTGATTAAAGAAATACTATAAGGATTGAACAAATATAAATATATACCTATATTGAAAAATATATAGTTCTTTTAAAATATGTAGAAGAATGCATACATATATACAAATAATTTAATAAAATTAAAAATATATACATCATAAAAATATAATCCTGATTATATAAAAAGACAAAAATATGACTACACATGCTAAATTTCAATAGTGGTTATTTCTGACTCTTTGGTTACAGATAATTTTAATTTCATTCCTGATTTTTCATATTTTCTGAATTTCCTATCATAAAAGGCTTTTCCCTGTGGTCATAAAAAAAAAAAAATTAACACTATCCAGAAGGTAGAAATGATGCAGTAAAGGAATCTGCTTTCAATAATTTGGTAAGCACATTGAAACAGCTTCTTGCACATAGAGAAAAAATAAATATGCTCACAAAACCCAGGGCATATTATTTATTTCACTTGTACTGTTACCCTTTAACTTAATTCAAATCCAGTACTTTAGGCAAAGCCAGAAGGCAAAAGTGTCCTCTATAATCTCAGTGTCACCTGGTGGTGATGAGGATCCCTTGACTCTCCTATCTGTTTGCATTTACATATATTCAGCATTTCTGTTTGTCCTAGTTTCACTTTACTTTTATAGCTTCGGAATGATGAAACACAGCAATCAGAAATCCCCACCTGTCCTGGATTTTAACCAATGAAGATAAAATAAATCACAACAGTTTTGCACTCATTTGAAAATTAATATGCATTGTCCAAGTAATGAAGTAAAGGTATGATAATATCATGTAAGTCATTATGTCTGTGTGTATCACTTTTCTACCACCTAAATTATAATATTTATCATTTCTCTGTACTTAGTGGCTCTTATAACAGAGACTACAAACAATATTGAAGAGCTTTCTGGAAGCTTCGTGGATGCCGAGAACCGTGTTAATAACGGACTCAAAAAGTCCTTAATACTTAATATTGTCAGGGGCAAGGGAGTACTGGGGGACTTATCACAGCAGAATAAAGGCAGGTTGGCAGAATCTCTACCATCTAAAAGTTATAAGGCAGAAGAAAATCTAATTTTTGCCCTCCCTTAAGAGACTGAATGAGTAAAGCAAAGAAAATTATAATTGTTTCTCCCCAAAAAGCCACCACACTGTGACTCTTCTCAAAATGCAAACTCCAAACACGTAATTAACTTGTAGATGTTTTTTCTAGTATATGTGGTTTAATTGCCACACACATTTAAGGTCAGCCTTGCCTTCAGCTGTTTTTTGTTTTGTTTTGTTTTATTTCTTGAGATTGAAACACTCAGCTTGCATCTACATCTGAAATAAGATGAATATAATGTAAAAAGGAACTTCCCGACATCTTGATAGAAATTGGTATTCAATATCATGATTACGCTAGACAAAAAATAGAACTACAAATATTCTAAGCCGATTCTCATTTTTATTCTCTGTGAAAAAGAGTATAATAGAGAAAATAAACTCACCTACCTTTTCTAGATCTAACCTCTTTTTCTTGTTTGAGTGGATACCCTTTCTCACTAAATATTTTTGGAAGCTGTTAATAATTACCAACACTGGATGCCTCAGCTTGCCTATTCTTTGTCATCTCACCTTTTGACATGATTTCTAATGAGTAATGAAAAGGTTGAAATTAGGTGACAGGAAGACAGAGAAGAAATTCATAATTTTTAAAAGGGAGGTGACAGCCAACATGGGTAGAAGGTTTTAATATAACACATGGATACTATGCTAGGCACTTTCACATGTATTACTTCATGTAATGATAATAATTATGAAAAGTACCTACACATAACGTGTTTCTTATGCTAGGAACTAGATTGGGAGCTTTATATATTTATGGATAATATGATAATTATATTAAATAGTGTATATACATGTATATATTCAAAGTGCTTTACCTACATATTTTACCTAAAGTACCTTAAACCACATATCTACATGTACTATACTACAAAATCCTAAAACATCCTAAAATGATACTTATTTGCATAAATTTACCAATGAAAAAAATTGAGGTACCAGATGCTTTGGATAACTTTTCTAAAAAAATAACTGGTAGAGCTATGTGGATATTTGGATTCAGGTCTGTCTCACTCTAACATTCTCTCTGAAATGCCACAAAGTCCATGTGTACTTAACTAAAGACATAGTATTGTGCGACTTCATAAACAAGAGCTTACCTCCATCTGAGTTGGTCTGGAAAATTTGTTTCAGGGGGAATGAACTAGAAACCAGGTTGAAGGATGGAGAGATATGGAAGTGAATTTAAATATGTAGGCACACATACAGAATTAGAAATAGATAGAGAGAGAAACAACTAAGAGAAAAAAGTTGGGGAGAGAAAAACCCAGGTACCTTTTGAGGAGGAATAATGAGAGATGGAATTTATTAGTAGAGAGATGTTCAGATTTATCAAGAATTCAAGGCTAAATCCAAGAAGAGATATTAAGAATGCAAAGAAAATATGACATGATTTAGAAGAGAATGTTGAAATTTTGTGAATGAAAAGTACTTCCTTTTTGGGTCCTTGGAAGCTTAAAGATGAGGGAGGAATTTCAAAAAGGAGGATGTAAACAGCTATATCATATGACAGAAATAAAACAATAATAATATGACATCCAAGTATTTCTCCTAATCACTTCCTTCATGATACTTGTCTACCTAGTATTTGTTTGTTTTAAACATTTTTGGGGTGTGTGTGTGTGTGTGTGTGTGTGTGTGTGTGCGCGCGCGCGCACGCACGCGCGCACATGCGCATGCTTAAATTTTCAAGTCTTAGGTCCCAAGGTCTTTCCCCTAACAATTCCTACAGTTTTCTGTAGAGATAATCATTCTTTAAGTTCCACTCTTTGTTATGCCACATAATTATTTAATCAATTTTCTCATTTAACTCTCTACTATAGGCCTTGTACTATGCTAGAAATTTTAGATATAGATAGATAGATGATAGATAGATAGAGAGATACATAGATAGATAAATAGATAGATGTGTATACATGTATGTATATATATCTGTGTGGCTGTACATAAATACACACATGTAGTATATATAGTATATACACACACATACAACTGATGCTTGAACAACATGGGTTTCAACTTCACATGTCCACTCACATAGGGATTTTTAAAGAAGTACGTAAAGTACTAAATATTTATTTTTTCTTCTTTCCGCTTTTCTTAATAACATGTCTTAATAATTTTCTTTTCTCTAGCTTACTTTATTATAAAAATGCAGTATATTACATAAATATATACACAAAAATATGTATTAATTGACTGTTTATGTTATTGGTACGGCTTCCAGTCAACAGTAGGCTATTAGTAGTTAAGTTTTGGAGATGTCAAAAGTTATATGCAGATTTTCAACTGTGTGGGGGGTTGGCACCCCTAACCTCCATGTTGTTCAAGGGTCATTGTATATATACACTATATATAAATATATATACACACACACACATATATATATATATTTTTATATATATATATACACACACACACGCATATATATGTATATACGCACATATATATAGGTAGATAGATACATCAATTAAGGCTACTGAAATCAAACATATCACTCTCCCCTTCACAAGCATACTCTTCACATTCTTTTTCACACTGCAGCTTCAATCATATGTTTGCTTAAGCTTGCTTCTCATATTAGAGTAAAAGCTGTTTTATCAGCAGCTTGTCAACTAGAAATCTCTATTTATGGGTACTCTTGCTCATTTGCAGTGCTCAGTCACTCTCCAAGTTATGAAACGTGAGTATCCTATATATATAAATAACCACTTGCACAATTTTTGCTCCTCTTCTCACTCACCCAAGGCTGCTCCTTCACAGCCACAGCTCATAAACTGTCTCAACATGTAAACAGCACCCAAGGAATCTACTGCCTTGAATTGCTACATCAATTTGAGAAATGTCAATATCCATTGAGCATATGTTATGTGTCAAGCACTGTTTGGTATATTGCCTGCATTATTGCTTAAAACTCACAAGAACATCTGAGGTAAGACTTTCACCTCCATTTGTCAGTGAATAGAAATAGGGGTCAGAGAGGCAATACAAACTGTGCAAGGTTATGTATGTCTAGGAGTGAACCTGGAATGTGAGTGAGGTTATGGCTGGTGATTGTTGCATACTTGAAGTTGTCATGATTTATCAGGCTCTGCAAATTGAAAAGCCCAATTACAAGGCATGAAAACAATATAACAGGACCTCTGATTAACTCTGTCTTTTAAAAATGCAAATGGATTATTTTAATTATTTGGGTCATTCTAATAAGATATCTGGATATGTAAATTTTCAATACTTGAAAAGAATTCAAAACAATTTTCACAAATAGAGCTTTCTACAATGATTTCACCTTTTTTCTTTCTTTTCTTTCCAAGAATATATAAAAGGTCATCTGGCATTCCTTTACTCTGTCTGCCTTATAAATGTTCATTTCAATTCAAGTGTGCATGCATTTTAATTGCTTATAATTTTATGTCTCAGAGTAAATGGAGTTTTATTTAAAAATAAAAAAACTTTCTGCAGTGATCCTTTTTACTCTGTTGTCACTGAAATCACATTAACCTAGTCTGCTCACTGGTCTTGCTTACATATTGTCATAAATCCATAAGAAAAAATTTAAATAGGTTTTCAAATGAAGGTAAAACATATGATACTTTATTAAACATATCAAAAAGTATATTTTTGCCAAAGAGATATAAATAAAATAAATTAAATGAACAAATAAGCATTCTTTATTTATAGGGCTTTGAAGTATTTTCTATCACACAACTGAATATCATAATTTAATCATTAAAAACTTTCTTTAGAAAAGTATACTTACAAGTAGCACCCAGTGACTCTAAAGACTCAAACATGGAATTAGAGAAAAGTCTATAGGAAGGTGCAGTAATTCATAAAGAAAAAATTATTTTCTGGAAAAGAAAAAGCAGATGAGGGCTCATTTAGTAGCAAACAGAGTATTTGTTCATTTTTTAGAAGCACTGTCAAGTTGGAGTTTGGCATTTAGGGAAAGAATGCAGTAAAAGAAACTCTCCCCTCTTCAGAGACTCACTTTGACTAACAGAACTTTTCTATATGGAGTTTATCCACCTTAAGATACACGATGGGACCTCCCTTTAGGACTTTTGAATGCTATGATGAAACCACATAGTGCCTGGCTTCATGAGGCTTGACATCCAGTGAGGTACACAATTAAACACTTTTAATAAACCATGATGAGTGCTTTTTAAAAAGCAACAAAAACAAAGTTAACTTAATCTTGGAAACTCAGTAAAGCCTTTCTGAAAAAATATAGCTTCTGGACAGATAACTGAAAAATCAATGACAATGACTTAGGTGACTAGGTGATGAGAAAGTGAGGAAAAGTATAGGAATCTTCCATAATGAGACTATCGGAATGTAAAAGGCCCTGCAGAAAGAAAATGTATATGCCCAATACGCTGCTTTGGCACATTGGTTATCCTAAAGGCAGTTTTTAATTTGTTTTTAAGCTATGGGACTCTTTAAAAGAACACTCAACAAAATATTAGCAAACCAAATTCAGCAATACATTAAAAATATATACCATGATCAAGTTGGATTTATTCCTGGGATACAAGGTTGGTACAATATCTACAAATCAATTAATGTGATACACCATATTAACAAATTGAAAGATAAAAACCATATGATAATCTCAATAGATGCAGAAAAAGTGTTAGACAAAATCCAGCATCCATTTATGATAAAAGCTCTCAGCAGAGTGGGAATAGAGGGAACATACCTCAACGTAATAAAGGCTATGTATGACAGACCTACAGCTAACATCATACTTAATGGGAAAAGGCTAAAAGTGTTTTCCTTAAGATTAAGAACAAGACAAGGATGCTCACTTTCATCACTCCTGTTCAACATTGTATTGGAAGTCTTAGCCACAGCAATAAGACAAGAAAGAGAAATAATATGTACTCAAATTGGAAAGGAAGAAGTAAAACTCATTATTTGCCAATGACCTGATACCATATATAAAGAACCCTAAAGATTCCACCAAAAAGCTGTTAGGACTGATAAATGAATTCAGTAAAGTAACAGGTTACAAAATAAATATTCAGAAGTCAGTGGCATTTTTATACACCAATGATGAACTTTCAGAAAGAGAAATTAAGAAAACAATCCCATTTACAATTGCATTGAAAACACTAAAATATCTGGGAATCGAATTATCTAAGGAGCTAAAAGATCTGTTCTCAGAAAATTATGTCACTGAAAAAAAAGTGAAGAAGATACAAATAAATGGAAGCATAAACCATGCTCATGAGTAGGAAGAATCAATATCATTAAAATGGCTATACTACCCGAAGCAATCTATAGATTCAATGCAATCCCTGTCAAAATACTAATGGCATTTTTTCAGAGAGCTAGAGCAAATAATCCTAAAATTTATATGGAAACATAAAAGACCATGAATGATCATAGCAATCTTGAGAAAGAACAAAGTTGGAGATTCCACATTACCTGATATCAAACTATACTACAAGGTTACAGTAATCAAAACAGCATGGTAGTGGCATAAAAGCAGATGAATTGATCAATGGAACAGAATAGAGAACCCAGAAATATATCGACACCTATACACTCGTTTAATATATGACAAAGGAGGCAAGAATATATAATAGGGTAAAATAGTCTCTTCAATAAATGATGCTGGGAAAATTGGACAGATACATGCAAAGAAACCTGGAACACCTTCTTACACACAAACAAGAATAGATTCAAAATGGATTAAAGATTTAAATGTAAGACTCGAAACCATAAAACTTCTAGAAGAAAATATAGTAGTAAACTCTCTGATATTGCTAACAGTAATTTCTTTTTGGAAATATCTCCTCAGGCAAGGGAAACAAAAATAAAAATAAACAAATGGGACTACATCAAACTAAAAAGTTTTCGTACAGCAAGGGAAACCATTAACAAAACAAAAAGACAACCAACTGAAGGGCAGAAGATATTCACTTATGATACACCTGATGAGAAGTTAATATCCAAAATATATAAAGAACTCATAAAACTCAACAACAACAAAACAAACAATCCAATTAAAAATAGGCAGAAGACTTGAACAGATATTTCTTCACAGAGGAAATACAGATAGCCAATAGACATATGAAAAGATGCTCAAGGTCACTAATCAGCAGAGAAATACAAGATTAAACCACAAGGAGATCTCTCATGCCTATTAGAATGACTATCATCAATTAATCAAAGAACAGGCGTTGGAAAGGATGTGATGAAAAGGGAACTCTCAAACACTGTTAGTGGGATTGCAAATTGGTACAGTCACCATGGGAAACTTTCTGGAGGTTTCTCAAAAAATTAAAAATGTATATACCTTTTGACCCAGCAATTACACTTCTGGGTATTTATCCAAAGAAAACCAAAACAGTAATTCATAAAGATCTATGCACCCCTATGTTCATGGCAGCACAATTTATAATAGCCAAGATATGAAAGCAATCTAAATGTCCATCAACAGATGATTGGATAAAGAAGTTATGGTTCATATATACAATGGAATATTACTCAGTCATTAAATAAAGTGAAATTCCACCATTTGCAATGACATGGATGGACCTAGAAGTTATTATGCCAAGTGAAATAAGTCAGACAGAGAAAGATAAATACCATATTATTTCACTTATATGCAGAATCTAAGGAAAAAAAGAACAAACTAATCAAAAACAGACTCACAAATATAGAAAACAATCTGGTCACAGCCAGAGGGAAGGGGCGTTGGGGGCTAGGAGAATGAGGTGAAGGGTTAAAGAAGTACAAATTAGTAGTTGATAGATGGTCACGGGGATGGGGAGCATGGCCTAGGGAATGCAGTCAGCATTAATATAATGGCTAGGTGGAGAGTCAGAGGAGAGAAAGAACAATTAGGGGGATTGTTTTATAAACTATACAAATGTCTAACCAATGTATGTATACTTGAAACTAATAAAATAATAATAAAAAGAACTCTCATATAGAAACCCATTGCATATTCTCTTCCCCTTCCCTACATATATAGCTACTCAGGTTGAACATGAGGTTGTAAAGCAGTCCTAAAGTAAGGTTCTGCCCAATTGCTCCTGCACCCTTCAAAACAACACCTAAAGACACACACACACACACACACACACACACACACACACACGCACAGAAGCAGCACATGCACACATATTCAATTATCTCTGAAACTGCTTTGTAGAAGCCTAGCATTCTTTGGGACATGGTTGTCATGCTTCTGAATTAGAGGCTAGACTGTAAAAAACAAGAATGAACTCAAACCACCTAACGCTTCATTTTAAAAAACTAGAAAAGGAAGAATAAATGAGGCCTAAATTCAGCAGAAGGAAAGAAATGGTCAAAATCAGAATGGTAAAAAGCAGAAATAAATGAAATTGAAAACAAACAAAAAAAATAGTAAAAATAAATGCAACAAAGAGTTGGTTCTTTGAGAAGGTTAATAAAATGGAGAAACCTCTGGCTAGACTCACTAAAGAAAAAAGAGAATAGACACAAACAAAATCAGGGATGAAGGAGGGGAAATTACGACCGACCTCACAGAAATACAAAGCATCATACAAGGATACTATGAAAAAGTATATAGCACCAAATGTAATAACCTAGAAGAAATGGACAAGTACTTAGAAAAATACAATCTTCCTAGACTGAATCAAGGAAAATCTAAATAGACCAATCAGCAGTATGGAAATTGAAACAATCATCATCAAAAACCTACCAAAAAGTAAAAGTCCACGACCAGATGGCTTCACCAGTGAATTCTATCAAACATTCAAAGAAGATTTAACACCTATTCTCCTCAAACTCTTCCAAAAAATCGAAGAGGAGGCAATACTTTCCACCTCATTTTATGAGACCAGTATTACTCTGATACCAAAACCTGGTAAAGATAACACAAAAAAAGAAAACTACAGACCAATATCTCTCATGAACGCAGATTCAAAAATCCTAAATAAGACACTAGCGAACTGAATAAAGCAACATATTAAAAAGATTACATACCACAGTCAAGTGGGCTTCATCCCAGGGCACAAGGTTTGTTCAACATATGTAAATAGATTAATGTGATACACCACATAAACAAATTAAAAAATAAGAATCATATGATCATATCAATAGATGGGAAAAAAAAAAAACCTTCAACAAGATACAGCATCCATTTATGTTCGAAACATTTAACAAACTTGGTATAGAAGGAAAGTACCTTAACATAATAAAGGACATATATGAAAAAACCCTCAGGCGACATTATACTTAATGGTGGAAAACTAAAAACCTTCCCTCTAAGATCAGGGACAAGGCAAGGCTATCCACTATCGCCACTGTTATTCAATATAACATTGGAGGTCCTAGCGAGTGCAATCAGGCAAGAGAAAGATATAAAAGGCATCCAAATAGGAAACAAAGAAGTCAAACTGTCACTATTTGGGGATGACATGGTTCTCTATATAGAGTCTCTATAAAGACTCCACAAGTTCACTACTAGAAACAATAAGCAAATGCAGTAAAATCTCTAGATACAAAATCAACGTTCAAAAATCCATAGCGTTCCTATACTCTAATAATTAAGCATCAGAAAAAGAAGTGGAAAAAATAATTCCTTTTGCAATTGCAACAAAAAGAATAAAATATCTAGGAATAAATTTAACAAAACATGTGAAGGACCTATATAATGAAAACTACAATACCCTATCAAAAGAAATCAAAGAAGATACAAAGAAATGGAAAGATATTCTGTGTTCTTAGATTGAAAGAATCAACATAGTTAAAATGACCATATTACCTAAAGCATTATACAGATTTAATGCAATCCCCATCAAAATCCCATTGGCAATTTTTAAAGAATTAGAACAAAAAATCATCAGATTTGTATGGAAGCACAAAGATCTCAAATTGCTAAAGCCATCCTGAGAAAAAAGAATGAGGCTGGAGGCATCACTCTACCTGACTTCAAATTATACTGTAAAGTGACAGTAATCAAAACGGCATGGTATTGGCAGCAAAACAGACACATGAACCAGTGGAACAGAATTGAGAGTCTAGAAAAAAAAAAAAAATCGAGAGTCCAGGCAAATAATTTTTGACAAAAAAGCCAAAAACATACAGTGGAGAACAGAAAGCCTCTTCAATAAATGGTGCTGGGAAAAATGGAAGGACACCTGCAAAAGAATGAAACCAGACTGCTGTTTATCACCACACGCAAAATTAACTCAAAATGGATTAAGGACCTGAATATAAGACCTGAAACAATAAAATGCATAGAAGAAAACATAGGAACAAAACTCAAGGACCTTGGACTTAAAGAGGATTTTATGAATTTGGCCTCAAAGGCAAGGGAAGTAAAATCAAAAATATATGAATGGGACTACATCAAGCTAAAAAGCTTCTGCTCAGCAACAGAAATCATCAACAAGGTAAAGAGACAACCATCTCAATGGTAAAATATATTTGCAAGCAACATCTCCGATAAGAGCCTAATATCCAAAATATACAAAGAGCTCATACAACTCAATAACAACAACAAAAAAACGATTCAATCAAAAAATGAGCAGAGGACCTGAACAGACACTTCTCCCTAGGGGACATACAAATGGCCAAAAACTATATGAGAAGATGCTCAACATCGTTAGTTATTAGGGAAATACAAATCAAAACCACAATGAGATACCATCTCACACCTGTTAGAATAGCTATAATCAACAGGACAAGTAATAACAAATGTTGGAAAGGATGCGGAGAAAAAGGAACCCTCATACACTGCTGGTGGGACTGCAAATTGGTACAGCCACTATGGAAAACAGTATGGAGGTTCCTCAAAAAACTAAGAATTGATCTACCATATGATCCAGCAATCCCTCTACTGGGTATTTATCCTAAAGACTTGAAAACCCACATCCAAAAAGATATTTGCACATCGATGTTCATAGTAGCATTATTCACAGTGGCCTGGACATAGAAGCAACCAAAGTATCCTACAATAGATGATTGGCTAAAGAAGCTGTGGTACATATATACAATGGAATATTACTCAGTCATAAGAAGAGATGAAATACTGCCATTTGTGACAACCTGGATGGACCTTGAAATAATCATGCTAAGCGAAATAAGCCAGACTGAAAAGTTGAAAATCACATGATATCACTTATATATGGGATATAAACCTAAATGCAACAAGTGAACAGGACAAACAGAGACTCAGGGTCATGGACAATGGACTAGTAGTTACCAGAGGGTAGGAGGTGGGGGAGGAGAGAGGTAGATGGGGTAACGGGGGTCAAATATAGGGGGCGGGTGAAGTGGGTAAAGGGGATCAAATATATGGTAGCTGAAGGAAACTGGACTTTGGATGGTAATCACACAATAGAATATATAGATGTCAAATTATAATGTACACCTGAAAATTATATAATTGTATTAACTAATGTTACCCCAATAAACTTAATTTAAAAAAATAAATAAATAAAAAATAAAACTCATATTGAAGGTAATAAAGAGGTAGTAATGGCTTTGGAGGGCGTGGGTGAGTGATCACATTAAGCTTTAAACCCTAGTTGCAGGAAGACAATTATGAGGCCCTTGAGACAACTAGGTGAGAAATGACAGACCTGAGTTAAGGTAAGGACAATCGCGATTAGTGAAAAGAAGTATAGACTCGAGAAATGTTTAGGAGGAAAATTGTCTGATGTAGTGATAGTCAGAAGAAAGTGGTTGTTATAAACTGAATGTTAGTGCCCCCTCCCATTCTCCCCACCCCAGGCCAAATTAATGTGTTGAAATCCTAATCCCCAAAGCGATTGGATTAGGAGGTAAGGCCTTTGGGAGGTGATTAAGTCATAAGGGTGGAGCCCTCATGAATGGGAGTAGTGCTCTTATAAAAGGACCTCAGAAAGCTCCTCTGTTCTCTGCTGTGTGAAAATACAATAAGACAGCCACTCACAAATCAGAAAGCAGGTCCTCAGGAGAACCTGACAACACTGGCACCCTGTCTCGAACTTTCAACTGTGAAAAATTTCTATTGTTTAAAAGCTATTCAGTTTATACCTTGGTACAGCAGCCCAAGCTAAGACAGCAGTCAAAGAGGAAAAGATTTCTTCCTTGATAAACTATATGAATAGTGATACAATTTACTAAAACAAGGAACATAGAAGGAAGATTAGTGAAAGGCAGTGAATACATTTAACTGAGGAAATGTTGAATCTATGCTATTTGTGTAAAATTCATTTTATTGGATTTAATAATTTTAAGTTAGTGTAGTTCACCGAAATATAGATTTTGTAAATATGAATAACACCTTCATTTTTCAAGCACCCAACCCACTACTCATCCCTTTCATTTTCTTTACACTAATGAGAAGTGAGCAAGAATAACAGGCAATATAAAGTTCCCAATTGATTTCTCAGTTATGCCTGAATTTTTTTCTGGACATCTTCAATATTTTTTACACTTATTTCCTGGTTTAAATCTTAGTCCTCTCTGAATAATCAAAGCTTCCTTGCCTCAGCAAAAACTATACCTATAATGTTATTAGCAAAAAAGAAAGTTATTCCTTTATTTCTACCCTCTTTGTTATTTCCATAGAAGCTGCAGGTAAAGGGAGATCTGTTTAAATGCATAAAGGTCCATGGGAGGCTGTGTAAAGCTATATTACCACTTGCGATTATGGACCTGCTCACTCCAAATGCTGGGGAAATAAGTAAGTCTTACCTCCTACTCTTAGGGTGGCTATCTCACTGCTCTATTTTAGGGCCCATTTTCTGGTTATTGGGGACTCAACAGACCCTTATCACAGACTTCATATCAGAGATAACACAGGAGAAATGTGACTGCTTTCTTTAACCAATGCCAGGATGACTCACGGTGTTTATCCGTCTTTGCTGCACTGGACAGTCTCTTGTGGGGATAGGGAAGTGAAAAGCCAAGCAGGCCTCTCTTTAGCTCCCTTTTTTTTTTTTTTTTTAACCTTACCTGAGCCCACAGAACAAATAGATTTGGCTCTTTGGAAAACTGGAAAAAGCCAGCCAGACAGGAAATAAGATGCAGACATGTCCAGCTTCATGAGGTCTTGTCTTGAAGAGCTCTCAAATCTGAAGTGAACAGATTAAATGTATTCTCTTTCTAGACCTGCAAGTTGAAGGATGAGAGGATAAAAAAGAAATGGTTTCTGCCTTTAAGAACTCATCTTTCCTCTAATATATCTACCTCCATTCTTCAGCCCTCATTCTATTAGTGGAAAGGAATTTGTTAAATAGAATCTTGAGGAATGCCACCTCTTCTCAAACCTGAAGGTGCTTTATCTAGCAGCAAGGAAGATATTTCTTTAACCTTAGAATATGAATTATAGACACTTTTATTTGCAGCTATGAACTGTATCCAAGATAAACCTTATACTGGTCAGTAAATCTGGAGATTAGAAAAGAATATCAGTTCTTATTTTGAATTCCAAGGATAAGCAAACTGCTATAGATATGTAAATAAAATTTATATCCACTTCAACTCCAGCAAAAACTTTACTCAACTGCTTTTGAAGAGATGTGCATCTGATAATGACTATTGCCCCATCCCTGTCTAGTTGTTTTAATTACCTTATTTCTAATATTATTCTGATGATATTTAGACCCACTGACAGTACTGACATTAATGTATGTTTGTGTGAATGTGTGAGTGTGTGAGTGTGTGAGTGTGTGTGTGTGTGTGTATGTTTGTAAGACTCAAAGTAAGTATCTTTACTTTAAGGAATCTAACGAGAAAAGCTCCTGAGAGAAGAAAACTAACATTTTTTTTTCAAACCAGTATTGGAACTCAGTTCCAATTAGAGGGAAAAATACTTATTGTATGCAGACTGTAGTAAAATGTTAGTTCATTTTCCTTGCAGCCATTCTTCCCAGCTCCAATAAAGTAAATACTGATATTTGAGTCCTCACGCAATACCAATTTAGGAATTTGGAGCTGCTCATCCCCTTACATGGAAGCTGAAAGAAATGCTGAGGCCAGAAAAATAACAGAATATTGGTCAAAAAAAAAAAAAAAATCAAGTTTTTGGATACTCTGATGCTGTACGACATCTACCAGATGGTCATGCCACCTCCATGCCACCTCATTCAGTCTGTCATTCTTTCAAATATTTATTACCTGTCTGCCAATTCAATCATACTTCTCTCATCTCCTTATCCCATGTACAAAAGAAACTAAAATTTCTCTTTTTCCCCAACTTTAATTACCTTTTTTCTTCATATTCCACTAAAGCAAAGCACCTGCAAAAAATGAATCAGAACGTTTTGTGAAATATAGCCAGGAGTTGCTTCCAGCGGGCTGAAAAGAGCAAAAGAGGGAGTGTGAAACACCATTAAGTTTACAAGAAATGAAAAGCCCTGGAATTGGAAAATAAAAAAAGAGTTAAAGGAATCCCAAACCCTACTCCCAACACATACACATAAAATGTTAAGTACAGCCCATCATGAATTGTACTGCTCAAATCTAACCAGATCGTTTACAATAATAACTTACAGTTGAATAGCACTTTATATTTTCAAAGAATTTTTATATGTTATGCATCTGATTTTCACCACCTACATAGAACCACTATTTTTTCTCTCATTTTAAAGATGGTGAAAGAAACACCAATGTGTAATCAAGACAAACTTATGCTGACAAATTCAATTCTTTGTAATAAGCCTAATTTTTTTTCTTTAAGAGTTTCATCGAGTTACAATTGGCACAAAATTAAAATCACATACATTTTAAATGTACAGTTTAATAAGTTTTTGCCATATACATACACATACAAAAACCATTATGAAAATAAAAATAATGAACTTATTCAATACCCACAAGAGTTTCTTCATGCCCTTTTGTATTCCTTTCCCTACTCTCAGTCTATCCCTTCATTCCCAGGCAACTACTGATCAACTTTCTTTAACCGCTATACTTTAGTTTGCATTTTCTAGAGTTTTATATAAATAATATGTACTTTTTTGCCTAGATCATTTAATTCAATAAATCTTTTGAGATTCATCCATGTCTCATTATATCAATTATCAATTACTTCTAATTTCCAAGTAATATTCCATTGTATAGGTACTATAGATATACTATAGTTTATTTATTCATTCACTGGATGATGATGAATATTTGAATCGTTTCCAGCTTATGGGTATTATATGTAAAACTCCAATGAATATTCATGTACAAGTGAATAATGCATATACATTTTTATGCCTATATATTTCTTTTTATCTTGGGCAAATACCTACTAGAATATCTGTGTCATAGAGTAGATATATGTTTAACTTTTTAAGAAACTGACAAACTATTTTTCATAGCAATTGTACCACTCACTTTTTCCCACACCAATCAACAGTATATGACAATTTAGCCCGTTTCATGTGTTTCCAAGCATTTTGCATGGTAAGCCTTTTTAATTTTAACTATGCCATTGAGTGCACGGTGCACGTATTGTGGTTTTAACTTGCACACAATATCCACAATATCATAATAAGCCACAATATCATAATAACTTTACACTATGACAGATGGTTACCAGACTTATTGTGGAGATTACACTGCAAGGTATATAAATGTCGAATCACTATGTTACACATCTGAAACTAATATAATATTGTATGCCAATTATACTTTAATAAAAAATTTTTTAAAGAAACTGAGGTAAAAAGCAAATTAAACCCAAAGTAAGCAGTACAGATAAAAGTAATCAATGAAATGGAAAATAAAGATAATAGTAAAAATAAATGAAACCAAAAGGTTTTTTAAAAAATATAGATCTCGACTTTTGGATTCTCAAAATGCTGCTCAAATATCTGACTATCTAATTTTTTTAAACAAAGACAAGGCCACAGCCTTAGTATTGTAGCAATACCCTTTTAAGATCTGAGATTGGAATGGGTGTTTATGGAAAATAAAAATAGCTTTGAAGGTATGCTGATCTAAGAGGGTAACTTAACTGTAGGAACCAGCAATCCTGTAGTTTCCACTGAGGAGAACTGACCTAGACTTGAAGGTCCCATCTTCACCTTACTACATGGACAGAGGCCCATCTTTTCTCAGAATCTGTGAGACAGGACCCAGATTGGTACTGGAACTCATCTGCCGAAAGCCTGAACAGAAATTGGATTTTACGAATGAGGGAGAAACAGAGTGAAATATTTAGTCAAACCCATTCCTATTAAAATAAGGTAGACATTTTTTCTACAATAATTAGGTATTTAAAAATGAAACACTTGAAAAAGGTTTAAGATGATGGTGGAGGTGGTAGTTAATTCAATGTTGATGGGGAACATGAGGAGAGAAGTGTAAAGAGCCCGCCAAAAGTGTTGTATTTGAAAAGATGCAATCTTTGAAGTGTCTTTCCCTATATAGCAAAACAGACATTCTAAGTCAACCAGAATTTAAACTATAGATATAAATAAAGTATTATACTCTATACTATATATGTTATAGGACACCTTGAAGTGCTATCAATAGAGATTAGCTTGCTTTGTGTTTATTTGATGGAATAATGTAGCCTCAAGTGAAAAGAAAAAAAATCATTAGCTTTTGGGGTGGGTCATAATACAGATTTTCTGATTTATTACATATGTAGAAAATCAGCATTAAAGACGTTAAGGACAAATTTTTGATTCCCTCAGTGGTTATAAAAGACATTGAGAAGTACTATGTGATGGACTTACCAATATCAGGGTTTGTTATATGTTTTTATACACATTGTATGTATGTATGTATGTATGTATGTATGTATGTATGTATGATATTCCAAAAATGGTTATTTTGACATCACTAAGCATCGACAATTAACATCACTTTGCTAGGAGCTGAGATAATATATTGATCCTCACAATGCCTATTTATAAGTTTTAAATACACTTAAGTTCTCCCATTCCCATTTTACTTTGGGGTAGCTTTTAATATTTATTTTTGAATGCTGGGATTTAAACACAAAGAATTTCATTATAAGTCTTATTTGTTCACATTTTCCTCCTTAAATACTTTAAAACAAACCTTAACTATTTTCATGTCTTCCTAGGTGAAGGGAAAAATAACAGCCTGGGATGCAGGAGCATTTAAGATAAATGAGTTTTATCTGAGAAACAAGGCATTTGTCTGCAGACATAAGCAAAGCAGAATTACTCAGAAGCTTGCTTGGTCAATCAGCCCAACCCATTCCCTGAAAGCTAGGGGTTAAACCCAGCCATTACTCCAGGATTTGGTATTCTAAATAATCCCTGGGGTTCTATCATAGAGAACAGTCCTCTCCTTGGAAAACACATCAGCTAAATAGCATACATCACAAAATCTACATTTTAGAGAGTGGATACATCACAAAATCTACATTTTAGAGAGTGGATAAATTCTTTAAAAAACAAAAGAGTAAATATGATTTTTTTCCCTAAGAAAAAACACACGGTGCTTTATCTTGGAGTAGAATTTTCTAGTGAGGATGGGGTGGGGATGGGGGAAAACTGAAAGATGCCTGTTTCAGCATTTCCTAGAGAAAGCAAGGAATTTCACATGTGCTTTTTTTAGAATGTGTCTTGAATTAATTTGACATTAATTATTCACTTGATAGTCCAAATTACACATTTTCTTTGCATAAAAACCAGGTGTGCTCTGAACACTCAAAGCATTCACTTGTTATCTTTTGCACACAAGTCAAGGGGGCTCACATTGTAAATGAGAACACTACAACAGAATGGCATAAAAGGGACACTGAATTAAAAAGATTCTTTTCTCTTGTTTTGTGAAATAAAATATATACTTTTGGTGCTGAAACAAATCATACAAAATTTAAATAAAGATACAATGATATTAATTTAAAACATCAAGAAAATTTTATTTTCATTTAGTCATCAACAAATCCAAACAGTGTCAGTTTTAACATTCTATTTTTAAGCACGGGCTGTTAAAAATGGCATGTTCATGATCATGTTATCCTAAAAAGGATTACTGTCCTTTTAGAAAGAATTACAGGTTTATAATTGTTTCAGGACATAAGCCCTTGAGATGAGCTAAGCTTGAATGATTAATCAGTGAAGTTATCCAAAATGTCAATTTTTCAGTAGAAAACTTTATGTTTTTAATGCCCCAAGCCTAGAACAATCATTAGATGGTAGGAACCTCGGTGTCAGCACAGATGGAACAATGGAGACCTTGCCTAGGCCTGCATTTGCAACGAAGATTGCATGCATTTGTCTTGCTTTGTTCACTTAAACAAAAAAGAACAAAATATTTAGTATGATGTGTTGCTGCTGAAGTAATTCCACAAAATAAAGTGAATTCAACACTATCCACAGCAAGCTGTTCCTTTTCCTAGGCATTGTAATTAGGCTCTTTTACATTTCCTCTAAGATCGAATTTTAACAAAAGAAAATAAAATGTATATTCATTAATCCACAAGTCATAGGATTTCAGTTCAGGTAAGGAATAAGCAAAATGATTGATTCTACTTCCTAAAGTGATAAAGGGAATATCTTCCTGAAAAAAAAAATTTTTGGACAACTTATATTTGCCTGTCTAAGGAACTGCTTAAAATAAGTGGTAGATGACCTACTTCTTTAGACTGCCATGGTGAATTAGGTTTCAATACAGATATTATTTTTTTGATGATGATAGCATTTTGTAATTCTTTTTTCTCATATTTTCCCCATTTTCAGCCTTTCAGGAGCAAAGGTAATGTTGATAAAGATGGAATGTGTCTAAGCACTTTTAGGGAAGGAAAAAAATGTTAAATCCACAATGCTGCTTTTTTACTTAAAATATGTCAAAAAACTAGATTAGTTAATGTAAGAAAAAAGTACAGATTTCAAATATGGGGAACAGTAATTTTTAAGCAGGCTTTACAGAAAATAAGAACCCCCAATTCTCTCAACATCCAGTTCTCAGTCAACTCCAAAGATAATTCTAAGAAACATGTTTTTTAAGTTCACCTTGGTCAGAAGTTCAACAGTGACAGACAGGGAAAGTAGTCATTATCAACATTTTAGTGAAGGGATTTACCAAGTAATAATTTCCACCCTGTTCTTAATTTACCTCTTTATCGAACTTAAAAAAAATTGTATCAGTCAATTTATTAACTAAGATTATATTTCTCTATTGCCAACGAGAACAAATAGAACATTAAGGGATTTAGCAAAACAAATATTTCAGATTTTTAAGTGTACAAAACAGAAATAAAAGAGGGTATAACTATCTTTCCACTCAACACAATAATCTGATTAAGTTGCAAAGCTACTCATACTTCATCTAACTTTAACATACTCCCTCAATTAATAGAGTAATATATTTAAGCAACTACAATATGCTAGACATAGCTATAATCACTTAATGTAATGGTGAGATGAACAAACACTATCCAGACACACACACATTTTGTTAAACATATTAATCATAAAAATAAATATAAAATTGTAAATGTACTATTAATAGTTCAATAACAAGTAGATGTCAACGCTGACAACTTGAGCAGTGTTCTTGAAAAGAATATATTCTATAATAACATTCCACCATATTTTGGTATAACCTCTCATTTTTAACTAATTAGCTCTTAAATTTAGAATTTTCATATACAGACCAACTGCCTCAGCTTATACTAACAAGTTATGCTCTAAAGTGAAACAAATTGGAGGAGTAATCATATCATTGATGTTTCATCTATTTTGTATATATAAAAACAGATATAAACTTTATAAGTATTTTATGAAAAACAATTTGATACCTCAGAACCAAGAGATAATCAAAAGACTATGTTAATTTTTGTGATGCAAAGAGACATACACTATAGATCTTATATATTCAAAATGTGCAACATCCTGAATCACCAAATCCATAAATTATAATAAAATATAGTTTTCCTTTAATCTATATTTCCACTATTAGACTCAAAGTATTAAAAATAATATGGATCTTAAGGGATGAATTGAAAAGAGGAGATGAAGTATTAAGTTTTATTAAGTATTTTGGAATTTGTTTTATTTTACTATTATGTCTTTAGTTTATTGACTATAACTGTGGTCCTTTGCAATCTAAATCATGAGCCTAAGATAGAATACATTGGGTATTCAAAAGGAATATATTGACACAAATAACTACAGAAAAGTATTTTACTTCAGATAAATATCACTGACACACAATTTTGCTCTATATATTAGAAGTATATCATAATTCTGTCTTTGTAGTCTTCCAAGACACAATTATTAATAAAAAATAAAAATTCATTGTAAACATTTTTAGTTTAGCTTTTCTTCCCAGGCAACAATCTTCTGTTTCAACTTTTAAATTTAATCTGGGACTTCACCATAAAATAGAAAGGTATTATTAATTTTTCAAGTGAGAAAATCAAGATTCAGAGGCAAACTGATGTATTCAAAGTATCAGAAATGTTGAGGTAGAACAGAGATGTCCTAACTCCCGCAACTCCCATTGCAATTCTCTTTTCACTTAACTACCTAATATATTGTCTTTATTTTTTGAACTCTTCCTCATCTCTCTTTTAAGATTTAATATAAATCCACTTCTTTTGGAAGACTTCACTGACTCTGCCGTTGTCATCCTCAATCTTGGTTTCTCCTTCCTCTATTATCTCCTAGCACTTTTAACAAACTCTATAATAGCATTTACTCAATTGGACCACATCATCCTCTGAAGGGTAGGATATGAACTACTTGGGATAAGGTGGCATGTCTTACTTCTTATTTATTTTACATATATTCTCCAACTGCCTAGCAGCCTTGAATTCACATGTTCTAAAAGGCACTCAAAAAATATTAAAGCAATTAAATTATCAGTTTTAATTTTTTCAAACACCTTAAAAGTTAAAATAGGAACCACAGTGTAAACAGGGATAGATGCAATGCCAGCACATTTCTCCTCACATGTAAAATGAGCAAAGTATTGATCATCACCACTTTTTAAATCTTATAAGGAGAAACAACTCCAGGAATTGCTTCCTCAGAATCATGGAATGCCCGACAATGATTTTTCAATGCCAGAAATGCTAATTTATCAGGGCTAACTCATCAATTGTTAAAGCACTTCTCTTAGGAGTGATGTCATTGCATGGCAAGTTATTTGAAGAGTTATTTCAATAACTGCACAGCTCTTTGTCTGATTAATGAAACTGCCAATGGATTTACAACTCCTGTTACAGAAACGTATCACTGGAGATTTGCTGAATGGTGTGTCATAAATTCCAAACACCTGAGAAATTACGACAGAATTTGATTAGAACAGCTACTTTCATCTCCCTTTTTTTCACTAAATTCACTTCTCATTAACTACTGCTACCACTGTCTACTTTCAGAGAGAGGAAGAAAGATATTTGTGACAAAATATTGTTTGCTAAAGCCATTCTTTTTTTCACTGTCCAAACTATCTAAATTTCCTTGTGGACAATATTTAAACATGCCAAAGCAGATTCAAATAGAAATAACATCAGACAAAAAAGTTTCCATGGAGTCTCTAATGTTTCTGGTGACTGGAGGGTGATCCAAAAAATATTGAGAAAAAAAGCAATAAGACTCAGCAGAATATAAGTTATGGGCCAAATACTTTATGCATTGTTAGGAGGGAGGCCTCAAGCTGAGTGTCATTAGATGAACAAGGCATGAATTATTGTTCTATAACTCAAACCTCAATATATCCAGATATGATTACAAAAGTACAAATAATTTTGTTGCTTCTCTTAAAGAATAATATGGTATTTTTAAAGATGACTATAAAAAAGCACTACTTAATATCCCAAAATAATTTCAAACATCTATTTTCATTAATATGATGAAATGAACCATGTTGAAAAATTAATAAATTAGCAAAAGTTATCTTAAGTCTTATATATATCATATATGTGAACATTATCATAAGTTAATGTTTATCTCATAGGTTAGCAGTATAAAATAGCTTTTCTTCCTAACATGAAAACTCATTTTGCACTAAGTAGGAGGTGATTAAGATTATTAATTACCAATAAGTGGTTAATAAAAAAACAAAATAATACAATATGGGGAATCCAAAGATGACCAGCCTTTATAATATGGTCTCCTTGATACAAACCAAAAAATAAAAACAAAACAAAAACAAAAACTCCTAAAAGCTGAACCAGTACAAAGAAAAAAAACATAGAATGAATTTCAGTTCACAGCAATGGAAGCAAATTATCTAAAGACTATGTTTCTTCATATTTAGAAATGTACAAAAAGAGAAGCAGATCACAAAGATGAATTGATTTCCCTTCTTTCAACTCACATCACAGAGTACACCTTTAAGAATTATGATGCAAGCTACAAGGTACATTTTGGTGAGCATAAGAGGTGGCCCTAAAATATAGAGGAGAGAAATGTAGCAGGAGAGTGATAACTCATGTGCAATAAAGAATAGCAGCCCAAGAATTCCACCAAACCTCCTGCATTAATAGCCAATATAGTATTTATCATATGCCAGATACTTTCTGTACACTTTACATATATCCAAGCATCTAATTCATCTAATGTTCACAACAGTTCTTTGAGTCAAGCATTAATAATATCCTCATTTTAGAGTTGACAAAGCTGAGACACAAAAATTGCAGTTGATACTTCATAGAGCAGGGACTTAAAGTCTAACACTCTGGTTTCGGAGTCCATGTTCTTTTCACTCTGATATATAGAATTTAACAGCATCATCCTTCAGAAAAGCCTGTGCAGAAAAGCCTATACATAACTAGTTATATTTCCTTTAACATGCATTTCATTTATTAGAGCTACAGAAACTAACATTTCCTAGATGTTCTAGACCACTTTCCTTTATTTTCCATTTCTCTACCGCCCATTCTCTTCTTTCCCCACATTCTTAGATTCACATTTTGTAAAAATGTTACTTTTTTAAGTTGTAAAAAATAGATCCCTGAGAATTTCAGAATTATTCCAAGAAAAAGAAACTATCCCATCATTGGTATTTGTGTGGCTCAGCTAGGACAAGTTGAACAATATCCTGTAGCCATATCCATGAGCTGGAACAGGCATTGGTTACTTAAGAAATCAGCTGGGAATCTTGCATTTTAATATTTTGTGAACTAAAGGAAGAAAAAATGAAATTCAAAAAATGGTGGTTATCATGGAGTTACACAATGCCCACTGAACATATTAAAATTCTAGGCAGCAACAAATACAAATTATCTTTGTTCATTCTATCAATGACCCTTTGAGTGTTGCATTCAGAAATCAGCACCAGTCAAAATACAGTGAAATCAAATCAACAAAACTGAATTATTATTAATTTTACATTAAGTATAATTAATAGTCCCTTTATGTAGTTAATAAAGCTAATAGTGGAAGAAATTTAAAAATAGCATGAAATATAGTCATATTATGTAATATGTGAGAACCTCCTCCCATAAAAAAAATTGAGAGTCTAGTTAATAAAATATATTCCCCTTCTTCAATTTCTGAAGCCTAAAGAGAAAGCTTGAGAGGTGGAGAAATGATAAATGTCCTTTTGTTGTAAATGCGGCAGATCCTCTTTAATGAGGCACTAGATGTAAGCAAAGCAGCCTGAACCCTTTAACTACAGATCTGGGGATGGAGAAAACATATAAGGAGCCTCCGAATTCTCAGAAACAAAACTCATGGAGCTTCAAAACTCCATGAGCATAGGATTCTTCTCAGCAGGGACACTGGTTCAGAGTCAGAGAATGGAGATAACTAAAGAAAAAATAAAGCAAACCAGCCAAACTTGCCCAGTAGGCCTCACCACTCACTGAATAAAATGAAGTTTTTAGAAAGGTGATAATGGGTCTGTAAACTGGCTCAATTCTAGGCTTCCTATCTGTTTCACTTCTAGAAACACCATGATCAATTAGCCAACACTATGGGGCTGTTTGGGTGAGATGACTTTGATTGCTGCTTTAACTGTTATCCATTATGGTTATCACATCCATCTTGCCTTTGGCAAGTGCCACCACAAGCTCCTTCTGCACCAAGATTCGATTACTCCCATTGCATTTAAGGTTCCCAAGTCAGTGGCTGTAGTTCCTGCTGTAAAGTTGGGACAGAGGAGTAATTGCAGAGCTCTTCAGGAATAATGGGGCTCCTATCACCAATTTACTTCTCACAGTTTTGGTGAAAGGGACATTTTCTGGACCCTCTGGATGTGGGCAAGTAGATCTTTATTTACTATGGTAACCTTCAAAGAAGCTCTAGTCCTTGAGAAATGCACATATGAAATTTTTACGCTGTGCTGTGAACTAGCAAAATGAGGAAGCCCACTAAATTCTTATTTGATCTGTGTGAGTAGAAAAGTTCCAGAATTCAGCCAGTTTACAGACCCATTATCTCTTGAATGAAGGGGAGGCTGGGTCCCCTTGAGGAAAGACTTTGATACACCACCAAAAAAGAATACTATTAATCTTTCTCCCAGCCTTCCACAAAGACACCAACAGTCTTCTGCCAGGATAACTGCACTGGGAAGAAGAAAATAATACTTTCAGGAACTAAAGGAAACTGGCTCTGAACTGACACTGATTCCAAAGGACTTCACATGTCACTGTGGCACATCAGTAAGAAGGGGCTAACGGTGATCAATGCAGTTTTAGCTAAGGTCCATCTCACAGGGACAAAGCGGGTTCCTGAACCCATCCTGTGGTTATTTCTCCACTTCTAGAATGCATACAGGCATGCCTCGGAGACATTTCAGGTTCAGTTCCAGACCACCACAATAAAGCATGTATTGCAATAAAGTGAGTAGTAACCTTTTTGCTTGTGAAGGACCTTGCCTTCAATTTGTTTAAAAAAACAAAAACAAAAACAAAAAACATCCATGAAGTGCAATAAAAGCAAAGTGCAATATAATGAGATATGGCTGTAATTGGAACAGATATACTCAGCAGCTGTCAGTCTCCCCGTATTAGTTGCCTGATCTGTGGAATGAGGGCTATTAGGGTAAAAAAGGCCAAACTGAAGCCACTACACCTTTCCTCTACATAGGAAAACAGAAAATCAAAAGCAATACTACATTTCTGAAGGGATTGCAGAGATGAATGCCATCATCAAACACTTGAAGAATGCAGAGGTGGTGATTCTCACCACATCCCTATTCCGTTCACCTATTTGTCTTATATAGAAGACAAATTTATCTTAGAGAAAGATGATGGATAATTGTAGGCTTAACCAGATGGAGACTCCAATTGCAGTGGCTATATCAGATGTGATTTTATTGCTTGTGCAAATTAACACATCCCCTGATACCTGGTACGCAGCTATTGCTGTGAAAAATTACTTTTCCGCCATCCTTGCCAATAAGGTCTACCAGAATCAATGTGTATTCAGCTGGTAATATACCTTCACTGTCTTATCTCAGGGGCATATCAGCTCTTAAGCTCCATTTCATAATTTAGTTTGCAGGGATTTTGGTTTGCCTTTCTCTTCCACAATGTATCAAACCGGTCCATTGCACTGATGATATCATGGTGACTGGACCTAGTGAGCAAAAAAGTACAACTACTCTACACTTATTGGTAAGATACTTGCTTAACATTGGGAAATAAATCCAAGAAAAATTAGAGGGCCTTCTACTTCGGTGAAACTTCTAGGGCTCAGTGGGCATGTTGAGATATCTCTTCTAAGGTGGAGGGTAAGTTGTTGTATTTGCCCCCTCCAACCAAAACAGAGGCACATGCCTAGTGAGCCTCTTTGAATTTTTGTAAGCAACTTATTCCTCATTTGGGTGTGTTACTGTGGCCCATTTGCAAAGTGACTCCCCAAATTACTAGTTTTGAGTGGCGCCCAGAATAGAAGGCTCTGCAACAAGTCAAGGCTGCTGTACAAGCTGCTCTGCCACTTGAGTCATATGATCCAATAGACCCAATGGTGCCTGAAATACCAGTGGCAGATGTGGGTACTCTTTGGGGGGCCTTTGGCAGGCTCTTATAAGTGACCTGCAGCTAAGATCCTTATGACTTTGGAGCAAGGTCCTACCATCCTTTGCAGATAACTATTCTCATTTTGAGAAAAAGCTCTTTGCCTGCTACTGAACCTTTGTAGAGACTACATACTTGACCATGCTTACTAAGCTACCATGAGAACTGAGCTGCCCATTATAAACTGGGTGTTATCTGATCCTTATGTGGAGTTTCCCAGCAACAGTTAAAAGATCAAAAAAAAAAAAAAAAAAAGTTGAGTCTGGTTTTCTGATAATTCTGCATGATATGCAGGCACTACCCAAAAGTGAACAACTGCAGCATTGCAGTTCCTCTCTGAGACATCCTTAAAGGAAAGTGGGCAGGACTTTAAACAGAGCATTTGGTCATTCAATTTGCCTGAAAGAAAAATGGCCAGATAGTGTGATTATATACTAATTCATGAGCTGTGGCTAATGGTTTGACTGGATCAACAGAGGTATAGAGGGAACATAATTGGAAAATGAGTGACAAAGAAATCTGGGAGAGAAGTATATAGATAGACCTCTCTTGATGGGCAAAAAACTTGAAGAAATTCATGTCCTATGTGAAGGCTCACCAAAGGATGACCTCAGCAGAGGAAGATTTTAATAATCAAGTGGATAGTGTAACCTGTTTTATAGATACCAGTCAGCCTCCTTCCCCAGCCATCCCTGCCATCGCCAAGTGGGTTCATGAAGAGAGTGGCTATAGTGGCAGGCATGGTGGTTATGTATGGGCTCAGCAATATGGACTTCCACTACCCAAGGCTGCCCTGGCCACAGCCACTGCTGAGTGACCAATCTTCCAACACCAAGTCCCTGATATGACACCATTCTCCAGGATGATCAGCTAGATAACTGGTGGCAAGTTGATTACATTAAACTGCTTCCATCATGGAAGATGCAGTATTTTATTTTTATTGAAATAGATACCTATTCTGCATACGAATTTGCCTTACCTGCACGTAATTTTTCTAACAAAACTGCCACCTGAGGACTTACAAAATGCCTCATCCACCATCACGGTACTGCATACAACATTTCTTGTGATTAAGAAACTCACTTCTCAGCAAAAGAAGGGCAGCAATGGCTCATACTCATGAAATTTACTGGTCTTACTATGTGCCCCCGCTGCAATCCTGAAGAAGCTATTTTGAGAGAATGGTGAAATGGCCTTTTGAAGACTAAGTTACAGCACCAGCTAGGTGGCAATATCTTAGAAGACTGCGGTCAGGTTCTCCATAAGGCTGTATATGCTCTGAATCAATACTTATTATATGGAGCTATTTCTCCCATAGCCAGATTCCCAGGTCTGGGAATCAATAGTTTGTGTTCTGCTGGCCTAAAGGTCTTAGGTCTAGAAGGAGGAATGCTTCAACCAGGAGACACAGCAATGATTTCATTAAACTGAAAGTTAAGATTACCACTCAGTCACTTTGGTTTCTTCATGTCTCCGAATCAACAATCGAAGAAGAGAGTTACTGTGCGGGCTGGTGTGACTGATCCTGACTACCAGAGGGAAACTGAGCAGTCAGAAATGAAGGTTTGAATCCTTCAACAAGGTTAAGAATCATTACGTCCAGCTGAGGTATTTGCAGAAGGCAAAGGGTAGACAGAATAGATGGTGGAAGAAAGTTACAAACACCAGTAATAACCACACAACCAGTTACAGAAACAAGAACTGAAATTGTAATAAGTATTCCTCCTTATTTTGTTGTGAACATGTCTGTGTGTGTGGCTGTCACACATGCTCACAAATACACAGGCATACATTGTTTTATTGTACTTCACTTTATTGTGCTTCACAGATGCTGCATTTTTTACAAATTGAAGGCATGATCCTTCACTAGCAAAAAGATTACAACTCTTTATTGTCATACAGACTTTACCGTGGTGCCTGGAACAGAACCACAATATCTCTGAGGTATGCCTGTATATATAAATAAGTACAAATATACATGTGTATATATATACACACATATACATACATACACACAAGTATAAACACAAATAAAATATATAAATATTTATATCAGATATTTTTATTATCTTCCTTCTCTTATTCCCTTAACGTGTAATATAAGATGGAGTTTCCTCAAAAAATTAAAAATAGAATTACCATATGATCAAGCAATTCCAATTCTAGGTATTTACCTGAAGAAATCCAAAATACTAATTTGAAAAAGATATACGCACCCTTATGTTCACTGCAGCATTATTTACAATGGCCAAGCTATGGAAGCAACCTCAGTGTCTACTGATAGATGAATGGATGAAGAAGTGTTACATATATATATAATGGAATATTGCTAAGCCATAAAAAAGGATGAAATCTTGCCATTTGTAACAACATGGATGGACCTAGAGGGTATTATGCTAAGTGAAATAGGTCAGACAAAAATAAATGTCATATGATTTGATTCAAATGAGGAATCTAAAAAACAAAATAAATAAAACAGAAACAAACTCATTGAAAGAACAAATTGATGGTCGCCAGATGGAAGGAAGCTTGAGGTGATGGGTGAAAAGGTGAGAAGGATTAAGAAGTACAAATTGCCAGTTATAAAAATAGTCATGGATATGTAAAGTATATCATACGGAATACAGCCAATAATATTTTAATAATTATGTATGGTGCCAGATGGGTACTAGATTTATTGGGGTGATGACTGTTTAAGGTATATAAATGCTTAACCACTATTCTGTATACCTGGAACTAATATAATATTGTATGTCAATTGTAATTTAAAATAAATTATAAAAAACGTATTGACTTTATAGTATTTAAGTGTTGCTAAATAACTTTGTTATTTAAGTTATACGATATTAAGGAAAAGAGTAAAGATTACTCAAGGACTTTATTTCCTCTACTAGGGAAAGATTTACTGCATTTTTTGGTTGTACACGGGATAGTTGTAGCATGTTAGGCAACATTTTGAACTTGTTATTGTCATTATTTTGAGATTAGGTATGGTTTAAAGAGATGTATATGTGTGTCAAGTTGGCAGTAGATGGACTTGTGATAGTTAATTCTATGTGTCAGCTTGACTGGCTCATGGGATGAGTAAAGCAGATGGCCTTCTCCAATGTTGGTGGGCATTGTCTAATCCATTGAGGGCTTGACTAGAACAAAATGTGAAGGAATGTTGATATCATGCTATGCCTGACTAGAGCTGAGATATCAATCTTCTGCACTAGGCACTCCAGGTTATCAGGTCTTCAGATTTAGCATGCAGTCTACAACATCAGCTCTCTGGCTCTCAGACTTTGGAACTACATCAACAACAGCCTTCTTGAGTTTTCAGCTTACAGACAACAGATCACGGGACTTCTCAGCCTCAATAACTGTGTGAACCAATTCCTCTCATTCTAGACATATGTATCTTCTATTGGTTCTGTTTCTCTGGAAAACTCGGACTAATATACCTTGTTCACTCTATGCACAGCCTTGATGGTCAATCTCTTGCTATGCATCTTTATATGCAATAAAATGTTACTTATTTTTATTGTTACCTGAGTTATTTCTAATCAGGAAAAAAGGTTTATGAAAAAATCTAGTGTATATTCTGATATGTATCTAAATGGAGCTATTTTAAAACTTTTTTATTATTATAGTACTCAAGAAAGTGTTAATACTAAAAAGTAAATATGAAGTCTATAACTGTAACATTTAGTATACTTCTAGACTGTTCTGTAATATCATTAAATCATAAATCACATCTAAAGTTTTATAAGACTAGAAATTATTTACATCAGACTTCAATAAATCTTCTCAGGAAAGGATAAGATAGGACCTAGTAAACTATCTTCAATGTGAGATATGGGCACTGTCTCATATAAGAATTCCAAATAACACTTTAAAAACTGAACCCATGTAAAAGATATTCCTGTGCTCTCTATTAGACAGTTCTTAAATTCTTAAATGGTTTCTTGCTTCATGTTTTATTCCCTTTGATTCTATATGGAATAGACATGTGCTGCTAACTGTCCTCACTTCAGATGGCCTAGATAGCCATCAAGTGTCCCTTTTATGAACTATAGATACTAACAATTGAAGTACAAAGGGACAGGTTAGAATTTGTTTTTTAGAAAGTCAACTTGTTGGATCAGTCTATCTTCCATCTCAAAACGAGCAAAACAAATTCTAAATTGGAAATGGCTTCAAAATATCTTATTGTTCTTCCCTATTTTCTCAAACAACAATTTATTGTTCTTCTCTATTTTCTCCATGTTTGAGAAAATATGGAGCTCAATTTTATCCTCAATTATCAGGCTAAAAACTATGTCCTCAAAGAGACCTTACATTGATCTCAAACTAAAACAGTGTCTATTCCTCCCATTATCCTCTATCCCAACTCATTATATTTTTATAGCATTTACAGTTGATGAATTACAGAGAGTCAAATAACTGAAAGGATTCAAAAGATTGTATAAAATATATTAATATAAGGCTTTAAGATAAGTAAAGTATATAGTACAGCAGGATAAAGAAAATACAGGCAAATGAACATCGGTGGTTTGAGAAATCCCGAAGCAGCTCCTCTGCACACTTGGGGACCCTACCTTAATCCCTGAGCTCTTCATCTTCAGATTACAAATTACCATGATCCATCCATGTACTTCTGTCTTAAGGCACAAATTCACTATTCTTGACTGGTCACATAGCTAAAGCTAGGTTGTGGAACTGGTTAAACCAGGTGCCAACTATTAACCTATAACATTTTAATAAACGATGTAAACAAAATGTTACAGCATGCCTTCAGGGGAGTCTTGAACTTTATAGCACATCATAAATCACTATGTGTACCCTGCATCCCTATCTTGGCCAAGGGTCAGTGCCAGACTTCTTGTTATTCCGGAAATAAGAATAAATCTACCATAGACCAGTTACAAATAGCCTTGTCTGTACATAATATCAGTTTTAATAATTTTATGTTATTACTTTCATATTTCTATATAAATCGTCTTACTTATTATCCATTATTCGTAGGGCCTGGGACCAGAAAGCAAATAAAGGCTTCAAGCCAATGATCTGCCTCATTCTTTTTATTCCTGCAATCATCTTGTACTATAAGGAACCTCGAGGGCAAATCCATGGCCTGTGAACATCTTCAGGCCTAGGAGTGTAAACAGCACTGGGTGCTTGGTGAACCTTTAGCGTACTGATCCAAGAAAAAGGCTCCAACAGGCAGTAGAGCAAGGTTTAAGGTCATTTGAGCAGGATATACTGGAGTCCCAGGTGCCCAAAGCATGATCTTATATGTATTAAATGTGTAGCTCCTTACATTTGGCCTTTTATTCTCCTCATCCTTTTAAGAGAGACAGACCAAAGGGGATCCTGAGTGTGGCCCTCTAAAAACAGGGATTAAAGTAGGGGCACTAGGGGTTCAGATCTATTACCAGTACTGTCTTTTGTATTTTACTATTAGCAGCCCACATAGCAACAGGGACTATGATGGTTTTTTGTACAATCATGAGTCCAGTGTCCAGCATATTTAACAGTGGACATCCATCCAATGAATGTTGGATAGATGGATGGATGGATGGATAAATGACCAAATGACAGATGCAAAATAGCTTCTGAGAATATAAATCTATATTGGTCCTGTTATTTTTTAATGTGACACTGGAGTATAGAATATAGTTAGAAATAGGAAGACTATAGATTAACATATAAACTCAGCTCTTACAAGCAAACTGTCATTATTAACAGAGATATTTATGTTGAAATATTAAAATATGGATTCAAATCAGCTATATGACTGAAGAAGTTAGTTGTATGATTCATCTCTCAGTGACAAACCTAATGAATTAATGATATAACTTGAATATTAGAGATACAACTTAGAATTCAACAACATGTTTTATTTAAAATTTGATGCACTATGCAAATAAATCTTTAAAGTATGCTCCTAAATCAAACTATAAATGAAAATGTAATGAATAGCAGTGTAGGAGTGAGGCGGGAACATGACTAAATCACCATGGATATTCAACTTGCCTGGAAAAGAGGAAACTTGAAATGAGAAGGACAGAAAAAGACTAACAAGAGAGGAAATAAAAAGGAAAATCTATCATAGTCTCATGTCACCACCACCAATATTCATTGTGTTTGGTCAATCTGTACTTTTCATTATGCGAGATACTATGAAGCACCATTCTATCAACACTGGTGTTGCTGAATCATCTAGAACTGGAAGTAGGCCAGACAGCACAAAACTCAGTTGCCCAGAAAGGTTACATTGACTATTTATAATGAACCGAAAAAAGGCAAACATTTCTAGACTAGATGTTATTGCATAGCAAAAAGCTGATCGAAGCAACGATTCAGACATTTACGATTTTTAAAAAATCTGGCAAATATTGTTCTTCTATATTTTGTCCATGCTCATTTCCCTCCCATATTTTATTCTCCTTGGGAGATAGTCACTATCTCTTCAAACTACCTCTTTCAGAGAATGAAATTTCAACACTACAAAATTAAGATCAATGATTTCTCTACTAACATCTCCTGTGTTTGCTTATCCTCATCAATCACAATTTCATTTTGTGTCTCAGTCCAACCTCCATTCTGCTATTCCTTAGACACCTTACATTCACCTACATAAGAGGGAAAAGAAAAATCCCTGAAGATACTCAATGGATCTTTATTCTTTTTTCAGGAACTCAGTACAGATACTTCATTCTATTTTAAATTGCTTGTAAATGCCACAAGCTTGATAACAATACCCTTAGTGAAATGTAATAGAGGGTTTCTGTTGTTGTTCCTTCACTTTTCTTTTTCTTAGTTTTCTCCCCCTTAGCTTCCTTGATTTAGCCCTAAGATTAAATAAATATAAAATTATGAGGGAACATATCATGAAATATGTTCCCTCATAATTTTTTTGGTAATCTAAATTCATCTGTTAATAATCTTTTGAAAACACAGACTGAGATTTTTAAATCATTAAGAAGATGGTTTCCAATTTAGAACTATATAATTTTCTTAAATATATATCTGTATTTATATATGAAGTATGTATATTATATATATATATATCCACTTCGAAGCCTAGGCATATCTAGATAAAATGGAGAAGTCTAATTAGCATACTCTATTAACTGTCACTATGCTATTGCTTAAAGCTTTCCTTCGTATGAAAGGCCTGAAGCCACATACTCTTTGTCTATACGGTTCCAGAAGGTCCAACAGATTCCTCTCACCTCAAAACCCACTTTCCCCCTCTTCTCTCTTTTTCCACATTTATTGCCCATATCATCATTTGTCTATTGAATACTGATCACCAAATGACCTCCCTTCTTTTCTTGCATTATGATTTCATTCAAATACTGTTTTCAGGTGTGTATTATTTCTTACTGTATCATAAATATTGTTTCATTAGCCAGATCATAAGCTACGTTTTGGCAGGGACTTTACCTCCTATTTCTTAATACTACTTAACACAGCAAAGAGCTATGAACACAAGTAGCAAATAAGAAGTTTTAAATTTTGACATTCTATTTACCAAGACATTTAGATAATGTTTTATACTTTGAAAACTGACTTTACATATATTAGTTTATTCAGTTCTTATAACAAGCATTTAAATTTCCATTCGCATACTGGAGATGATAAAAGAATCCTCAAAAGGCTCTGTTGCACTACTGGGAAAAACACAAGAACTACATAGTTCTCATACTGGGGTTAAATGTGGAAGTAACAACACTACTGTAAAGAAGTGCAGCAAAAATGCACAAGTGGACACATCATGAGCAGATGAAAGTAGCATAGCCAGAGAAGGGGCAGCAACTGTGCCTCTATTATGCACTCAGTTTGTAAGTTACATCTCTGCTGCCTTTAAGGTGGTTTTATTAACACATTTGGTGATATATACATAATGCATAAAATTCATAAAATACAAAAAAAAGCAAACAAAAGTCACATCAACGAAGGGAAAATAGAATGGTGTTATTATGGTACATGGAATATAGACCCACAGGAATGTTTATTTATTATCTTGTGTGCATCTCTTCTAGTAGCTACTTGGATGAATATACTTATTATAAGAAAGGCCACAAGGTATATCTGGAGATGGGAAAGTACAGCAACCACATAGAAACTGCATGATTTCATGATTTATAAAGATGAAAAACTAATTTTTACTAATGTGTGTTTCAGGACTGAATGGTCATCATTGTTTTCTCTCTGTGTGGCAGAGGGTAGTGCTATTCTCTTCATTTAACAGATAATAAAAATTGTTATGCCTTGGGTAATCAACAAAACTAATGGCACAAGTAGAAAGGAATCTGGACCATTTAACTTCCAGTTGTTCATTTCTACTATAAAATAAAATTCCATTTTTGAGAGTAGCATCTTCACTCAAAGGCATCCTGATTTCTCGTATATGCTGTCTTTCTTTTATGCAAAAACTGACTGGTGTCAAATCAAGCAAATAAACACTAAGAATATTCTGCTGTTTCTTCCAGCCTGAATGATAAAAAACTGTATCACTAAGGCTAAAGTTTTTCTTATTTTTCTCTAATCTAAGCTTATGTGTCTGAATGAAAGAAATACATTAATTTGATGTCATTAAAATACTGGGGCTTTAACTCTCCGTTGGAGAACACTTTCCATATGAATCTACAAAATTTCTCTTTAAAAATGCCTTTGATTAATGATAATACATAATGATGAATGGATGTTAAATCTTTGCTAAATGTTTCATTAACTTTGTATTGCTATTAAGCTAATGCCAGCAATCATGTTGAGGTTCTGCCTGATTATCCGTCAAAACGCTATATACCACCTCTACACTGCTAAGCCCCCAGAATCATTTTTTACTAGGTTCATTATCTATTATAACATTCTCTACTCAATGTTTGGCCTTTATCTGGTAAGTAATTTCTCTACTTTTTAGACCTACTTGTTGTACTTACCTCCTATTACAGTCATTTGCTTTCTTTATTCTTAATTTTCAGTAATCAATGACTTTAGCTTTATATCTCTATATTTCTAATTCTGTCTTTGATATCATGTAAAAGTCACTTGTAAAAATCAAAGCAGAGGTTGAATGACAGCAGAACAAAGTTCTTAAGGTTCTGGTGTGTTAACTAGATCAATTTTAAGCTATTTTAAAGCTATTTTTAAAGTAATAGATGTATAAAGCACAAAATTAATAAAATACAGAAAAGCAAAGAAGAAAAATGCCACATACACCAGCGATAACTTGCAACATATTGGTATATAGTGTGTCTACTATATGTGTTTATAGTCTTTACTTAGAGCTATATATCTCTTTACATCTGTATATAACACACCTGTGTTATAGTTTTATTTTCTTTTATGCTTAGCAATTCATTATATATAACCTTGTACATACTATGTTGTAATTTTCTTTTCCACTTTGTTGTTTATCACAAACATTCCCCCATTTCACAAAGCATTCTTCTGCAACATCATATATGCCATAATCTTATTGGCCTCTTTATTATTCCTCCAATATACCAAGCATAATCTAGTCTCAGACTTTTTTTAATAGCAAATATATTTTTTAAATATTTTTAATTTTTCAGTTACAGTTGACATACAATATTATATTAGATTCAGGTGTATAAATAGTGATTAGACATTTACATAACTTAAAAAGTGACCACCACAATACCTATATCTATCTGATACCATACATAGTTATTACAATATTATTGACTGTATTCCCTATGCTATACTGTACATCCCCATGACTATTTTGTAACTATCAATTTGCACCTCTTAATCCCTTTTCCCTTTCAGTAATCCTCCAACCCCCCTTCCATCTGGCAACCATCAAGCTGTTCTCTGTTATCTATCATTTTGTTTCTGTTTTATTCATTTATGTTGTTATTTAGATTCCACATATAAGTAAAATCATATAGTATTTGTCTGACCTATTTCACTCAGCGTAATACACTCTAGGTCCATCTACATTGTTGCAATATTCTCATACTTTTGAATTGCCATTTATTAAGCCTGGGATTCTGTTCCCCACAAATATTATCTCCCCATAGTCTCTTACCTCACTGAGGTCTTATTCAAATATTACCCTTAAAAAAGCTTTTCTTGAGAACCCCATCTAATCGATAAACTGGATGTTATCCATTCTCACTGGATCCTTCATCATGACCCCAAACACCAACTGACAGCATATATTGTTTATATCATATATCACATAGTATAGCTTCCCACCAGAATGTACGATACATGAAAGCATAGGCTTTGTTTTCTTTATTAATCTCTTCCCAATGCTTAAAAGAGTTTATAGAAAATAGTAGAACATGAATTTTTAAAATTAATAGATGAATAAATATTATCCCAACACATTATTTTGACAATAATTTATTTAAACAGTCCAAGAAATTAGCTTCCTGTAGAATTTTCCAAATTATCTTCTAATGGAAAGTTGGAGAAATTCCAACATCAAATCCAGTTAGCAATCAATCCCTCCACCTTAACAGTACTTAACTGTTATGATGTGACTAAAAAGAACTAAGTACATTTCTCACGGATAACAAATGTTTAGATTTCCCTTGTGTTGTTTATTGTTCTTGAATAACTTGCTGGAGGATGAACAGTGAATTTATTTTTCAACTACATCAATAATTGTTTTGTACAGGTTACTAGTTCACTTCCCACCTCCATATATCCTTGTGTTTTATTATTTATTATCCTTTCAATATTTTTGCAAGAACCTTGAGGACAGGTACTATAGTTTTTTTTAATCATTGTTGTTATATATTTTTATTTTTGTTGTCCTTTTATAATAACCCCCAAATTAAAATAATAGCAAACTCTCAACAAATATTTAGTCATTTGTCTGTCACTTGCTAATTACTCTACCTGTGGGTTCCAACAACCCAGTAAACATTAAAGTAACAAAGTAATAGACAGTATATTTCAGCAGAAGACTTCAGGGAAGTTTTATTTGAGTTGTAAAAATTATCTTGCTAAGATATATTTCTCCCTATACTAAACTATAATATTCAGTTCAGCAGGAAATCTTCCATCCATTATCCATGATAATACACATTAAAAATTTTATCTCTATAAAATAAGAACATGAAGCAGTACCCTTTAACTACACAAATGAATGAGGACATATAATGTTAAACTCAAGGTTTCTGGAAGCAGACTCCTTAGGTTCAAATGACACATTTCTATAGGTTTATTATTCAGAAATAATAATCTTACTTATTCTGACTTTGAACAAGTTACCCAACCACTGTTCTATATCAGTTCCATCATCTATAAAATGAGACTATGAATAGTATCTTCCTTATAGGGTTATTGTAAAGATGAATTGAAATATATCACATACTGAGGATAGAGGTATTTAGAATAAAATACATAAAATACTTTGTCTGGGACATAGTGTTTGCCTACTACATATTTGATAGTAAATACTAGCTATTATTTTAAGTTGGCTGAAGACATGCTTTGTACTCTCAATATAATTTTAACATTTATATAAATTCTTATTTGTCATATGTATCTAGATAAAAAATGATTACTTGGAGAATATTCATAAACTCTTCCCACCACCACCCTTGTATCTCCTTTGTGAAGCAGAGACAATAAAAAAATCTAAAGGAAAAGAATATGTCAATATACTTAAGAGCTGGGGGAAAAAAGGGGTGGGAGAGAAGTATAGTAAGAAACAAGCAAATAGAGGATAGAGAAAATGAAATCTCAGAAGGAGGCTTACATTCGATTTGGCAAAGAAGCGTTCCAGAGAGTTTTGGAGAAAAAACTACATAAAGTTAATAGGGGTAGAGAGCCAGGAAATCCAGGAAGTGTTGCTAGGATTCTGATTTAGATTCTTTTTAATGCACTTCTAGAGATTTGAATAAAAAATGGAATTGTCTCCATTCCCCTCCCCTCTCTTTTCCTCTCTTCTTCTTTTGAATTGTTTTTGCTTAACAAACTGATCTAGAATAGAGCAAGTCTAAAACTTAAATTAAGTCTACCTAAAATATTTGAATTTGCCTTACTCAAAGCTCACCCTATTGCCTCCCCTGTTTTCTACTGAAAAACAGATGTCAATATGTAAGTCACATACCCGAATAAGTCTCCACTATATTTCTCTATGCCACTTTTGTCTTTTAACTATATGGGAAAAAACAGTATATAATGTGTTAAAATTAAAGAATTGATTTATTTTCTCTACCTTTAAGCCTCCATTGTGTTAAAATCATCATTCTTGTTTTTTAGGCATGAAGAACAAAAACTAATGCTTATTTTTCATGGATCCAAAGGCATTGCTGTGACAAATCTCCAGAAGTGTCCTCTTGATTATTGTAGAAAACAGTCCCTTAAGACAATCAGTCAAGTGATATGAAAACAACAAGAATACATTCAAGCATTTATATTGTCAGTGCTTTCTTTTTTACCACAAATGTGCTGGAAGATCTTAATTCATCAAAGGAGACAGGAAATTGTGCCACACACTTGACAATTCCCTTGGGAAATGAAAACAATGGTTCTAAGAAGACTCAGTGATGAAGACAGAAAATGAGTCTAGGGATATTGACTATTAAACATGAGAATCTTCCTGGAGAAAAATTTTCCAAACAAAGGAAATAAGACTAATGAATTTAAGGAAGCAAAGTAATGTAAAATGTTTATTTTTACTTAAAACATCATTAATAATTTTTTATTATGGAATAGTGATAAGAAATAATGATAAGACTATTGTTGATTAAGAAAATTGAAGACTAAGGCTCCAGTGAGAAAAAACAGGGGAGCTTTTAAAAGTTTTTTTTGTGTAAATCCAATAATGACATCCTATGTAAAATGCTAATTAATAGACTTAAAATGTGTGTGTGTGTGTGTGTGTGTGTGTGTTTAACCTCAGAGAGCAGGATTACTTGGTTGACTAGTTGCAGGAATGGAGGTGTTTATCAAATATTTTATTTAAGTTTTTAAGTTACTTTTTTTTTTTGTATTTGGCTGTGTTTAAAAGAGAATTTTAGTTTATTTCTAGTTTGGCAAAGTAAGATTCATAAATATCTGAACATATCTGTTACACTGGTAGGATAGATTATCCCCAAGCCTACATTTGCATGAGAATTTTCGAGTATCCTTAAAGAAGAACCAAAAGTCTACACAGTGAACTCTATGCTATAAAGAAAACAAACAAACAAACAAAATAGTCGAATGGGGGAACATATAACATGGTGTCTATTAGTCATATTTGTTTCCTGCAAATAAAAATAACCCTGAAAGAACCTAGACACCTAAAACTATATAAAACAAATATTATTGCTTTAGAACACATCTAACAGACCATAACACAAAGGGAGAAATATTTACTTCCCTACTTTGCAACAGACCATTAAAGCTTTGACTTGCTGAAGACTTTGGTGCAAATGGTTGGTGACTAGATGAACACCAACAGGCCCAGGTAGGAAACAAACTGCATTCCAAAGCAATATGAAATTACTGGTGAATGCATGTGAAATATGACTGGAGATTACATACATACATTGACACACACATACAACACACACACACATTAATCAGAACATTGGAGACCAACTTGGCTAAAGGTCAAGCTCTTGAAGTATATACAATACCTTCCCTACCTAGTAATTATTTATACCTACTCATATATGTTAGAGTTTTGCTTCCACATCACTTGAATTGCTAAGATATTTGTTGGGTTCTGGGCCCTGCAGAAAATAGGAAGTCTAGCATCGCTGAACTACATTCGAGTCCATTTTGATTGAGAACTGAGAACTAGAAATTAATGGAACTATTTTCATAAAATACTTTGTGATACTCTGGGTTTCATCAGAGGTCTTTAAGGAATGGGAGAGAACATAGCAGAGTATGGGTTCTGGCAAGTCCCTGGTCACCTAAGACATCAAGAATTCTCAGCAGGGTCCCACAAAACTCCAGACTTCCAGTTTCAATGATAAGAGTGTCCTGTAGCAGCAGCTGGCACACTTCATCATGGAGCTAAACCAGGGGTTAGTAAACTTTTTTCGTAAAAGGCAATATAGTATTTTAGGCTGTAGATAAGCAACCACATGCATGGGCTGCAAAAGTACCTCAGGCCTTGCTCCAATCCTTGAGCTTAAGGAAAGTGTTGATCCACTTTCACAAGTATGAAGAGTACTGGAAATGGCAAATATGTAGCTAAATAGAAAACATGTTTTCATTTTCTGCAACATTATATTTAGATGACTTATGGTTCATTAACATAGTGAATTATTTTAAGTTTTAAATTTCTCCTTTATTCTTTTAAAGTGACAAACTTCATTTATTGACATTCAAATTTTAAACCATCCTTGCATTTTCGGCCCTTTATTGGTCATGCTGTATTACCCATTTTTAACATTGCTGGATTCAATACTCCAATATTTTGTGAAAATTTTTGTATCTATTTTCATAAAGGATATTAATCTGTAATTATTTTTTCTTGTAATGTCTTTGTCAGGTTCTGTTATAAGGGTAATGCTGGCCTCAAAATAATTTGGGAAATATTCCCTTCTTTCTATTTAAAAGTGTTTGTGTAACTATTTATTTATTCCTTAAATGTTTGACAAATTCACCACTGAAGCGTTTTGGACATGAAATTCTCTTAGTGGGAACATTTTTGATTAGTAATCCAATTACTTAGAAAATTAAAAATTTTTATTTATTCTTGAGTGAGCCTTGACAGTTTTGGTCATTCAAGGATTGTTTCCATTTCAACTAAGCTGTCAACTTTATTTGTATGAAGTTGTTCACAACCCCGTGCATGTCGTGTGCATGTATGTATGAGAGAGAGTGTTTGTGTGGAGGGAATTGTAATTATGCAAATTAATTATGCAAATTAATTAAACAAATCATGGTAGGTTTTGAGGCACAATTCAATAGTACTACATGCAAGGGGTCAGAAATAACATATTTTATCTTGATTCAGGCATCCTTTTCCATTAACTACCTAAGAGAGATATATATGCACCAAAGAGAAAATAAAAAATAAGTTGCCATCTTATTTTTAACTGAATATTGGTAACTCCAACTGCAGAACCTTTGAGAAGCTGTGATTAATGTTTAAAGCCTAAGTGGGTGTTTACCTTCTCCACAACCAAACCTTAATCTTACCACAAGATGAGCACTGAGTCCAAAGATATGACTGAGCTGTGATGCATTCACCAGAAGTGAGGACTAGATGGTAGTGTTGCAAAGGTTCTGTCAGTCCTTCTTTAATTTGACATACTGGAGATAGAAAGCAAAAGAGTGAACAAAAGAACTCTATGGGCCTCCTCAGAGATAAGACCTGAGTTCTCTTCAGAAATAATCTTATGTTGCGTTATAAGATTCTCTTATAAACCACTTTGAATCTCTTTTGCTCTACTTCTTGCTCCAGCCACTGCTGCAGGAAAAGCTTCAAAGAGTGGATCAATTTTGCACAGGTGCAAATTGCCTGTACCTTTGCCTCCAGTTTAGATCATATAACTCTTACATCTTTCCCCAGGATTTATTTTTTCATACTGGCTTAAAACATCAGTATAAACTGCTCAGAGCTCACATCAGAGTGTGTGGAAGTTGATACCCATGTGGGTATAATAAGTACTAACCAAGGATGAGGCCCATTGGATAAATGTTTTCCTCTCTCTTCCTCCAGAGAAACATTTCTGAGGTAGATTTCACAAGTTTCCTCAAGAAGTTCCACTGGATCAAGGACAAGTCACCCACAGAGTTGGCCAGCTTGATAATGTATCTTTGTATTGCTTTTTCTTTTTCTTCCCTGTTTTTCTTCTCCCTATACCTCATTCCTAATCTCTGGAAACTCATTCTCATATAAAATACCTATACCTATATATTTGTCTCATTTTCTGCTTTGAAGAGAATCTAGGCCAGGTAAACAAAAGAAGACAATACCACTGCAGATTACTTTTTAATATACTGTCATTACATACTCTAGGAAATATAGCCCAAAGGATGTTGTAGAATATGACCCCATTAGATTAGCATTTCCCACCCCATCTCAAATAAAAGCAAAAAAAGGGGGAAAGAAGGAAATTCTTCCACTCACCCATACATAGCTCTGAAGAAACCTAAAGTGTGGTGGAGGTAAGAATTTACTATAAAAAAAAGAAACAAATAATTTAAAATATGTAACATTAACTGTCTACAGTAAAAAAGCATATAGTAAGTACTGCAAAAGGATTCAGGAAAAAAGGAACTTGTGGAATCCTTTATTACAAAGGATTGGGCATGGCCTGACAAAATGGTAGAGTGTACATAAGTAGAGAAGATTGATAGAAGTTATTCTGGGAATGAGGTCCAGAATGGGAAAATAAAAGTACTGTCCAAAGATGAGGAAATATATAACATAAATGCATGATGGAATTGAGTCAGAGAAATAGGGAAGTTGGTTTGTGCTTCATTCCTGTCCTTTTATAATTTGCTATTTCTCTCACTTCCTGCACTAGCTATGGACAATGCACGTTTTAGTCTCAAACATTATTCTCCCAAAAAGTTCAACTCCTTTTTCAGAACGAGTTCCTAGGGCTTAATAGACAAAAAGGTTACTAGAGAGATAGTTAAGAGAGGAATAGGGCTAAAGAGATTTAAGACCTATTTCTAAGGGAGAATTAACAAAGATTAGTAAACAATTAGAGGTGGGTGGTGATGGAAACTGAAAATGTCTTGATTCCTAGGTTTCCAGTTTAGGTAAGTATTTATATTCTAAAAGGGAAAGTAGAAAGATTAATCATTAAGCTCTACTCTAACTTCTAGCACACAACTGGTAACACATTTTGTAGATCTTCTTTGTCATTTGTTATCTCTGGGTCTACTCACTCTGGACCCTGAGTGTTCTTATGATTATAGTATATGGTTAAAGGCACAGTTTCTGGAGTCAGCATAGGTAAAAATCCTGATTCTAACTTTTTTTGTGATTTTACCTTGACCAAAATGCTTAATTTATTTGTGCCTCGGTTTTATTATCTGTAAAGTAGTTATAATTATACCCAACTTATAAGTTTATTGTGAAGAATGAAAACATCCAACTTGAATCAGTGTCTGGTCCACTGTAAACACTCAGTGTTAACTATTAGCACCTAAATTAAAAAAAAAAAAAAAAAATTCCTTTGCCAGCCCCAATCTTACAAAATTCAATCTAGTTAGATTACTACCAGTCACCCTGACTAAAGGATTAAAATGCCTGGATTGAAGGAAACATAATTATTTATATTTTGATTATCTTAAATTTAGTTAATTTATTTTTAACATACAAGGGTCTGTGCCTTTGGGAATTTTAAAGGTCACTTTCCAGCATTCATTTTTCATAACAGAACATACTGATTATCATCTAGGCAATAACATAGCAGTAGGGCTGCACCACTGCCAACTGTAGGGAGCAGCACTGAAAAGGACCACACAGGGAGTCGTGCTGTGTGCTTAGTCTGTGCAGCTAAACAAAGACACCTGGCAATGAATTCATAAAAAGATGAGGACACGTTACCGTCTTATTTATACATGGCACTTTCTATCCAAATAATGTCGGCAAGAATTCCTTGTTTCTTTTGCTTAGCATGATTTTATATATATACAAATATATATATATAAATTTTATATATATATAAAATAAGCTAAGTAGCTATTTTCAAAATCCATCAGTTCATTGGAACTGGAACCACTGTTACTTTAAGTTAAAAAAATCAATTTGAACATGTTTTTCCTATATCGAAAGTTTGATTTATTCATTTTATGTTTGGATTCTTCAGAATCTTTCCTTAGTGTAACTTTTAGAGTATGAATTTATAAATGAATATTGAGATAGGAAACCATGAGATTGAAAATATCAACTAATCAGTGTAAGCAAGAAATGCCAATTGACAATAATACAAGAAAGCTACAAATAAACGTGAGGTTATTGTTTTTCATATTCTTTTTGAATTGCTTCATAAATAATATGTAAATATGCTACAAATCCTTTAAAAATGTTTTGTAAGGAGAAAATACTCCAATGTGAAGGATATAGCTAGAATTTATCTGTTGACAGTATGAATTTTACACAGCTCAGGGACCATCCTATCAGTTTGCACACATTTTGCTCCCTTAGACAGGCTTATTTCTGTCTGAATTTGCTAGAAGGTATGTCAACACAACAGAAAAAAGAAAAAAGAAAAACAAAAATAAGAAGGAAACATTTATAATCCCCATTGCCTTCTCAGGAGAATAGATATCAATAATTGGAAGTTTCATTCTTTCCTGGGAGTGCAATGGGTAAAGCGATGTAAGATTCGAAGAGCAGAGATGAGGCAATATGTAGATAATTTATATACATTTTAGATTTATATAAAAAAGAATGACTTAGAAATATAAAACTGGACTCAGTAAAAATCTAGAGACACAAGGCTTTGGGAACAGCAGAAATATTTTAAAGTACTTTGATATTTTAAAGTACTTTAAAGTACAGTGATATTTTTAAAGTACTTTGCTGCATGATGTGAAATGTAAACTATCTTCTTCATCTTCCTCCCAAAACTTGTGTGAAATATGAAACAATCACTTACACTTTGTAGATTGGATTTACAACAATGCATTTTTCCTTTCTGAAGATCAACATGAAAGAAAAAAGCTGAAAAACAAAAACAGAGACTGCCATAAGAGCACACCACGTAGAGGTTACAGGAACAAAAGATAAACAGAGAATCGGAATTGGAGGTAGGGGGTATTAAAGAGAGCTTCTTCCAGTATTGCATATCAAAAATTCTAATATTTTCTAGAATGGGCCTTTCTTCCACAACATGAGATTTCATTTTTTAAAAATGGATATTAGCAATTGCTTAAGCAGAAAACACAATTTGCATGAAATGGAATACTTTACATTGTAATTCAATAGATGTTGGGAAATGCCACTGCACACACAGGAAACCAGAAGTGTTGTGTGAAGATTGAGTGAATACACAGCTGGTATATTTGAATGATTGGCTGTTTCCTTGTGATCACTGTTGACAACTTAAGGCAGAGGTATGCAGGTTCTCTAGGAAAAGTGCTAAAATGACAATTCCTCTTTTTGTCACAAACCACAATTGTTTGTTTGGCCCAGTTTCATTAGGTACAAATAAAGGTCAGCTTGTTAAAATAATTTATTCAAACACTTAAAAGAGTTTAAATAGGCTGGCCACTGGGCTCAGCAGAGTCATTCTAATTGCTGCTTAAATACTATTTGGGAAGGTCAAAAGGAGAGCCTGCAGACAGACATGCACTGGAGAGATGACCTAAGCCCTGTAGGCTGTAGGGCTACAAATCCCAGGAAGGCAGCAGTGCTGGGGTCAGCTGCAATCTGCTGCCAGCCTGGTCGTCTGCAGCCCACCAGGGAATGTACCCAGAAGAAGGACGAGCAGAACAAGGCTGCCGAACAGATGGCACTAAACCTGCCTCCTCTGGTGAGAGAAAAATCTGCCAAAACCAGGTGTTTCACATTTTTCTTTCTTACCTTTCCATTTTTTTTTTTTTCCTGGTGTTTCTCTGTGCGGTTTCATTGCAAAGGCTCCAACATGAGCACAGCTGTCTAGGAATTATCTAAGGAAATTAGTTGTTTTTTTTTTTAAGTGTGAGAAATTTTGGAAACAGATTTTGGGGACCACCCCTAAATACTGCACAGAGAGTCCTTTTATCAGGTCATTTCCAGACACAGCATGAGCCTGAGAGGAAGATACAACAATTCTCCTTAACAGTTCTAATAGGAAAGAGGCTAGGCTAATTAGATTCCTTCACTGGTGAAGGCTGTTTTAGCAGCCTGAGAATAATCAGATTAGCTATATCAATAATGCACAAATCTTCTTTGGTCTCTTTAAAAAAGGGGAGGAGGGTGTCTTCTAATGAAAAAAAGGACCCAGATCTGCACCCTTCTGTTCATGATGCACCAGTAAAAGATGACAGGGAAACAACAGAGGATTAATAAAGACAAATTCATGCAGTGACAAGTAAGGAGCACAAGGTGATTCCACATCTATTTTAAAGCCCCTCAGCCTTGGCCCATGAGAAAAAAAGTACAAAACTCATGATTCAAAACATAGAACATCTACTGAGTCACATTTTCCAAATTTCCTACTCTCTCTTCTTAGAAAAGGCTAACCTTTCCATCTCCCCTCCATTCCATACTTCTGGCTGGAAGTCATGTCTTCTTAAGTAGACATGAGCATGATGATCGAAAATGCAGACTGAGATCTAGATGAGGCAGGTAGGAGAGTCGTTTCGGGACTTGAACTATTTTACCAACAAATCCTGCATTTGGAGGATTATGAGACATTGACAATATATAATAATAAAATTCATTTGCCAACTACTTATTAGGTTCTAAATGCTGTCCTAGTGTTATAATACTTTGTAGTTCAATTAGCCTATGATTTCTTGGACATTCAGCTGTTTTAGGAAAGCTGCAGATAGACAGAAATGATTCCAGGGCCTCAGCATCACAGAAAATACATTTTTTTTTTATTGAGAAGTACATGATTTAAATTATGCACAACATCTGGCAATTAATAGGCATATGGTCATTGCTAGTTTCTATTCCCTTCATTTGAGGGGTATGCTATTGTGCAGAGAGTTTTAACATGTTCCTGGTAGTCAGCAAGCTGGGTTCTATGGAAGTGCCTCAGGCTGATGCAGAGAGAGACAAAAGGGATAAGTGAGTACAACTCTATGCCACTGCTTTCAAGCAACCCTGGGCTCTGATTTTTAACTTTTCTACATTATGGTTTAGTATGAGATTGTATTTGGGAAAAATGTTGGAAGAGGGTAGAGAGAGGGAAAAATATTTAAGGCCATTAGGAGAGTAGCAAAAGCACTGGCCTGAACTGACAGAAACCTAACTTTAATCCTGATTTTACTACTTACTAGTTTTGTGAAAAGGGCAAATCATTTAACTTCTTGAATATAAATGTCCTCAAGACACAGAGGGGGTGTGTGGGTGTGTGTGTGTGTATCTCACTAATATGATCCAAATTCCATTGCTATAATGAATCTAACATTTAGATTTTCTATTTTTAATCAGAATATGTGAGTTTGTATAATTAATGCAATTTTTTGTTTCCATTTCATATTAATTATGTCCAACAACTGAAAACACATTAGAAGCAAGCTAATAAGGATTGCACTAACTACTGAAGAACTGGGATAGTGTATATAATCCACATGCAATCTTTTGTTATTACATTTATTTTCATATTCCAAAGACCCTTATATAACTTATCAAGTTTATCATTACAAATGTGTTATTAATATGGATAAAAACTTCAAAATTCATGTCCTTAATGATATTAAGAATTGATATCCTTTTATATTAAAATAAAAGGTTTTTAAAATGATTAGTTCTAGGGAATGTGAAACCATGAATTTCTAATTGTTTACAGTGTCCATTGTCACCATGGGATTAATACGCTTGGGCCTTTGTTCAATAAAATTAAAGTGAGCTATTGGATCAACATTTGAACATTGAAATATAGTACTAGATATTTCCTTAAAGTGTTGTTACTCTTGGTACTGTAAACTCTCACACTGCTCTAAGCACTCATATGCCTCCGCCTAACATACATGCTCCTATCTACCCCTTCATTCCACACATACACTTTTCAGCAACTCATTCTCCTCTCTGAGGAATGCTCACCACTCTGTTAGTTATAAAGCCAATTAGATGCCCAAATCTCTAGATTCTAATTTGATCAACAGCATTATTTGGGTCAAGGGTAATATTTTTTGTACTTCATGTGCTATATGCAAAAACTCTTTTCTGTTCACTTTTTACTTAGATTTTAAAGCTCATTCTCTTCTGCTCTATGTCAATTCCAAGTTCAAATAAGTCACAAAAGACAATACCATAAGTTGATTTAATACCCAATGAAACAAATTGACATTTAAAATATCCCATATGATGTTATAAATCCACAGAACATCAGTTAATATATAGCTAATGTTCTATATTAATATAGAACATTATAACATCCCCCTAGGTTAATTTGTACAACTACACACACACACACATACACACACGCACACTCACATGCGCACACGTACGCTCTCTTTACTTTTAGAGGATTTTAGGTGTTTTTCAAAGAGCTATAAAATTACAAGATTTAAAATTATAGAGATCACAATTAGAATACTGTTCTTTTCCAAACTGTTTAGACATTGAATTATTACAATGAAAGCTAATTTTAGCGTTCATTTTCAGCCCCAAGGAAAACTGTAGTTGCACTATAACCTTTCTTCCTGCAAACCTGTTCCCCCGAGGCAGGTAATGGGCTGATTTTACTGTTCACAGCCTGTCATTCATAGTGTCCAAGGTGTTAGTAGTAATCTGACCTCTAAAATAAATTCTACAGTTTGAATATTACAGCAGGGTATAGAGATTTAGCCTTGACCTACATCCAAATTTGACAGAAAATAACAACAAAAAAAAACTATTTTACTGGCCCAATAAAACTCCCCACCAAAAAAAACACAACAACCAAAACAAGCTTTGTGTGCTACTGAACTCCAGAGAACTTTTGAAACACAAATATAGAAGGTGAAACAAAAGAATAAAGTGAAAGGAAGAAAGAAGCAAAATAAATAAATAAATAAATAAGTAAATAATTTCTCTAGCTAGAAAGACTTTAAAAAAATTAGGAAAAAAAAAATCTTTTAAAGCAGAGATCCTGTAAAACCTTAACCATATGCTTCCTGTCAAAATGAGATTTATTATGTCACACCTCCATAATTCAGACCTGCAGTGCTTGGAATACAGCTTGTTCAGACTTACTCCATAATGATTTGCTTAGCACTATTTTTAAATGCATGTTTCTTAACTTGTGAAAAAATCATATGTTGTTATGAAGCTGTTTTTTTTCTGGGTCAGTGAGAAGTTTAGTGAAGCAGGAAATATCTTTGAGAAGGGAATGAGGATTCACCCACCTGTCTCCAGATGATTGAAATAACCAGCATTTTTATACTCATCACTGCTATATCAAAAAAGAGCCAGGCACTACAATTAATTTAATATATAATGGTTTAAATAATGTTTTATTTTGGAAGTGGGAGACCATAAATTGCAACCAGCGTGGTTTCAGTAGAGGAGTATAATATACAAATAAAACCATATAATAAAACAGAATCTACTTTGGTAGAAAAACATTTTTAAGTTATTCAGACTTTTCTTCATCATGAATTTTGATCACCAAAAGATTCAAGGTTCATTGATAAGAACATATGCTCTTTTTTTTTTTTGAAAATTCTTCTTCGAGTGATTAATTTTATTTTTTCAGAATTTAAAATAACTTTTATTCATCTCCATTTGTCTGACTTATACCCTGCCTCCAATGAAGGCATTGGAAACTGTTTTCCAAAACTCTGGATCCTTTTTTAAGGTAGCACATATGATATACTTTGTAAAATAACGACATCTGGGAAAACAAATCATGTTGCTATCATCACTTCTCCAAACCTACATTTCTCTTAACAATTACCTAAGCCGTTTTTAGGGTGAGTTTGTGATTAGTAACAACAGTCACTTCATCACCAGTGTAAACACTGATCTGGGGCAAATAACCAAGATGTAAAGACTGCAAAATGCAGATACTGTTTTCCCGGTTCCTCTTGATAAGACTCAATTACTGGTTGTAATGATTATATGAATAGTGAAAATCCACCCAATCTCAGGCAAAATTAATCATTGTGACAGGTCCTGGATTTCATTTTGATGAATTTAAACAGTATAAACACCCAAGGAGATCATGCCTTCTTACAAGAATTCCAGTCTGGAGTGTTAAAACTTCGGTAGTTTGTGTAAGGGTTCAAAACGTCCTGCTTATTTTCTGAGGGTTTACTTTTGAGTTCTACATAGTCAGTTGTAAATATCTCTGATAGCATATTACTGACAGGACAAATTTTTTTTTAGTAGCTGATTCTTTGATATCTGGAGCAATTAGCTATGGTTTATTTTCATGCATTTTAAATGCTAAAGTTTATAATTTCACATATTCATGATGCCATCTCAATTACTTGTTTTAATAAAATTTTGCATCAGAAAAATACTGTCACAAAAATGCTGCCCTAAAAAAATACTCCTAAACTCTATAATTTAAAACTATAATAATTTTTTTTTCACTTTTATCTGTGGGTTTGTTAGGCTGGGCAGCAAGCTTTAAGTCAGATCCAGTTCTGTTCCCTGTGTCTCTCAACTTCCTTGGAATAAATGGGGCAGGCTGGGTCATATCTATTTCATGCCAATGGTAGAAGTACAAGAAGGATGAACAGAATTGGCACACTTTCACTCCCATCTACATACTATTAGCCAAAGGAGCTCACATGGTCAAGTCCAAATTTAAAAGGGTATAGGAATATATTCTAATGCTAAAGTCATATGGCAAAAACAAACAAACAAACAAACAAAACAGGCAAAAAAAGGTAAAACATTGCAAACAGAGATACAGTCTTCCAGTCTTGATGTATGATAGTTTATGTTCTCCCATGTCGTTTTAAAAGTACCAAATTTGAAGTGTTGAAACAAATAAAACAGATTTGTAAAATAGCGGACCAGCACACTCTCTTGTTTTATTTATTTTTAGACTTAAATTCCTAAAGAATGAATAGTTAAACTCATCAAAAAGTGCTTCTTTAAGAACTTAAAAATGTTGGATAAAGAATAGATGTTATAAGAACTTAAAATTACATAATTTAGGAGCCCAAATTTAAGAATATAAACTACTGTTCAGTCCATGCTGATTATAAGATAGAAGGAAAATATCTTGCTATACAAATCTTAAGATTCAGAGGAGGTTCTCATCATTATTCTCCTGCTGCAGGGCTGACAGATCGTTAACCACTATGCACTGGTTATTAAAATTTTGAGCTTCCATAACAGTAACAAAGAGGCAACATCATGAGCTGCAAACACTGAGCACACTCAACTCAGATTACCCAGGTCCTACTCTTAGCAGCCTTCTCACAAACCTCCTTACAGTCCAGCAACTATAGGTGTCATGCTCAGCTCCGCAGGGGTCCATAGGATCATGTTTTGATCCTCAAATAGCATTCGGTCTGATCAGATAGTATCCATTGTCAGTGTCCATGCTATACTAGAGATTGAAAATTTTGAATATAACCTCAATTTGATCAAAAGCCGACTTTTTGAATTTATGATCTATTTTGAGAGGAGGCTAAATTCTACTGTTCATAATAAACACTAAAAATCAGGTTTAGTCTTCTTGATCTTACCCAGCTCACTTTCTCTAAATATTTAATCCTTTTTAGGAAAAAAAGCAGTATTATTCCAAATATTAGGAATCATAACAAAAATAATCATAATATATGACTCTGAGTAGTCTCTAATGATTATTTTTTACCTTTTTTTACCTAAAATAAAAAGTATTACTAATTTTTAAAAAATTGATATAGTGTTTAAAGTATCAGTAACAACCAATGACTTAGTTTATTTTTAAACTGCAATAATCAAGCTAAATATTATATTCTTATCCACAGCCTTTGACCTGAGATATAAAATTATAGAGGCATGTATATAAAAACATAAGCCAGGGAAACAAAGACTCAGAGATAACAAGGGGACAATCCTAAACATTTGCAATATATACCAGCTAAAAATATAGAACATCAAATTTCTTTGTTTTGATAATCTTTGTTTAACCACAGTTTTCTCTTTTGGACAGCACATTTCTCATCATTTAGGAAGCAAAGGAAAATAATGCCATATTATAATGAACAGTAATTTCAGAACAGACCATCAAAATGTGGATCTAACCCATGGCTAGGGTTCTCTGGGCACTAGGAATTGGTGACAGAAAAGTGAAAGATCTGGAATGTGGATGTGTTTTGTAAGGTTTGAAATTGCATGTGCTGCTTTGATATCTTTGACCCTCACAGATCCCCAAATGCCTAGCAATGAACTCCCCTGCTCTCACCAGATATGACCCCACCCAGTAGGAAAGGTTCCCCACTCAGCTGGTTCCCCTATGTGCAAGACCAGCTGCATCTTCAATCTAATGGGTTTCAACTCTCTGACAACCACAAAATTATTTAAACAAATCAAATACAAGCTCCAGAGGTAATCGAAGGTCACCTCACCCTCTTCTAACTATAATGCCGGCTTCCCACAAGTGCCTGCTTATTCACTCTACTCCTGAGTGCAGTCCCCATGATGCCCTGCATGGTCTGCAGATTCCTTCTTCCCCGGGCTGAGAATACATGTGACTAATAAACTGCTGCTGATGTCATCCGTCCGGTGTCAGGTATCATATGTTCAGACTTCCTGTACTATTAAAGCAGAGGATTCCTCCTTTGCCAATAAGATGAATCGGAGGTCATCAGAACAGAGTAAAATAGATTGAAATGATAACTATTTCAGGAAGGAGAGTATAATTTAAGAGAGATGGGGACCATCAGTTATAAAATTCCAGTCTATTTTATCTATTAGACACAGTGCTTAAGTTCTGTGAGCTTTTTTAATGCCTACAAAAATGTTTGATATTTGAAATGTATTATCTCCGAGTGCAAATAAAACTGTAAAATTAAACTTAATGAAAGACTGATTAAATGTCTATAAGATATAATTACTAAATTCTTGTATAGTTATATAGAAATTACATTTTATGTGGAATATGAGAACATTGTAGTGTGTTTAATATGATGTGGGATGAATTGTTCTGATAATAAAAATTATTCAGAACTGAGAGAACTATGACTTAATAGGTAAAAATTACTTTCTGAAAATTAAAAAAATAAAACAACTAGAACTGGTTTGATGATAAAAAGGCTAGAATAAAGTAAGAGAAGAAATGAAAGACTGTAGTAAGAAGAAAGGACCTAGTAAAAGACAAAATACATCAATGCAGACATACGGAAAATTGTTTTCTGAAGGGCTAAGGAAAGGTCATTTTGCTTGCTGCAGAGTGTCTGGTTACATCTAATAGTAAACATTAAGAAAAAGAAAACATTCATTCCCTCTTAACTAATGAACTCTTCAGTTGGAAAATTGTGAGATTCCCATATTGGGTCTCAGTTTCGTTATATGTAACATATATTCAAGTCTTCCATACAATAGCCTATTTCAAGAAAAGAAAACTAGATATAAAACTAATATAACTATATAATGGCATGGGGCTATGTCTAAAGGGCTATCAATTTAACTGAGAGTAAACAAATAGTAAATGAACAGTGCCAGAATGAACACCAGAAACTGAAACTCAGCATCTTTTTCTAACTAATATAACTCAAAAGGAATAAAACATATGTATTTTTTGTGCAGGGAAAAACATGGTATCAGTCAGCACAAGGAGCTGTAGTAAATATATACAATACAGCATACTATTTTTGTTATAGATTTACTTTCACTTATTTTCTTATCTTTGGAAACTAAACGTCATCACTGTTATTTATTTTTTCTTTTTTCCCTTCTACCTGTCACTGTTATTTCCTGTTTTCTCCTTCTTGTTATAAATAATTGTGACTGTAATTTCCACAAACTAAAGTATTATGGTCTATACAAAACCATCAATTTATTACAAATAAATTGTCATCAGTGATTGTTATTTCTATTCATCAAGCTGAAATATAACGCAAAGAAAATACCTTTAGCATTTATTTTGAAATTCACACAAAAAACTTTTACTTTTTGTGGTAGCCATAACATTTTTCTTAAAACTTCAGTTTTGAAAGGATTTCAATCATTTATTTAAATAGTATGATTCTTTTTAAGACTGAAAAATACTAAAATAAACAGCTCTAATAAGGAATGTTTCTGATTTAAATATGATGAATATTAGAGGGAAAATCTGTTTGCTATTATAAGAAGGGGTTTTTTTTGTTCGTTTTGTTTTAAATTTCTAGAGAGCTTTCTCCTATATATTTAACATAGAGATTTCTTTTTGATAACAGATACTGTGCTGGGTGAAATGGTGCCTTTTTTTTTGAAAATTAGAGCAATAAAAAATTTAAGTCACTGAAAGATTGGCTGCTAACTTTAATTTAGTTTCATTTATTTAAATGGTTGCTTTATAGCTGACAACATTTTGTGACATATACTGAGTATAACATTCATTTATTTTTTCTGCTCTAGTAACTGCATCATAAATTATCATTAAAATCCACCTAAAACTCAGTAACAAATCATCCTTGGCATATTGATCTATATTTTCGTAATAGACAATTCAATGTCCAATATACATTTTCTGCTTTCATTTTCATAATGCTTAGAACATACATGAGATTCTAGTACCCTTTATAATATACAAAATATTTAATAGTTTAATTGTTTGAAAATATAAAAGACCTTTAGGTCAATTTTCTTATTTGTCTATAAACAGTGTTAAAGTTCCAGTTATGTGATAATTTGAATGAATCTGAATTTCTGACCTTTGTATTCTTGATATTGACTTATAATTTTAAAATCATGCAACATTTCTCCCAGAACAGTATCTGTCAATGAAAGAAATAAATGAGTATGAATAACTAAGATAATGAAATGATAATGTGTAACTAACTTTGAAAATATTAAAACATAGTATAAAGACATTACACCTTTTAAAAGTGTGGTACAAGGACAGGAAAAAGTAGACAAATAACCCAAAAAGCAAGAGGGCCAGAGAGAAAGCTAGAGCAGGAGAGCCTGAAAACATATCTTGGCAATTTAAGAATTAAGACTGTGAGAAAGAGTAACATTTCAAATCATTGGAAAAAATATAGATAAATAAAAGTAACAAAAACATAAAACATACTGAAAGGAAATACAGATGAATACCTCTAAAATCTCTTAATGGGTAAGTAGACATTAATAAATTCAAAATTATTAGAAATGACTCTCTAAAAATTTTAAATTCTTGCCAAAGGGTTAATATCTTTAGTTTTAAACAGCTTTATAAAAATGAATGTATCAATAATTAATCAAATAGTTCACAAAAGAAATGTAAATAAACAATAAATGTAAAAGTGTTCAAACTCTAGTAATTTAAGTAAAATTGAAAATAGTTATGTGTAATTTTTTTCCATTATTTAAAAAAAAATTTTTTATGCCTACAGCACCTGGTCTTCTTAGGTGGTCTCCCATCCAAGTACTAACCAGGCCTGACTCCGCTCAGCCTCCAAGATCAGACATCAGGCTTGTTCAAGGTGGCACAGCCACAGACCATGGACTATGGCTCCACTGGGGTGTGAACCCAGGACCTTCTGCATGTAAAGCAAATGTGCTAACTGCTTCACTATGGAACCACGTCCTTTTTTCATTATTGAATTGGCAAAATGGAAGAAAAAATAAAGGAGGAATAGTAAAGAAGGATTGGGGAGAAAGAAAGAAAGAGGGAGAGGAGGAAAAGGAAGGAAAAAAAGAGGGGAAAGAAGAAAGAAAAATATAAGACGGAAAGAAAAAAGAGAAAAAGGAAAATTCCTACCCACTATTAGCCAGGGTATTTAAAAATGCAATCTCATACAATGCTAAGGGGCATAGAAATTGACACAAGATGCCAACACAAAATTTTGCAAGACACCCAATGTATCTCATACATATGTATATGTACCTCAACCCTTTAAGCATTCATGATAAAGAAATCAAGATTGTACAGATATTTATGCAAAGATGTCATTACAGCATTGTATATATGGAGGGGGGGTTACAATTAATCTAAATGACAAATTCAAGTAGTTAAGTAAATTATATCATATACATATAAGAGTTGCAATCTTAAAATAATGCTGTTGAACAGTAATGAAAGATGTTCAAGATATATTATTTAAGGGAAAATGCATAAAATCAACACTAATTGCTTGTGAAATAACTGCATATCTCATTTGATAATATACATTTGTATATTATATGTATATGAAATTGCTAACAGTGGTTATTACTGGATGAAAAGCATGGTTTATTTTTCTACTCTTCATTTATATGTATTTTCTATAAATTACTCTTTAAATTTTAAGAAAAGTTGCCCTATTGGTTTCAGCAAATCATTGACAGAAATTTGGGCATACACCTTTAAGTTTTATTTAATGTTTTTCTCTTAGCTAACAGTATTTTCTATACAAATTATCTATTCTTCTTTACATATCAAAATTGCTAAAAATTGGAATGTAATATTTTATCCAAATATCTATCATTATAGATATACCTGGAAGTACATATAAGTATCTGTTTCCTACTAAATTTGGCATTTTATAGCAATTAATAACAACAACAATAATAGCTGATATCTATACACTACATAATGTACTATATACTTATCTAAGTATTTTACAAATATTTTCACAAGTTTATAAATTGTAACTTTATTCATTCAATCCAATTTCCTAGTAACGTGTATTTTTAAATATAACTTATCTTTCAGGAAAAATATTGGGTTATTAAATGTTATAAAGTTATACTTAAGAGTAGAGGAAATTTATTTTACTTCAGTTAAAAAAAAAAGAGTAGAGAAACTTTTAAAGAGAAAATAAGTTAAACAGACTAGCTCTCAAAATACTATGAGCATACTCACAGTACTATCAATAATTAATTAGAGCTAAATTAAAAAAAAGAAAGAAAAAGTAAGACCAAAGAAGAAATACCAGCTAAGGAAAACATAGGACATCATAAACTAATTCATCATATATTAGTCACATACATCATACACTATATACACTAAACATCAAATGCTAATCCACTTCCCCCTTCCTCACAATTTGTTTTCACCTTAAAATTAATACCTCCAAAATGAATATATCCAAATTTGATGAAGTATCTCATTAACCTCAAAACCCCTATGCACTTACAACCATATATATTTTTTTCCGACTTGCTTCCCCTGCCATTTCAATTAAATGACCCCTTTCCATTAATCTTTGTCCAGCAGCAAATAACTATATACTTTGTTCCAGTACCCTTGGATAGCAGTAAATTAAGGCTCATAGAGAAAATGACAGAAATTCTGAGTATTTGGTTTATAACAGATATGAACCACACCTATTCTGGACATCCAAATACAGAGTGACTAGTCACTAGTACTAATGAATTACTTCAACTTTTATTCAATATTATCGAATGATTAGTATCCTTCAAAATCACAAAAAGACTCGTCAGATAGTTTTTTATTTTTGTTACCACACTCTGTTCCATTAGGGTTTACATGTTCTTCTAGTCAAGAAGTTAGTAAATATTTTGGCATCAAAGGCCTTTTTGAGAAATGAATGAAAAACATAGAAACACTCCCCATAAAAATGCATTGTATCACTGAGAAATAGGTTAGGATGAAATAGAAAATCTCAAACTTAAAATAGATAGAAGATTATTTTTCTTTCATGTAATAATTTGGAGATAAGCAGTTCAGGAGTAATTTGGCATCCACATGGAGGTAGGAAACCAAGCCAATTCTATCTTATGTCTTTACTTGCAAGGCTTTCATTTCTCAGACCACTCATGGCCCCAGGAAATGCTTCAACTCCTGCCATTTAGTCTATACTCCAGCCAGCAGGTGGAAAGAAAAGATAAAGAAGGCATCCTCTATTATTTAAAGGCATCCCACAGAATTTTTATCTTATATTTCATTGGCTGGAATGTCTGACCACACCAACTGCAAGAGAAGCTGGGGAATCTAAGGAAGATTGAGAGGGTGGACGTTAAGAGACCACCAGCTGACTTCACATGTACCCACAAATCTTTGCATTCAAATTCAGATGGGTTATGAAGCCATCCCCCTGAGTCCTTCTCAAGAATCTGTCACACAGATCTAATATTAAGAATCTCTGCTCACATGATGAAAATTTCAATAGTCTAGGATGCTGGGTTTATGACATTATATATAGTTTTGATGGGTCACTCTCCATAGTAGGGAATCCTGACAAGTAGAAGTTCTAATTATATGGAACAGAAACATGAAATGTATGTTTACTTTCTGACTTTAATTTTATTTTATTTGGCAAGAATTCAGCCTCACTAAAAAATCTTTCTCATTTATTTCTAGTAGAATACAGGATGTGTTTCACATGTACCAGCCACCAAGTCATCTCAGCTATTACGTGTTGATTGCCATTGTTTTCCTCCTATCCTTACCTTTTGCTGCCATAAATTACAATTTCAAGCATCTGCTATACAAAATTGATTGAATGGGCTTTTTTTTTTGTCTCTATGGCAAACAGTTTTTATAGGGATTCTAGGGATCTGGGGGCTAATCTAGGGAAAAGATGAACATGAGGTGGTAGTAACACATACAAACTTTAGCTTTGACACATTTGCATGTGGGGGAAGTCCAGAAGCTATGGCAGAGGTGGCCAGAGAAAAGTTTTGACAAAGTCTTCATGCCAAAAAATGCTATGTCGGCAATTACCTAGATAATTTTCCAAGCTTATTTTAACACGTATTGCCTCAGAAAATGCCGGTTAAAGTACTCCACACACTAGTCTGTGTGCTCCTTGATGTCCGGGAGCATGTCCTCTTAATTTTTCCCATCTTAACACTTAGTATAATGCCTGGCCTCTAGCGGTATCCATATAAAATGGTATCACCTACAAGACTGGAAAAACACACATTTAGTACCAGCTCTATGACAATAAGGAATCTTTTGTGTCATTTACACAAAACAGAGCCTGGAAAAATATTTTCTAAATGAGTGAATAAAGTTGCATTAATTATTTGTATATTTTAAATTCAAGTTCTAAATTCTCAGCACTTTGATCTTAGAATTTTTTCAATGTCCCTATGATCAAGATTAGCATTTGGAATTTTCAAAGAAATATAATTTATTAGAGAAAGGTGTGGTACTTGCTCATATAAATTAAGGAACCAAGATTTTATAAATTCTCAGTGTCTTCTGTCACTGGTGAGAAAAATATATACAAACTCCAGGTTCATAGGTGAGAAAGTGGTGAGAATATAGAATTCAAAAATGTTAAATAAATTATACTCCCAACTGCCAGCTGTCAGACAGAAATGATATGCAATTAGTCTAATAAGGTTAATCTATAGCTCAATATTAGTACTAAAAGTTATAAAAGTCTACTCTATTGAAATAAAACCTTGACTTTAGACAAATTTTCTCTAGACTTCAAGTCACTCTAGCACTGAATTATAAGTGGTATTTCTATTCTCTCATCACTATTATACACTCTGTGTTGTAATGAAAGTATTTCCCAGGCCTTTTACATACCACTGACCATCTTTATGTTAGAAAAGGAATTATCAAAGATATAAATTTCAAACCAATAATATTTACATCCAGTTAGCCTGTGTAAGAAAAGCTTTAGTTTACAAAAGTACTGAAAATAAGAATTATATTAATACCTTCTAACATATTCCTAGTTTTATTTTTCCTCTTTTATTATCAAGTACCAAAGCATCAGCTGTGTTCATTCTCACTCTATATTTAGTTACATGATTTTTTAAAAATCATCTTTATAACTTTGTGCACAAAGAAATTAATCTCAGAAACATCTGTTCCAATTTCTACATATACCCAACATTGTTTCTCCTGTCACTAATGGGGCCGAAACTGCGGCATGATGATATAACTTCCGCCAATTGATCTAAGCAATAAGCCCTTAGAACATCATATATTCATTGATTCATTTATTTATTCAACAATTAATAACTAGTGATGTTCCAGACATTGTGCTTTGGTGGTGGTGTTACAATTATGCACAACAGAACAGAGCTATCTGATGACAGTTGTGATAAGTATCACTGAAGTGAGTGTACTTGCTCCTATAAACACAGATACCAGGAATTTACCTGATAGAGAAGACTTCTTGGGAGAAAAAAAAATCATAGAACTAAGAGTTAATACAACCATAGGGGTGGTAGGAAGAGCATTCTGGGTAGAGGGTAAGAAAAAATAAAAAAAATTTACTACAGGAGGAATATGTCATCGTCAAGGATCTGCAGGAAGGTTGCTGTAGCTGAAGCACAGAGAATGTGGGAAAAGGTGGCAAGATTGCTAGATGCTCTCTAAGATTCACTTTCCTTTTTTTCTGCTCACAAGCTAGATCATATTTTTTTCAGTCATTCCTGTGGCTTGCTTTGGTAATATGGCTAAAACTAGTCAGTGGAATATGGGTATAGACAATTTGTGCTATTTTCAGGTCAAAGAGATAGATTATTCGAATGCTCTATCTCTTCAAATTCTCTTTCTCTTGGTTGGATGAAGATGATGACAAGGCATTGGGGCTGGTAGATCTCTAAAAGAAAAACGACCTGGGTCTCCAAAATAATGAATAGGGGGAAAAGACTAGCCAATCAGAATACTCACTTTGAGTTATTATAAGTGAGAAATATGCTTCTACTATGCTTGATATGTTGTACATGTTGGTGTTTGTTACTGAAATTTAGCCTACTATAACTAATACAGAAATGTACAACTTAAAGTGTACAACTATCAGGACAAAACTTAGATACACAGCATTGAGTAAAAATCAATAATATATTTCACCAGAAAGCTAGAGACCTATGTTATGCAGGGGCAAATTGTATGCTTAAAATGTTGCCTTAATAATTAAGAAGGCAGACTATATGCCTGTAGAGCCTCTAATTTTAGGGGCAGGTTCCAAAAGGAATTAAATTTTGGTGCTTGTTCCTGGCTTCTTGTTGCTTGTAATAAGGTATTTAAAGAAAGAGACAAGATGAGGCAAAGAATTTCTAGTTTGCAAGCAGAAATAAAAGGGAATAGAATGTGGCCAGAAATTTGTATATTCTCAAGGTTTGACTGCTTCTGAGAATTTCAAAGAGTAGGAAATAAGACTAGAAGTTTAAGCAGTGAAGACCCATTAAAACCTCTCAGTTTTACAATGGAACTCAGCTCTGTGGCAAATGTAGGAAAAGGGTATAGCCATGGCTGTTCCTTTAGACAGCCTCAAAGTAGTCATCAATAAGTTGTTGAGAGAGAGGGAGAAACACAGGCATCAGAGAAATAAAGTAGGTTTAAGAATTAAGTAGAAAAGAACTTTAAGAGTTCTGGAGATAATTCAAGTCAAATGAATCAGATGTCCAAAATGTTTTTGAAAAACTTCCCTGGAGAGGGAAAATAAAGTCTAGAACATATTTTGACCCAGCTGTAAAACAATCCTTGAACCCTAAGCAATGCACAAGCAAGAAGTAGGATGAAAAGCTGTACAGGCCCCAAAGTGGGTGCACTCTCCAGTCTTCAACTTATGTATTCACGGTTGAAAACAAAGATGAACTTCCCAGAAGCTAGAGCCTCCCACAGAGAACATCCTACATCTAGTCTAGGAAATGCCTCCCCTGCCAAGGCTGACAGCTTTCACCTGCCTGCACAAGAGCTTTTCATCACTGGTATACACAAGTGACTTTTGTATGTTTCACATTGTTGTGTGTGTATGTGTGTATATGTATGTATGTATTTGCAATAAACCTGTCTTTTCTCTATCATTATAAATTGGTTTTGAGGGTAGAGACAGATAACTTGTATTTGTTTCACTACAGGTCACCAGAGGAAATAAGACCTTAACAGATGGAGAGAATCATGCATGCACCTTCAAGACATCTTGAATTTGAGGTAGATACACCCATTGCAACTTTAGGATATTTCTCTTTAGGATGTGATAAATTTGTTCCTATTTGACAAGAAGATTAAAAATTACATTTGTTGATCAGAGAGTATCCAAAAGGGAGAAAAATGTCACTACTGTCAAATTTTATGCACTCACCAAAACTCATACCTTCCTTTTCTTGAGCACATCCTAGACTGCATTTTCCAACTTTTGTTGCATTTATATGTGTCCACGTGACTGAATTTTTAATGGAAGGTGATCAGAAATGATATATGCCTTTTACGGATCAAGATCAAGGCTTTTATTAAAAAGATATGTCCTCTCTATGCAAATGTCTCCCTTCCACAGCTGGATGAAGACATCAACAAGGCCTTTGGGAGAGGCAAAGTCACAAGAAGAAAGAGGAATGAATCCATTGCAAGGAAGACAACCAACCTCTGACCAGGAATACCCACCTAGGTGGGTTAAGTGATTGAAAACTAATGTCTAATATCAAAATAAAATTATATATATTTTGAATTCTTATAACATGCATTAGAATAGCTTATCATGACTAATGTAAGTGGCATGGTGACACAAAAATAAGACTAGAAAGGAGAGAGAGAGACCATGAGGGGCTTATAAAATAAAATGACTTTATGTCCCAGTTTGCATGGGAGAATCTAAATTTAAGCTTACCACCCAAAATCCCATCCAATTCAACTTTATCCCAGAGTTTTCATTTTTAAATGAGGCATTGTTATTAATATTTACATGAAAATAAGCTCTGATAGTTTGAAAAACTTGTACTTGGCACTCCTGCAATATGTCTAGTAGTGTATAAAAAGAACAGATATTTAAGTCTCCTTTTAACACCTATTTTATCTTTAAACATGACCAGCAATAAACAGACCAATTAGATATAATGTAATGAAGTCTTCCTTATAAGGACACTACATAGGGTGTTTGTTCACTGATAAAATGAAGTGTGTTCAGTCACAAGCAGCTAGGGAAAGTTACTTCAGTCTGATCTAAATTAAATTCTTTAATCTTATATCCTATGCCTGGTGTTTTGTTGTTTGGTAACACTTTTTTCCCCTCCATAAACTCTTTGGCAGCATTAGACTTAAAAATTTCATGATTAATAAAAATCATTAAGTTCTGAGTTTGGGTTACTGGCATAAAAATGATCCTGACTTTCCCATCCACCATAGGTGTTCGATGATATCACTGATCACAAGGAAATCAGAAAATACAAATATACTGAGGGAGTATTAGCAGCTATTCCAGAATTTAGCTATTTAGAGAAAACTGTACCTGAAGACCATGATTTAACACATGCTGCAGCGGAAGATGTATTTATACATCACTCCATGAAACATAATGTTTCATTTAGATCAAGTGACTACCCTATTAAATAACTTTGCACATTTTAAATTTCAATGTTCCAGGTGCATTTTAGAAAGATGAAGAGAAAACTGTTAATGTGTTGGCTACATTAGCAAAATAAAAAAAAAAAAAATTAAACAGTTAAGTGAATCCAGTGTTATATTTCATTAGGTACTTCAAATAGAAAATCGGTTTTCTTAATTGAACAATGATTTCATATTTTTCATCTAATATATAGAAACAAAGTAAAGATTTTCAAAATTTCATTCTTTTAAAAGTGAATCCATTAGGCATTGTTATGAATGTTTTTAAAATTCCATTTAAAAGTTCAACATTGAGGATAAAATGATAATACAAGTTTTGATGAAGCACAGTGCCTTGCTCATGTACTGCTTGGAGTCCAAGGATTACTTTACGGCTCAAACAAAGAATGTTCTAGACTTGTTTTTCCAGTAAAGTTCCTCAAAAATATTTTAAATATATGATCCATCCGATTCCAGTAATCTCTATATACTTAAAACTACTCTTAAAGTTCCTTCCCATCTGAGGTAATGGGAAGGTTGGGAGGATTGGCAGTCTAAAATAGTAGATTCTGGCACTCTGAAAGACCAGTTGTAACCTGCCATCGCCAGAGACTGGGAAAGTAGTAAGGTCAGTGCATAGGAAATGGGACTACTCTTCACAGGCTTGCACAAGGACTAACAAGCAGCCACCTTTTTTCCCTCATCTCCTGAGCATGCATAAGCTTTTCTCTAGGTGAGAGTATTATCTGAAGCAAGAGGGGAGAGTCAACCACGAAAGCTGAAAAAAAGGAGGGCTGAGCTTTGAATATATAAAATATTTAACTGCAAAATATCAAACTTTGACGTAGTAAGTTTAAAGTATGTCTTGCTCTGCATCTGTGCAAATGAGAATGTCAGAGTAATGTGAGAAGTGATAGAATATAAGCTATGAAGATATTGTATATTAAATGTAGTACATTAAATTATCAGCACAAGTATATCATGCACATATCTCTCCATAATAAAGGTTAACACAATTTACCCCTACCTGCATTACGCGTGCTTGTACCATGTAAATCTTTATGTTTCCTACTTGATTTTACATAACCAGTGAGTGGCACAGCGATTCTCAAACCTGTTATCTGTTTGGTTCCAAGACTTTCGTTCTCCATCATTTCACACCACACTCCAACAATCATATTGGTGAACTAGCTGGACCAGAACTGGTGAAGTAGGACTATTTTTTAGGGCTTTTGGGTTGAAACTGCTGCTGACCAGTAACATACCTTGTTTTGATATAACTTTTATTCAATAACATTTACAGGAAAAAAATTTCCTTTCAATATACCTAGTCTCCTCAATGTACATTTTTATCAATCATCAATCTTTCTAGCTTCTGAAATTTTGCATTTGTAAATGTAGTCTTTCTAACAGAAATGAAAACATTTAATTTTAAAAAAGCTTCCAGTTTAATTTTTTTTCAAAAGAGAGAAAGGAAAATGGAAACAGTAGAAAACAAACAAAATAGAAGCACCTCAATGGACAGCCTTATGAAAGTAGTAAGTTTTCAATAGGATCTCAGCCAGATCATTCACAATTTGCTTCAACGTTTTGTACTCAAGCTGGAAGTTGTTCTTGTTGTAGTGCTTGTTTCCTCTTTGCGGGATGTTTGAATTTGTTATCTCAATAGCTTATTGTCACTTTTCTTTGAATTTGAGGCTCACAAATGAATCCAAAATTTTGTATAATGCTGAGTGAATTTTATTTTTCCGCAGGCACTTTTTGGATATTTATCTTTAAATGGGGATCAGTAGAAATTTAAAAATACAATAAAAGGTAAGAACTTATCAAGTCTCAAACTGGCATGAGCCTTACTGAAGATAAATTTCAAAGTCAAAAGTAAGTAGTAGAATATTATCTATCTTTCCATCTTTACAACATTTTTTTTTTTTGCCTATGAATGAGGGTATATTAAATCTGAGTAGCTCTTTTCTTTAAAGTTCAAATAATTACATATATGACTTGCTTATAAGATTAGCTTGTTTTGATGCTTTCTGTTCTCTTTAGCTTGTTCCTATGACATTATATTAAAAATAATTCCTAAAGTATTTATGAGAAGATAGACATATAACACCTCTTCTCTTTCCACTAAAAAAAAAAATAGCAAGTGTGTCTCTTTTACTTTTTTCCACAGCAGGTGCATAGGTCTTAAAGTAGCATTTCTTTAAAAAGGTAAGCAAAATGAATGACTAAGAAATGACATCATTTTACTGTTAATAATTTCATTCTTAGCCATTTTTAGTAAATTGGAAAAGGTGATATATTTTTTGTTCATCAAGTAGTTTTAAAAATAGGTCAGATACTGTTAAAAAGAAAAAAAAAAAAGATTGTGTACTTCAGAAAGAAAAGTATAGCCAAAATGTTTTTCTTTCTTTTTAAAAATATGTTGAATTCTGGAATCCAGAGATTTTCTTTTACACAGTTTCATGGAAGTTGAATATTGGCTTCTAAAATTGATATTCTATTACCTGGGAGCTGACCAGTCAATAATTGTAAATTTGACATACACTGTCAACGTCTTATAATTGCAAATATAAAATTAGGAAGTGATTAGAGGAGGGTAGATATGGCATTATAAATTTAGGGTAAAATGTTAAAACCAAATATTCATGTAGGAAGAAAAAGAAATATTTCATGGGATCCAGGTGGTCTGGCAAGACCAAAAATCATCTGAGTGGTCTGAAGGCCAATTTATGTATATCTTTCTTTATCTGTTCATTGAGCAAGTAATCATTAAGTGTTTCTTTTTGCAAAGCAGCTTACTAAGCCCTGTGATAAGTATATGAATGAAAAGGACATAGTCTATAAAGACTAATAACGAAGAGCACTGATCCAATCTATGTGGGTTGTAAAGATTTTCCTAAGGAAGATACATTTAAACTGGGATATAAAGAATATGTAGAAATTAATGATATATCCTAATGGGGTAGGAAAGAGTTATTTCAGCAATGGGAACAGCTCTGAGGCAGAGGGGTTGTGAAGCTTTATAAAAACTAACATCCCACTACAAACAAAATGTAGACTGAGGTGAGGTGGTGACAATTTATACAGATCTCACAAGAGGAAATCAATGACTCATAAAGCAAAAATTTGAAAATTTTTGGCAATCTTTAATTTCCATACTAATTCTGATTCTAGAAGTCAATTCTTCACTGGTTGATATTTGAAAAGCCCTGCACACAATACGTAGCTTAAATTGAAAACATTAAAACTTATTTTCAAAAATTAAAATACCTTTTTAAATTATTTCCCACAACTTTTTCTCTCCACCGGTATGTGTGTGCTTGCACACACACAAACATGCAATTAAGTTTTTTGTCTTGTATTTCCTGGTGCTCAAAGTCATTATTGCCTTCTTCCTTTTCCCATTGCACTAAATTTAAATATTCATTTGATGAAAGTAAAGATATTCCCAATTCCCCAATGAACACAAAACCCCTTGAAAACTATGAGTAAATGAATGTACACAAGATAGAGTGGATTTCATTTTTTCCAGGCCTGCCTGTGAATTTTATCTTTGCCCAGAGTTTGATTATTGCTTCCATGTTCATGTTTTAAACTTGTAGGCCTTGTCTACAGCCATGCCACCCTGAGCAAGCCTAATCCTGTCTAATCTCAGAAGCTAAACTGGGTAGGGCCTGGTTAGTACCTGGATGGGAGACTACCTAGGAAGACCAGGTGCTGTAGGTGTAAAAAGTAAAAAATAAGGGATTGTAAGCTAACAAGTTCCTTGCAATCTGTGAGGTCAAGCATGGGTTGCCTTGCCTGAAAAAATAAAATAAAATAAACAGTAGGCCTTGACTGTGGAAATATTGCAGCTTTACAGGGAAGGAACGGAAATGAAAATGACTGTAAAACAGACAACAACGCACAGTCACATTTTATATAATAGCTACTGAAGGAGGACTGTTTTAGTGGCAATTTGTGAAATATCAGTCAGATCTATTTCTATTATACCCAAATATAAATTGCCTGATAAATGTGGGTGTTATGGCAATATAACAAATGTGTCAGATAAGAGAAAGCATTTGAAAACTGCTCTTTGAAGTTATTCTGTTCTTTAAAAAATTATTATTGGAAGTATACTATGTGTGATTTTATATAAATCTGAAAATAACTCTAGGAGATGGATATTAGTATTTCCATTTTATAGATGAGGAAAAATGAGGCTTACAAAATTTAAGCAACTGGCCCAAGTTCATAAATGATGGAATCAGATTCAATCCTAAAACTTTCTAATTACAAACCTCGCACTCTAAGCACATCATCACATTTCCTAGAAGATCCCTATTTCTTTTGTTCTTAATCTTAGATTTCAAAGTGCTTTGACAATTGTATAGCAGTTATTCTTCTAAAAAGTTAATCTCCTTATATATGTGTGAGTATAAAATTGGAGACCATGTTGATTTCTCTTTTAAAAAGACATTTCTTTTGTCCTTAGGGGTAAAAAAAGAAAAGATCTTTTCTGCCACATTTATTATTTTTTCTTTCTTCCTCCTTAATGTAAGTATCATTATTCTTTCACTGACTCTGAACTTTCCCTCTTAATGATCTTATCCAAATGCATTATTTTAAATGTGACTGTAATAAGTCAGTTCCAAAATCTGCTGTCCTGAACTTTAGTCCACTATTTTCAGCTACCTGAATACCAACCAGGTTTACTGGGTTTATAACCTTCAAGTCATTTCATTTCTTCTCTCCTGCCCCTTACTGATAACAGTGATAGCACTGCTACAATATCGTTTGCTCTGTTCATATTTTAAAATAAATCCTGGGTTCAATTTAAGGAAAACTTAATACATCATTGGTTAAATATCTAGCCAGTTTCTCAACAAATTACCATAGTTTTCCATAAAACAAAACAAACAAGAACAATATATATATATATATTGAACAAAATACACAACACATCTTGTTTTTCTTTATAATTTCTATCAATGGTAGAATGATGCCTTTGCTGAATCTGTGACCTGGTAGATTTTATAGAGGAGAAAATTGTTTGGTCCAATATATCATGTTTAGAAATGCCATTCCATCTCATAATTTCTTTTTTTACAACAAAAATTTATTTTATTTATTTATTTTTAATCCTTTAATGTCACCACATATTTGACCCCTTTTATCCCATTTACCTCCCTCCTCCCCGCTTCTCCCAACCCTCTGTTAACCACTAGTCTATTGTCCACGTCCATGAGTCTCTGTGTCTCATAATTTCTTAAGAGTTTCCAGTATAGTCAAATAGCTCTGATTTCTTTTGCTCATCACCTTTTATTCTTTGTCCACTATCTGTACCTTGGATAAAGCTGCCTTCTCACCTAGATCATTTTAATAGCCCCCAAACTGCTCTTTGTCCTTGCAGTACATATACATTTGGTGGTTCAGCCACCTTTTAGCATACTTCTATTACTCAGCACTTTATTGCACACTCTGTGCGCATTTTTAGGAGGATTATATGTGAAGAGTCTCTACTCTCCCCCACCCTCATCCCCAGCAAAGAAACATGCTAGCGATGGTCAGGAAGTTATTTCCATCTGCCTTATGGTGCTCCTCTAGTTCCTAGGAGTTCTTGTACCTGGCTTGATCAGACTTTCTGTCAATTTTGTGAGCTAAATCGAGACTCCTAATAAATTCCTTTTTTGCTATGTTAGAATCCTAGTAGACACACCTCTCCAGGATATTCTCTACCATCCATTTTGTATACAGCTCTCTACTTTATCTTCTTACTTTAAATGTAGTCAAAAGTATAACAGTCTATGAGATTTCAAAGGAAAGAGCAGAAACATGTTAAATACAAAGATAGAAAAGTAGATATGAAACTATAAATATTTATAGTTTAAGAAATATTTATATTTATCAGTAAAACTGATGGTTTTACTGACTGAAGCAACACTAGTGTTTACCAACAACACTAATGAATGCAACTTGCACTCAGATTTCCCTCTCTAATAACAGTCTTTACTAGAAAGGAGGGGGGATGATTCATTTTGTGAGGCAGGAAAATTTAGATTATATCTAGAATTTGCAGTTGTTCTTATATATGAAGAATTCTTCAAAGAATGACAGGGACAGTGCTGAAAATAAAAAGCAGCCCTTTTAAATGATCTACTTCTAACAAGATTAAACTATTTGAAAATGAAATAATTATAGACTATTAGAAATTATTAGAAATAATAATAATAATAATAATTATTATTATTATTATTATAGATTACTGAAAGTAGCTGAATCTATGAAAGGGCCATAAATTCATAAGGCTACTGAAACAAAATATTAACCTAAATTACTCAAAATAATAATTTAATATCTAAGAATGATGATTATGATAGGATATACTTAGGCTGTCATTAATTTTTAATAAATAGGAAAGTGTTCTTTGATACATAAATATTTTAAAACTCTTTTAAAGGCACTTTAGTATATAAATATACATATTTACATACAAATACATACATATAATGTAATCATGTATAATGTAAATACGTATGATTTTTGAGACATATTTACCTTTATAACTGGAGAATTAACCAAAATTATTCTGAATAAGTAAATGTTAATAAAGGTACTGAACCAAAAACAAGAAAAAATGGTTAATGCTGATCACACCTAGTATTTCAAAGACATTGTAATAGTTTGGACTAAGTGGCTTTAACAACAGAAATTTACTGTCTCACAGTTCTGGAGGCAAGAAGCCTGAAATCAAGGTTTCTCCTAGGGTGGGATCGTTCTCAGGGCTTTCAGAAAGAATCTGATCCATGCTTCTCTAGCTTCTGGGTGGTTTTCTGGCAATCTTTGGCAGTTCTTAGCCTGTAGATGCATGACCCTGATTTCTACCTTCCTCTTTACCTATTGGATTAGGACCCACCCTAATGCCATTATCTTGACTAATTACATCTGCCATAACCTTATTTCCAAATAAAGTCTTATTCTGAGGTAAAGGGAGATACTTTTGCTTTACTATTAAAACTGTGAAAGCTGCCTGTATGTGATAAAAGATTGAAAAGAAACATGAAAAAATATATACTTAGAAGGCTAAGGAAAGAAATTAGGGGTGAGTTGTTAAAATTCCTTTCATAATGTTTTTTTTTAAAGTTAACAAATATTGAAAAAGGAGTGATTGTGGTAAACCATGGAACGTGTTCTTCCTGGGAGAGAGCCTTATTTAGAAGAAGAAACCTTAGTAAGCCACTCTTGATGATACCTAAATCAAAAGCAGTCAGTGAGAAGCAAGGAGAATTAAAACACAAGAGTAGTGATATTGGCAATTAAAGCACAAGAGTAGTGATACTGGCAATTCGAATATGCCAAAGAGAAGCTGTAAAATGTATGCATATATAGGATTCTGTACTGCCCACAGTTTTAGGCTCCTACTAAGGGTCTTGGTGTGTATCCTCCATGGATAAGGTGGACTGCTGTATACCATGCACCTGAAATGCACAGGTTCTTTGGTGCTGGGAATGGTCCTTTCACCACTGTAACAGATCAAAGCCATCACCCTTAATACAACAGCTCTAATGGGTTTTTTAAGTAGCTTGCACTTTGCATTACCCACAGGGAGAAAATGTACACATTTTTACAAGTATACAAAATTTTAATACATTTTTTAAAATTTTGAAACAATTTACATTTACAGAAATGTTTACAAAGATTTAGCCCATGTTGTTCATCTCAGTTTCTCTTAATGCTGACATCTTAAACAACTGGGATACATTTGTCAAAGTAAGAAATAAATATTATATTTCCATTAACTAAACTGAAGATTATTTGGATCTTACTAGTTTTTCCAAAAAAAATATTTTTACTATTTCAGAGTCCAGTCTTGGCTACAACATTGAATTTAGTATGTATAGTTTTTTAAAAGAAATATAGTGTACTGCTTTAAGAAATAACAGCATAATAAGAATGCTGACTTACATCCAACATTAATAAATTATTTTAAAAAAAATATTTACTATTACTGCTGCTGTTTTGTTACTGGTATCTCCATTTTCTGAAAAATTATAAAAAAATAAAATGCAAAATTACCCAAAATATCTAATCTTTTCCTAAGTCATTTCCTTTTTCTATCCTGGATAAATGGGTTTCTTTACAATTTACGTAAATTCTGAATGAAAGAAAAAGTCTCACAAGCCTATGAAATTCCAAAATTTTAGAAAGAAAATCTATAAAGATTCCAAATAGATTTCATACATACAAGTAAGAGTTAACTGTATCACTTATAATATATTTAGCTATAAGTAACAGAATATCCAAGTGCAGTGACTTATAGAATAGGTCTACCTACTATCTAAAATTCTGTGATCTAGTCTTGTGTTTTCTGCATTGCCCACTAGAAACCAAAGGGCTACAGTCATTAAAGGAGTTATAGGAGAATTCTGGTAGCCAGTATCATGGACTTGACTGATTTAATATAAAAGAAAAACTTCTCTCTCAAGGATTTGATATAACAAGCATTTATTGAGCAACCATCTGCCTGACACCGAAATGGGAAATGTAAAAAATAGGTATATCGAACATGACTCTTTAAAAGATGGTTTCAAATTATACTGTGAATCAGATTTACCTGGGACTCATATTTTTAAAGTAGATTCTGACCTCTGCTAAGATTTCATAATTCAGCAGATCTATGACAGCAACCAAGAATCAGCACTCAAACACCTATTCTGGGTGAATTTGATGGTAATACTTCAAAAGTCATGCTTTGAGAAATACTGACCTAAAAGGGAGAAATACTATACATATAAATAATGAAAACACAAGGTAAACTATGAAAGAAAAGTAATCTGATTAGTGGAGAAGATGCGGGCTATGGACTCTGGAGACTTATGTTTAAATCTACTTATTAGCTGTAAGACCTTGGGCTGATATTTAACTTCTCTAGATCTTTCTTTAAAAGTTCTCTTCCTTTTTCTCCCCCATACAAAGAGAGTTAGTGAAGAGCTGGAAGGCAGAAATTGTGGACATCGCACTTTTTATTAAGGTTTCACCTACCTATCTCCAGAGGCCAAATGATTCTGAAGATACTGAGAATCCACTAACCATATATTTACAGTGAAAGCTAACCAGCTTGGACTAATTGTTAATTCATTTGACTTGCTAACGTATTTTAAAAATCCCAAACAGAAATTGACAGGAAAACAGACAAAAAGATACCTTATAAGGATATATTGAAACACAAAAGCACATCCTTATACTAATCTGGCAAAATGTAATCTTACAGGAATTGTTAATTGGTAGGAAATTAGATGATAAGCTTCAGGGAGTGCAATCTACTTAATCAGGGGCAACATAAGATTCCAGCAAGCAAAGTGGCACCTCTAGAAATACAGATATGTGGAAGTAAAATTAGATCAATGTCTCATAACTTAAATCAATATGTAATTTGGTAAACTATCTAAATATTTTATCCCTTTAAGTGAAAAAGATGCAGAGGGAAGCAAAGCTGAATTCCACAGCTACCTTTTCTGCGGTGAATTTTATACACACATGGTTAGTGAGGGTAAGTTACACAGGCTTGTCAAGTAGGATACAATGGATTTAATTATCTGCTTTAAAAGCCTCATAGTGCATATAAACTTCTTTCAACAAATTTAGCACTGGACACAGATTTCACAAAAACCGGCATTAAAACCAATGCAAAAATGTGAAAGCAAAACACCCAGTTCAGTTTTAGAGTGACTGAGCAGATATCCTGCAAAAAGTCTACCACGACCAGACACTTGACTTACAAAAAAGGAGAAATTAAAGAATAATCATTCAAAATTTTAAAACAGAGTCTCCTGAGACAGAGAAGCAGATCCTTCACAAATACCTGGATCCTGAGAAAAGTGAATGTTGGTTATGAAAGGGATTTCAGTCACCACTGACAGACTTCAATGTAAATGGGAAACATAAAGCTACTGTATTTTATAAAAAATGCATGAATTGAGTAGAGAAACATCTAGAGTTGATAAGACAATCTATATTGCTGCTATTTTTGTTGTGAATTTGAAGTTGATATTTTAGCAAATTAGCAGATTTACGAACATTCCCTTTGGACTCACCAACTGGGTTGCAAGTAACTGATGGTTGTTTCTGACACGATGAATTCTCATCATGAAGACATTATCAAAGAAATTAGCAGCCATTCTCAACTAGAATGATGTTTGTAACTTTTTTCGACTGGTTCCAACTTGATAAACCCACTAGTTACATGCCTTGGTTCAAGGGATGAAAGCCATCCATGTCTCCGAAAGTGCCATAAGTTGCAATACTTGTAACTTTGCACTACTTCTAGTTTCTCACTCATATGAGAAAACTCTACAATTGTCTTTCCTACAGCTCTACCTATTTACTGGTATGTCTGTAACTCATAGAGACTTATATACTAAGAGACATAATGGACTATTTTGAGCTAGCCAATAAAAAACCAAAGTTGGCTGAAATTCATCAAAGTGTTTTAAATGAGTCCTCCCAACCATACTGGTAATCAGGTGAAATTCAATAGCAAGAATATTTTTGTTAAATATGTCCACCTGTGGACATTAGAAATAATGTCCTGGCTATATTAGAAATAATCTACTAATGAAGTTACAGAACAAATTATCATCCTGAACTATTTAGGCCAAATCATGACTGGATATGCCCTGTATGCTGGATAATTACATGGACATATTGCTGAGATAAAGGAGTCTGCCATTCTGGCACAGTGTTAGAAGATGAATTAATCTAACTTTGGACCAGTTTTTTCTTTGTTAAATGAGACACAGTGTTGGCAATGATGTCATGATGGATGACTAAAAATTTTTTGGACCTTGAAGGATCTCAAGTCTGTACCAAAACTGGCAAAATGAATATCCTGTACAACATTAAACAACAGTTAGGTCTTAATTACTGAGGAAGAATGGCTTTCAGAAGAGTAGTGAAGAAGGGTTTATGACCACAACATATTGTAAAGGCTTTGGAAGAAAAAAATAGATGAGTACCATTTGTTTCACAGCAGTTATATACTATCTGCTTCTGAAAAACAGAGCTTGTAAAATGGGAACAACTTGACAAGTACTCATCATGGAATTTTTAGACTATTAAGATGAAATATAATAAAAAAACAAGAAAAGAATACATTAACTGTTCTTCACTACATACAATTCAGGGGGTAAAAAAACAACACTTAAAGATAGTCATCTATATACAATATGGTTCTCTTAGGATTTGGTTATTGGGACAATTGTTAATATTGTTTAGAAAAATTATGACAACAAAACTCCACTGGAGATAAAGTGATTGAGACTTTTGCTAAAGAATACTTATTATCTTGAACATTATTTGAAAATGAGAATTAACCAAGATAGAGCAAAAAAAAGCCACTTGCATCCACAGTTTTGATTTCGTCAAATGTTTATATATAGAGTCTCTGCAACAAATGTTTATCTCATTTATATCATTTATAGTAATGTTTAGAAAAATAAATAGTTGTATCATATGATCTAAACTTTGAAATTTAAAACCAAATATGCATTTTCTGAACCTATTGACACTGCCCTATCAATTGAACTATGAACTATACTTGCATTATGGCTGTCTCTGAATGGCATAAATCAAATATCTATATTTAACCCTGAAGATAAATACTATGTTTTTTTAGATTCTTGATTTGCTTGAATCCTTTGCATTAAAAAAGATAAACTTGAAGAAATATATAAGAATGAATATTACATTTTTTTTTGTTCTTTGTACTTAATTTTCCAAATTTTCTCCAATGAACATGTATTGCTTTTGTAATCTGATAAAGAAGATAACATTAAAAAAAGCACCATGCACATTGCCTGGAATATCATAGGTATTCAATGATTGGTTGCATGTGTTAATGGTAAATTAGATCATCTGTTAGCATTGTTATATAATATGAAGATAAAAGCAATCCATACTTCTAATATGTCTCTTTAGCATGTTTGCCTGAGATTGATTTCTATTTAAACCATTTTATATTTGCTCATCATGCAGATATTTTGAAGTTAGAGATTATAAGACAATGTGTTGCAGAGACTCTATATTCTACAGAATATTTCCCAAACTATGCACCACAGAACACTAATCTTATGACATTCTCTGAGAAGAAAATCTAAATAAATAAAATTTGTTGGAATTTATTTCTAACTTTTCGAAGAACTTTAACCTTATTTTGAAGAATTCTAACTTAATTCTAACACTGTGAAAATCTAACTTTTGTGTACCATGTATTTTCCAAAAATATATTTCATGCATAGTAAACAACAAATAACATACCACAGACTGGTTTCTGAGACATACACTGTGCAAACACTGACTCTAGAAAATGGTTACAAGAGGCAAATAAAGCTTTTTGGACATTTTATAAAAAGCAGTAATTTTTTTTTTAAATTTTGTCTATGTTCTATCTACACAAATTAACTGAAAGAACATATAGTATCTATTTCATCAAAGTATTAAATATTTGAGCTATACTTAATATCCTGTCAAATTTAATGTGAAGTGAGCAACTGATTGTATCAGTTTCTTACGAGTTATTCTCATTCATATTTGTCAAAGCAGCAGCCCCATGTGGATTCCTTTTAATACATGAGAAACAATCAGCATTGTGGATGTAAGTTGGTGACATGACCATAATAAATCTAAAATTTAGTCATGCTTCTGAATTACTGAAAAGCATTCACCATTGAGCACAATTATAGTTAAAATGCAGAAATGACTGAATGATATAGGCCAGGTAATTTTATACCTAATCATTATAACCAAAAGTTTATAATCATTACTGATAATCTTTACATTAAGAGATCATATTGGTTTTTGAAGTAAACATTTTCATTTTGTTCTTCCAAATACTCCTGTGGTTGGATGGGTATGTGCCAGACTTAGCAAAGGATTTGCCTTGATCAATAATACTGAAGCAAGGGGAAGATTGGCCCAGTGATTAATTTCATGTTGTACTCATGGGAACAAAACAGCTGAGTATATTTGTCTCTATAATCCCTTTTCCCAGATGTAATTACAAATAGAATTGATCAACTCATGTGTTTCTACTGAGGCAGAAGCATGCATATTAGAATTGCTAGGGTGTGTAATAACTTAGTAGAGATCATCAGTCCTTGGGGCTACAGGGAATTGGATATTAGAATCTTATTTTAAAAGAAAACACTTTTTCTTTTTCAAGTTCATTCCTTCTTGTCAAGGTTAAATAACTTTCTCTTTCGCATTTTTGTAATGCCTTGTGGAGGAAAGCTGAAAACTGAGTGTTTATCAGCAGCATGGCAGACTTGGAAGAATAATAGATTTTAAAGACAGACTTCCTTGAAGATATTTAAGTTACTATAAACTCACCTTCTTGGAACCTCAACTGTTTCATCTTTATAATGTGGACAATGACATATAGCTTACAGAGTTGTTATGAGGATTACAGGAGATCACCTCTGTAAATCAACCAGACATTTTCAGAGAAGTGGTAAGCAATTAATAAAATCCAATTCTTCACATTTCAGATACTTTTGCTGTGTAACTTCTTTAGCACATAATGATAAAATTTTTATTTAATATACATGCCTTATTTAGTAGCAATTTAATACCCAAAAATATATGTCTCAGATATCAATTTGTTAAGCTGGGCTTGCACATCAAATTAATAATGGAAAAATATTAGTGAACTGAATTAAAATCTCTCCTTGATATCTATAATCTCTTTAGAAGTATATCCATACCAGTATAATTATAGATACTGAAATCACACATACCAGCTTTCACTCAGGAATATGAGAAAATGTAGATCCTAAATAAAGAACTAGGATCTAAACATTTTGACTAACTAAATTACCTTTTCTGACATTTGAGGAAAGTTAGAGAGATCCAACTATCTTGGATAACTAATCAGTATTTTTGAAAACTTAAACATAGGTTGTTTGTTTCTAAATATATACATATTATAGTTAATAATGTTTTGCCCAACTGATTCAGTGCAGTGCTGTTTCTGAAGTTTCCTAAAATATTTGTATATATGTGTTTATCTAATACAGATTTCACTATTTGGCGGGGGCGGGGGCGGGGAGGGGGGGTGTCGGTACTGACATACCCTCTCAACCAATGAGAGGCGAAGCTAGTATGGTATTTTGTATTGTAAATTTTCTGCCAGGGAATTTTAATATACCATTGTACAAACACCCTCAGCCAACGAGCAGTTCATCACACAACAGTTTTAGTGGTCTGAAGCTGTTTTTTTTTTTCTCTCTTTGCAAACCAATTGTGTATTTTTCCACATAGTTTCTTCTTGTACTCTGGAAGCCATTTTCATAAATAAAGCCAACAGTGGTTATATCCTTTAGGCTACCTCCAGTTGCCAGTGACAAAAAGCAACCAAAACTGGCTCATAAAAAAAGAGAATGTACTCATATAACTAAAAAGCCCAGAGAAAAGGCTAACTTCTAAGGCTAACTAGTTTCCCCTGGGCTTGGTTTCTCTATGTCTTGTCTTTATGACCTTTTTGAAGTTTCTCTTCCAAGAAAAGTAGCAAGATGGCTTTAGCATCCCTAAATTTAACGTGTTTTGTTCACTTATTTGTTCATTTAGCATTCTTAATGTAAAGCCCTATGGTTAATTTTGAATATACTAATTGGAATGGCTTTAGCTAATTACTAGGACCAGGGAGTTAGATGCATTAATCTCTCAGGTCTAGGTGGCATGTCTTACCCCACAGATAGGAGTAGAATCAGCTTTACTGAAAGAACAAACACTGAAGCTACTTTGGGGAGAAATAGTTGACCCAAAACTAAAATTGGATACACTTAGTAAATAAAGAAAGGTTGTTGAACTGCCCAGACAAAAAGTAAATAATCTCTGCTACAAATCTCATTTTGGCAAAAATATGCTTTCAAATATATAGTTATTTAAATCTGAGAAATTAAACATTTATTCTTCTTTTTCATCTCTCCTCGTGGATATTTCCCCTTTGTTAATGTCTATACTAGTGGTGTTGGCGTGGGGCGGGGTGGGAAGAGGAATATCCCTGTTCTTAAAAGAGGTCATATCACAAATGAAGATGGATCTGAGAAACAGGAGAATGAATACTTCTCTAAAGAGATCAGAACCTTCTGATCTTAGGCATTTATTAACAGCTATTTGAGTTAACAAACAATCTAGAAGACTTGCTCTGAAGTTTCAGATTAGATGATAATAGCTTCTGCATGAACAAGGATTCTGTCTCCTCCTAATGACGCTGTCCTAAAAGAGTTATTGAATCTAAGATATCATTCATTTTAAAACATACCATTATTTCATGTACCAGTGGGACAAGGGAAAAAACAGCCAATTAAACTATGATACAACATTGATTGTAAGATGTTTGTAGACATGAGAAATGTTACAAAGGAAGAAAAATGTGCTTCTTGGAACAGATACCATATGAAGTTGAAAATAATTTACATTGGGCTAGGCTACATAGTGTAATTGATTAGGGCATACATTTTTTAATCGGACAGACCTGGGTTTATGACCCAATGTTTCACTTACAAGTTGTATGGCTGTTTCAAATTACTTGTCTTGTCTTCAATTTTCTCACATAAAAAACAAACAAACAAACAAACAAAAACAGGATACCAGCAATGTTAATGGTATAAGGCAGGGGTCCCCAACCCCCAGGCCATGGACTATACTTGTCTGTGGCCTGTTAGGAACCAGGCCACACAGCAGGAGGTGAGTGCAGGGTGAGGGAGCAAAGCTTCATCTGTATTTGCAGCTGCTTCCCAGCACTAGCATCACTGCCTCAGCTCCACCTCAGATCATCAGGCATTAGATTCTCATAGGAGCACGGTTCCTGGTGCCAAAAAGGTTGGGGACCGCTGCTATAGGGTATAAAGACTTAAAATAGGTAACCATGGAAAACCCATCACTCAAAATAACTGTTGCTTGGCAAACATTCAATAATCATTTTATTGTTATTGACTTGGTATATAAAAATTTTAAAAATAAAAATATACAGCCAAATATATTTTTAATCACAATTTTTGAGTGCTTATCCCCCTACCCACAGTACTTTATAAAGTCCTCAGTACTATTAGTTCTCAACTAGGGGCAAATTTTCTGCCCTGCAGTCATATGGTACCAACTGGAGAATTTTTTTTAGCTGTTACATCTGGGGGCAGGGATGTTACTGGCATCTAGAAAGCAGAGGCCATGGGCTGCTGCAGAATATCCTACACTGCACAAGACCGACTCAGAATTAAGAATTATCTGGCTTAAAATGTCAATTGTGCCAATTGAGGAACCTGATTTATGCTATCTTGACTGATACATTTTTTTTCATTTAAAATTAACAACTCCTTTAAAGAAATCCCTAGATTAATACTTATGTTATGGTTAATAAATGTTCATTGATGGAAAGTTAATCCAATAAATTTATTTCAAATATTCAGGATAAAATGTTCCAAATAATTTAAGTATGTGCTTATTTGTGCTTTCAAGAATAGGAGATACTTATTTTAAAAGTATACGCTAGAAGAAATTTTAGAGCCCCACAAGAAAAGCAAGTAAATATAGATGCTGAGCTGAGGACTCTGTTGCACTTTAGGCAACTACACTGGAAACATTATTTACCAAACATTGGTCATGTGCAATTTATAGCCTTATAAGAGTCAGAACTAAACTAAATGAAAGTAAAGACATTTAACAGTGCTATATGGTGATCTTCTTCCCTTTAGTTTCTGTGAAATACTTTTTAGCTATACCGGAGAGTTCTGTATAAAAGAGAACTAATAAGATTAGTTTAAATCTCTCTGGGCTTTGAGATATTTTTGTCTTTGAAATATCTAATTTGTTTTCAGAGATCAATGAAAAGGGAGTCTTTTTGTTTGTTTGTTTGTTTGTTTGTTTACTAGAATTTACCTGCAAATTGTGGCATAGCAAAATAGGCTTTCAGGTGAAGAAATTTCAACTGGTTTTCAAAAGGACTTTTCAGGGGTAAGGATAAATTTTGTTTCTAGCTTTCAAGCAACTATGCCTGTGGACTGACAGAGTCTCACTTGCCCCCTGGGGAAGGTGGGCAAGAGTACGAGCAGCTGCAAAAATAGACTTCACTTAGGACTACAAGACCCTAGTTTAAAGTGTGTTTCATATTAGTTCATGAACATATATGTTGAAGAATGTATGAATTTGAGCCATGTGGGAAATTATAACAAATATATATCAAATAAATACTATTTGTCTCAAAAATGCAGCATTTTTTTTTTAATTCATGTAATTCTTTCAGTTTCTTTTTCTGGTAAATGCTTCCTTTAATTCCTTCAATTCCACAACTATTCTATTTAGAGCAGTGCTAGCCAAGAGAAATACAGGCAAGCCACAAATGTGAGACACATATGTAACTGTAAATTTTATAGTAGCCACACTAGAAAAAGTAACATGAAACAGATAAAATTAATATAATATTTTATTTAACCCAATATATCAAAAATATTTTTTAAACATAATCAATATTAAAAAGTTATTGAGAACTTTATATACCTGTTTTCATATTAAGTCTAAAATCTGGTGTGTTTGTTACCCTATAGGACATCTCAAAAGGAACTAGCTATATTTCAAATGCTCAGTAGCCACATGTAGCTAATGAATACCATATCGGATAGTATAAATCTAAAGAAATGATTAAAGAAATTCACTCAATTTGGATAATAGTAGGAAAAGTAAGAGGAAAAGACATAGTCTTTAAAAATAAGAAAAAAAATAGCAAGTGGAGAAGAAAGAAAATGTGTCGTTACAAAGAGCAGAACTATGACTAGCTGATAGGTGAATTCTGGGCTTAAAAACATTTTTAGTTGCTAGTGTTATTCCAGTAACAGAACAGTTTGCATTTAAAATATGGGAAGGATTCACATAATTCTAAGTATCTACTTCCTAGGTAAAAAGAATATCTAAATAAAATCATTAAATAAAGGCTAAGGGGGTCAAATATGTGGTGACAGAAAGAACACATAGTGTAAATAGACACACACACACACACACACATATATACGCCTTATATATATGTTAAAGTGTACAGCTGAAACTTATTGAATTTCGTTAACCAATGTCACCATAAAAAAATAATAAATTTTAAAAATAAAAAAAATAATAAAAAGGCTTAGCCCTGTCCATTATGACTCTATCATAGTCAACACACCACCATAATATTTCATAAGTATTTTCTAGAGACTGTGCTAAGTGTATTATATTCAGTATCTCACTTAATTCTTTCATCAACTTTAGGAAGTAACCATGTTCAGTGTCTTCATTTTGACAGATGAGGAAACCGAGGCTTCAAGAGGTTAAGGAAAACAGTCCAACGGCATATGACTAGTGAATAGTGGAGCCACAATCTATCTGAGACTAGGTACCCTGAATCTTTAGTTTAGCCACTCTGCCATCAAAATATAGACCCAAAACATAGCAGCTATCTTATGTATGATCCTCCACCCAACCCTGACATATACTGAAAGTGGTTTCAAGAACTAAGTGTATTTTTATCTCAGCTCCTTTTATCTTGCCCAAGGTGATTTTCAAAACCATCTACTCGATTGTATGAAACTCTTCAATTTTACTTACTTTTTCCCCAGATCTAGCCTCTAGTTCCTCTTTAATGTTCTCCCCAAAAGAAATATAAGAAATCGATAATTTAAAAGAGCGGAAACTATAGTTACAGTTAGTGTAATTATAAAGAATTTGTGTTTAGGATGGATTATATTCAGGATATGTATTTTTAAAAACTTATTTTCCACTTAAAAGTTATTTGGTTTAAAGCTGAAAAACACATTTTTAGACTAAAAACAATTGACTTATTTGCCCTGAACCTCACTAGCATTTTTTAAATTTAACATCTGTTGTTTTTTAATCCTTTTACTCAGATATTACATATCAGGTGAGCTCACATTCATAAGAATATTAGTAACCTTGTTCTTGCCTTCATTATCATCCCTGTAGAGTGTTATAATTGTCTTTCTTTAATCTATCAGTTCAATCTGCCAGGTGCTGGCATCACCTCCAACAGTTTGGAAACTCATCCTTCCTCAAAATCTTTATATAAACATCCATTCCGTCTTTTTCCTTAAGGAACTTAACTTGTGAATTTTCCCCAAGACAAGCCAGCATCCATGAGTTTACCATCTGCCAGACCTCTACACTCACCCTGTGGAAAATGTAGGACAAATGAAGGCATGGGATCTAAATACGGTTTTCTGGGTCCTTATTTAGGATAGAGTAGTAAGACTGAAAAATAGTAATCTCTCTAACAGAATGGGATGAATTGTTTTGAGATTCATCTCAAATGATGGGAGACAAATCATTTTACTATAATAACTCAAACTATGGAAGTTGTATGCTTTTTACATCATCCGAACTTTGAAAATAGTGTTGTCGGTTCGTTACTCAAGCCCTTCTTATCTCTGAAGTACTGAATAGAATTAATAAAAAGAATTTTATGCTCTATGTATTTGTTGACGTTTTAATTGTTTTAGTAGAGAATGCCTTTCTGAAAATATCCATAGATCTATTTTACATATGCATCATTTCTTTATAACTTTGAGGAGAAAGAAGCCTCTGAAACATCTATCCAATTACACTCATATCTGATGATAGCGCTTCAGCATGTGCTTATTATATAGAAAGAGATTTTTAATGACTATATTTCATTTCCCTTAAGAGTTCTAAAATACAATACATAACTAAATGGTAATATAGACCTAAGAGGAAGTCAACATTTCAGTCTTGAACTACTGAAAACCTTATTAGCCACATTCACAAGACATTAGGTTCAACAGATGAAGACACTTCTGCAAATAAGGGAATTGCTTGCTCTATATTTCTCTTAAGCACTTCTCTGTAATTTATATTAGTCGAATATTTTCTCTAACTCAAAGTCATATTCTACTTTGACAAATTGTTTTGCAGGTGATTTCTTTATGCTATGAATAATTATTTCTACTCTGATATCATTGTTAACTAGATAGAGCAGCATTTGCCTTTATTTTTGTTTTTCTATCTCAACAGAATAAATGTGTACAATTCTAGCCAACTTGCTCTCCATTAGCAAAATATAACCTTATATTCTGTTTGGCAAATGAAAGGTAAGCTATGTTCAAGATGGGGTGGGGGATGAAAAATCTTTAAAGATTTAGTACCTCAATAGGAAGAAAATTAATCTATAAACCTGAAACAGAAAATATATTCAAAATATATTTGCATCTGTTCCTTAAAACAGTATTTCTATGAACTTTTCTCACTCTGATCTCTTTTATAAAAAAAGGAGGGGGTTCTAATTCTACCATAATGCAGCTAGAAATTAAAAGAAGAAAAATATGTAAATGGTTGTTTGGCCTTGAAAGAGACTCTAACACGTAGTATACAATAGAACAGGAATTTTCCTATTTTTGAACCTAAAAAAACTAAGATATGACAAAAAGCCACCTCTGTTTTGAATCCACACTCAGGCCACATTTCAGTACATGTATTTGCTAGGGATATGCTCAACAAAGACCTCAATAAAGCCTTAAATAAATAAAGGGTGGATGTGGCTTACTCAGCAAAACTACCAGGAATAGACTGTCCAGGGTATATATGAGGAGTTGGTAATGCCAAAAGGAATCTTAGTTCTTATCTGATATACCCATTTTTCTTCTGTACCACCATTAGTAATGTGTAATCTTTATCTATACTTATTGCTTCGGTCCTTAATTAAAAGCTACACCTCTAGATATTATATAAGCACATGACATTATGGCTCATGCTACATTGGCCAAAGTAAATTATGAAGTCATTTCTAGCTTTGAAAGGTAAAAGAAGTAGAACCCTACCTTCCTTAAGAAGAACTATAAGTATCAATGAAAAGCATTAACAGCTACTAGAAAAATTCATGAGCCCTATATAGCTAAATTGTAATAGAAATGGAAACACAGGGAAAAAATTATTTATCTCAAGATATTATCTCAAACAATATCTCAGTATTATTTTAGAGTTTGTCTTAATTGGGAAATGATTGAGCCACTGATAAAAATTTAAAAAGCAGAAGTAACTTTCAATGGGAAGAGGATAAATTCCCTTTACGTCATTTTCAGTTTGAAGCAATAGCTATAGAGGGAGCCAAGTGAAAATATTCAGTATTCTCTGGGAGTGATAGCCCTGAAGATATGAGAGGTAGAGATGTAGACTTGAGAAGCATAGGAACTGAAAACATAGTTTAAGCAATGATAGTGGATAAAGTGTCTGAGAGTACTGAAAGATAAGTGCAGATAGAGAGCTGAGGACCGAACTTTAGTTGCTTCTTACAATGAGGGAAATTAGAACCAGTAAGGGAAGCCAAAAATGGAAAGCTCAAGAAGTTCCACAGAAGCCAAGTATAAAGAATGTCAAGAAGGAAGAGTAAAACTGTTAACTTATAATTACAAAAAAAGTCCATGCAGACTGACAACTGAGAAAGACTCCTGGTGACAACTATAACCATTTATAGATGTTTCAGTAGATTATTAGAATGAAAATATCTGTATGTAGAAACTTAAGAAGTTACAAAAATGTATTCTTCAAGGAGAAATGAATTGTTTATACCCAGCATTGCTCATAGACATAGTAAGCACTCACCTACACGTGGATGAATTGTAAAATGAATGAATGAAAAGTTTTAAAAATTGGCTTTATTCTTCTCAAATTTCTAAATAACAATGGTAACAATAACATCAATATTCTATAGTTATGGAGTAGCTCATATCACTATTAAGTATGAAGAGATTATGCTTCTTAATTCAGAAGAAAAGAACAAAGTAGACCAATAATCTATACTATTAATTCATTTTTTTAAAAAACACACAAGTGGTAGTAAAATGAGAAATGGAGCCATGGGTCTTTGACTTTTACTATAATACTATGCCAGATTGTCTTACTTCATCTTCACACTCTTTGCAGTATATATCAGTCAGTTTTTGCTGTGTAATAACCATAAAATCTCTGGAGATTAACATTGTACACATTGATTTCTTGTTCTCACATCTTTAGACTGGTGGAAGTTTGACTGACTTCAATGGGCTTGGCGGGACTTGGTTTTAAGTGATAAATTCGGTATAACTTTGCTCCATGTATCTCTCTTCCTCCTCAGCCCAGTGCCATGTATTTCTGGTGGTGATGGAAGAAATATAAAACAGCAAACACAAATACACAAGCACATTTCAAGCACTTGCTTGTCCACCATAATTCCATTTGCTAAACCAAATCATATGTCCAAACCCAGATCTCAAAGTGGTAAGAAAGTAATCTCTGCTTCTAGTGGGAGAAAATATAGACACATTGCAGAAAAGAGGGATATTGGTATGCTGGAGCCAGCTTGTGCTGACTCATAAGAGTTGATTTCTTCTCCTCTCTGAATTCAGTGATGTCGTATTGGTAGTCTAAAATTGGCCATGGTAGGTATATTTATACCATACAAATCAACAAGGGCTAAATATCAGAGAGTTGTTTGTTGCTGAGAGCCAGTTGTTAAACATTTACCAGCACACCCCTGGGAATCAGTACAGGGAAGGGTAGACAAATTTGGAGAATCAATGCTATTTACCACACATTAAGCTACATACTCTATATTTTCCTTCATTCATTTATTCATCCATTCTATTTCACTGAGGACTTACTGCAGTTCTACTACTATATTAGCATGGTGTGAGAATACAGTGATGAATAAGACAGCTCTGTTCTAGTGTTTTTCATGACAAAAGGAGACGTTACATCATTCTAAGATGTGCTATAGTAAGCAAAATGTACAAAATGTTATATTACCCCAGACAAAAGAGAAATAATATTTTGCTACTCATAACTCCCAATGATACAATTAACATCTGAAGTCACACATGTCTGAAACATTTAAAGCTCTGAATGTACTGGAAAAGATACCTTGGTATCCTTGGTATTTCTATATGCAGGCCTCCATGTTGCTGTCACCCTTTCAACAATTTTAATCATCAATGACTCTATTCAGTCAATACAATTATCACAAACTGAGTAACAGTAAAATATCAAGGAATTATATATTCTAATCAGCCTTCATTAAAATAAATAATCGAATGATTCCTATTGAATTGGTTTTATTATATTATAACTGTGTTGTTTAATCTTAAAATATTTCTGCTATACTTTGTTAGATTATATAATCTTTAAAATGAGTCTATCTTATATATGGTCTTCTTATGTTACAGTTTACCTACTTAACAACTTTTTAAATGATTCTTAAAGCTGCATATAAAAATAAGTAAGGGCCAGGAGTACATTATTTTAAGGGGCCCAGTTATGAGCCAGTTACTTAGGAACTTCAATTTGTCAGATCTCGCAACACTGTAAATGATTGCAATAATAAAACTCTTACCAAAGCTGAATAACTATGAGGGAATTTGCCTTGTTTTCTTAAGTGTTTTCCAAGTATGATAAGTAGGTTGTGGTGCTTTTCCTGACATAAGTGCACGAGAGATATATGATCTCTTTTAGTGCACATAGTGACAAAAGATCAAGTTGTTAAGCTGCAGGCTACAACAAATTAAACATATCAAAGTTCAGCTGTAGTCTAATGCAGCCTTAGGTGTGTTTCAGTCCATTCAAGTGATACCTTTCCATGCTAGTGACATAACTTTACCCATGAACTGATCAATGGAGTGGGAGTGTGGTTTATTACCTTAAGTAGTATTAAGTAGAATTGTATTTACTGTTTAAATGCAATAAGCCTTTATTTATTTGCATTAAAATTACTGGGTCGGGTTTAATTGATAAATCTCATTTGAACCACTTTATAATAGATCCATGCCAAACCTTCATAAGGCAGTTTCTTATGCTAAACAAATGATATTTAATTTCAATTATACTAGTGACCTTATTCAAATCAATCAAATTAAGCAATAAAAAAATTGCTGTGGCATTTGTTTGTATTTAGATTTTTCAAAAATATCAGCATATTTTCCTTGAATTTTAGTGACCTATTTAAAATGATAAAATAGTACTAATTGACTTTGAGGAATAGCTTTATAATCTAATGCAAATTAGCAATTTTCTTTGCAAACATTTTCATTTGAGAATGGCAGAGACAATTTATTTTACTAACTGCTAAGCCTTGGTTGAAAATGATAAAAGTTTCGACTAAAATTGTAGTAAATCTAGAGACTCTCTTAATAATTAAGAAGTCTAAGCAGATTTAAAAGATACAAGGTGTAAGGTCTTGCAAACATTTTCCATAACTGTTTGCTAAAAATATATATACGAACTTTGTACCAATAATAGTACCAACCTGTCAACAACACACACGAAGCTAGTAGGTCATAAAATGAGTATAAAGAGTCTTCTCTTTAAAAACATTTCATTATTAAAATTCCAGCCCCTGCTTCTTAGGCATAAATAATAATAACAGCTTTACCTTTTACCCTGTATGCACTTCAGATCTATTGGACATGTCATAGTAAGGATAAAACCTTATAATCCTTAGTATCCATAATTCTAATTCACTGAAATGAACTTTATAAAGAGCTCAAGTCTCATTTCTAGAGAAGTACTGAAAGGAACAATGAGATCACTTACTTTGTCTGAAATTAATATTTAATAGTCTGCTAGAGCAATGGGCCAGATAATGTGTTAATTTCTTTCCAAGTCTATTTTATGATTTCACAAAAGATACAAAGTTATCAATAATTAGGACACATAAGAAGTGTTTGAATCCAAGCATTCAGATGTACACTAAAATGCCTAAGATATGCATATTATCAGAGTACTTTGGTAATTAATTATTTTATTAAATAAATTTAATCTCTTGCAATCTTCTATGCTATCTACTTGGCTATTACAAAGGATAGCAAACACAGTTGGGTAATAATGAATCAATGCCAACTGAAGGAAAATTTCTAGTCATATAATCCAGGGATTTCTGTTTTAACTATTAACTTTGACTATTTCTAACTCTTTAAGCAACTACTTCTGTTGTACACATAAAAACGTAAGTGAATGGCATTAAACTGGGTGACACACATAGTATGTAACTACTAAAACCAAGATTCAAAATTATATAAACAATCTAAAATATTAAAACCTATAATAAGCAAATTAAAACCTATCTGGGAAAAATTTAAATTCATATAAAAGGGGCATGAAGAAACTTTCTGGGGTGACGATATGTTCTAAATCTTGATAGGCATTTGGGCTGATTTACATCAGATTGTAAAGCTATTGCTCAAAATCAATTAGTAGCATTTATCATTTCAAACATTCCACTAAAATCCAAGGGGAAAATATACTGGTGCCTCTCATTTTCAGAAAATATAAACAAATAACTGCTAAGGTAATTTTCTCATTACTTTATTTGCCTGGCTAGTATAGCTAAAATTAGACACCATTTTATTTAGCATAGGAAACTGCATTATGAAGTTTTGGCATAGATCTCTTGTAAAGTGGTTCAAACAGACATACTGAACTCTAGTTCATGGTACACATGCTGAGGTATTTATGGGTGTTTATGAGGTATTTATATCTGCCATTTTATTTAAAATACATCATAAATAAGATGGTTTGATGAATAAATAATGGATAGAAAATAGATATGTAATAAAGTAAATACAGGAAAATGTTAATTGTAGAATCTAGGTTGTGTGACTGTGGTTTAGTCACTGTAAGATCCTTTCAATTTTTCATTACATTCAAAAAGTTTCCTAATAAAAGTTTGTTAAAAGATTTTTATGTTTAGGCTCAAATATCTATTGAATAATACCTGCTATATAGTAGTAGTCTAATAAGTTTATATGTAATTAATAAATACATAAATGATTTAATAAATGAATTAAGAAAAATGGGATACAGTCTTAATGGCAGGGCATGTGGAAAATATCCTTAGTTTTAAGTAACCTGCTTATTTTCCCAGTAATGCGCCATAGATATCAAAGGATCAAACACAATTATAGATGATAATACAATAAATACAGTGTTTAAATTGAGAGATAAAGAAATCATTTTGTCCTGGTCAGGGCACATCATTGCATGCTGCTTCAGACACCTATCTACAAAAAAATAACAGAAAAGAGAGTACACGGAGAAAAATCAGTAGAAAATCAAGGGCTATAAAAATCATGCCACATAAGAAAAAGTTAAAAGAACTAGAGTTCTTTAACCTATAGAAGAAAAACCTGAAAAAGAACTCTAATGGATCCATTCCCATTCCATTCACAATCTTTAACTTTGTCCACATTTCTAATATCAGCCCTGTTTTCACTTCCTACAGGATGCTTTACACTATAGCCATAATTCGATTAATATCTTTCTTCTGTGAACCCTTGTTCAAATAAAGATTAATTTATATTATTATTTTTTTAATTTGTATTTGGCACCAGGTACTTTATACCAGTTGCTATAATTGCTCTTACCCATGCATAGGCACACATACACACAGAGTCTGGATTCTCAGCAAGAATCCAAGCCTCTGAGGGAATGTGCTGTGCTTTATACATCTTTGCACCCCTAGAGCTTAAGATAATTTTGCTCATTTATTTGATAAACATTTATTCAGAAATCTTGTGTTAAGTAGTGTGCTGAGATTTCAGCTAAAAATTTGGTTTTGACACTGATCTTGCTCTTAAGCAGCTCACAGTCTAAAACTAGAAACAAAAATGTAACCCAGTAACTACAAAGCAATGCAGTCAATACACAACAGAGACATACGCAAGATATTATGGAAACCGATATGAAAGTGCATCTAACTCATACTGGAGAGAAGGAATGGGAGGAGCAGGAGAACAGAGTGAGTCTTAAAGGATGCACAGAAATTACCATTGTGTAATTGTGAGTGTGCTGAGGCGACTGGGACATTGTAGATAATCACTGCATGAGAAAAAAGAATGGGGTGTATCTGTACTGAGCACACTTATTGGAAAAAGAATTTGACTTAATAGTGAAGTGTTCATGTTAAGTGACTATTGATTCTTTCATACAATCAACTGCTCTAGATTAAGATGTCTCAGTAAGTAAATTTCAGGATTCACCCAAACTCTCACCTGGGAAAATACCAACTCTAGGTTCTGTAGTTTGTTGCTTGAGAATAAAAAGAACATAAAATGTATTTTCAGAACCATAATCTTTGATCTAATAAATAAACCTATCTATCATCCACAGTTACTACAACATAAAAGTTATAGCAGTCTCTAATATTATTTACCCAAAGGTAACTTGGTTATCTGTTTTATAATCTGTGAATAGTATGGAAGTTCTTAAATTGGGGTTTATGGACTCTGGATTTGAAGAGGTGCAGGAACTCAAACGGGAAAAATTGACATCTTAGTAAACATTAAGTGAAATTTAGCATCTTTTATTATAAACGAAGGCAACAAACCACACTCGTATTAGCAGCACCTATGACTTGACATCAATAGAAATAACCTATATTTTCTATTACATTGCAGTTATTGCAGATATAATAAATATTATTTACTTTCATCATGACTTTGACATTACAGTAAATATCAGAATCATTGCCAGAATATTGTTATTGTACGAATAAAGAATCATGTTCTTTACTATGTCATAAACTTCTTAAATGTTCTGATGACTGTTTGGTAACCTTTAAAATCCTATGGATATCATTTTACACATTTAAAACATTATTTTAAGTAAGACATAGGCTTAACCAAGACTATCAAAGGCTCTATGTGCCAACAAGATAAAATTAAGTTTAAATTTAATTTTAAAAAATAATAAAAGAAGCTATCAAAGAGGTCCTTTGGGATCATCTTTTTTTCCTTGTTTTTATTATTTTTGTTTGTTCCCCTTCCAAAATGTTGGCAGCAGGGACAAGTCCAATGTAGTCCGATACACCCTTCTTCTATCAAACCCAGCCTTATCTGTCTCTACAGATAATCTGAAACTCTCAAGCCATCCATAGCCCTTTCTGATAAGATCACTTATGCATCTTTTTTCCAAAGTTATTTGTTGGTACTTTTCCACTATTCAATGAGGGTTAAACATGAAAGCATTTGAATGCTACTTTTCTGATTTTCCTCTAGACAGGCTTTGACTTTGAGTGTTGGTTCACTGAGGTGGTAGGCCATCAGATGCCTGGTAATAGCAATGTTACTGCCATTCCCATAGTGATGTCCGCTCTTCTAGGCTTTTTATTGCATTCTCTGGTTCTATTTCATTTGACTCAGAGCCTGATTGCCTGAAGTTTAGCAGCAAGATAATTCTACCTCAGAGCTGATTTAAAGGTCTTCCATCCTCCATAGATAAAGAAGTGTGGATAATATTATTGGTGCCTTTGGTGCCTCTACAGGCAAATCCATCCACATTAAATATACATTTCTATATTTAGTCATTTATTCCTAGCTGTGAAATGTTGCAAAGGCTTATATATTAGCATACTAATCCAGACCTTAGGTCTGGAGGAAATTTACATTGAACATTTTTGATGACATTATTCACACTATGTGTGAAGCTGAGTAAGAGTCTTCTGAATCAGAGCAATACCAAATTCCTCACTGTCTGCTCTGCTAAAAATCTAACTATTTTCAGTTATACTGCAGTGTTAAAAAGAAAGTATAAGCCAATGATTTCAATACAGCACTTGCAAATATAAATGGCTGTAGAGTCAAAGAGAACCAGGTTAAAATCTTGGCTCTGTCATATACTAATCCTGTGGCCTTGAGTAAAGACAACCTCACTGAACCTGTTTTCTTGACTATAAAATAACTAATGCTGCGGGAATTAAATGAAGGAATAAGAGAATGAAAAATAATGAAACAATGAATACAAAGCCTGCTATGTAGTTTGGGGCTCAATGAAAGAAGGCTACTATGATAATGATTGTCTTTAATGAATAGTGATGTACAATCGAGTTTAATTTCTCAGGTCCTTGATTGAAAAGGTAAAATGTGGAGATGTCGTCAGGGACAGAAAGAAAACTCAAGCTTATCTATTCCACCTGCTTCATCCTACCAAGTAGTAAAGTGAGAAACGGAGAGGTTAAGGAGTTTCTCCAAGGTCACTTAGTTATTCATCTAATGGAAACATTAAGACAAAACCTATTTTTTTGGCCTAAATTCTGTTCTCCAAAGTTTAAGGCACAATACCAAGGGGCCAAAGGCAGAATACTTAATCATAAAGTAAACAATTTCCATCTCCTACGTACAAGGAAAAGTTAATGGAGTATAAGAATAATGAATTCATTAAAAAAAAAAAAAAGTAGTTGCCCCTTCACATCCTAAAGCTCCTTCTTTAAGCATTTTGCTCCCATGGAACATGGAGTCTCTCTAAGATCACAGAGAAGTTGTTTTCTCTTTGCATAATACTAGGAACACAGATTGGATTGAGACTGCAGGAATTTCTCAATCTGAACTTTTAAATTCAATCTTGCTTCAACTGTAAGGATTTTCCCATTCCATCCAGTTTCTCCATCAGTCTTTTCTGTCTTCCATCATCAAGCCCTCTTTCCAGACTTAACATACTCTCTACCCTGTGTTCCCACATCCTTCATTATACACTCAGCCCAAGCTAAAAGTTCCTTCAACTACAAGCTTTTTTATCCCTTATAGATCTTGATATCGTGGTCAGAGTGTGATACCCGAAAATGTAAAGATGTTATCTTGTTATTCCTTGAATCTCTGTTGTCAAGCAAAGTCCCTGATGATAATATACACTCAATAAAGTCATACCTACTATCAGATCTGCAGCTACAGAGCAAACCAAATTATGTCACTCCATTATTTAAAACTCAACAATTGCTTCGCACTGCCTTTAGGGAAAAGAGCAGTATCCTAACATTAACTACACTGTCAGCCACACTCTGACCTCTCCCGCTCTCTCTAGCCTCAACTCTCAACACTTATTCTCAACTTTATAGCCACCATCTTTGCTGCCTTCAATGGCAATTCTTTTTCTCATATTGGAGACTTGGAAATGCTGGTGTCTGCTAGAACACTCACCTCTCCATCTTCCATCCAGCTCAGAGTCACCCTTTACTTATCAGCTTAAATGTCAGTTTGTTGCCAACACCTGCCTTATTCCTCAGAGTACTTTATACTTTGTGACTTTAAATGTCTGAGTTCTGATTTCTCTGTTCAACTCTGTCCTATATACCGAACTGTGACTTGTTTCTCCTTGTCCCTTGTTTATCACTAGACTTTTAAGATATTGGCATGATGTCATGTCCCCTTTCTTCCCATGGTTCTTAACCAAAACATCTCAGTCTTCATTGACCTGCCCCTGACAGTCACTCCTATTCTCCAGTCATTCCTCAAAACATTCCTTTCCTTGGTTTCTGGTCCATAGTCCCTGTTCAAAGGAAATCTTTCTCAACTTGTACTTTTTATTTTCTTTTTAAGCCATTTTGAGAACAAGCAGTGGTCCTCAAGTTTGCATGCACATATCCATAACAACATACTATTATAGGGATAACGCAGTTTTTGATACTACTCAGCTTGCTCAGTTTAAGGAATTCTTCCATCATTAGTACATTCATCTAGTAATTCTGCAAGTATTTGCTGAAAACCTACGTGGTAGTCACCAGGATAAGCATGAGAGAAACAACGATGAGAAAATGAGAAAGGGCCTCTGCCTGTTTCTCTGGGACCTCATATTCAATTGAAGAAGATGGACCCTGCTCATCACACCCTATATTTATACTACACAACACACACACACATACACACACACATACACACCCCACTTAAGAGCTATAAAAGAGATCACAGAATAACTAATATGGTGGCCCAACCTAGAATGGAAGGTCAAAGAAAGCTTTCCTGAGAAAATAGCTATTACCTACAAAAGGCAAGAGAGTTCAGCTCCCACACCAGAGTCTAGATCCAGACTGCCTGGGTTCGAATTCCTGCTCTTGTCACTTATTAGCTGTGTAGCCTTGCCAAGTTTTATAACTTCCCTAATGCTCAGTTTCCTCATTTGTAAAACTGAGTTAATATCACTACTTACTTCACTGGATTGTTATAAAGATTAAGTGAATTAATGTATGTAAAACACTTAAAGCAGTGTCTGGCACATAATAAGTGCTATAAACCTGGCTATTGTCATTACAATTCTGTCCCTCCAAATTTCTTGGAGTTAAATTTCTCTTTATTTTCTGAAATTATGTTGATATAATACAGCAGTAATTTTTTTAATGGATTTGCTTGACATAAGATGAATTGCGTGTGGGAGTGTGGTACTAGTAATACTACTACTTTAGACTTTGAAATGTTAAGATGAAGTGTCCAAAATCCTTAAACTAACATTGTAGGCTCTCTATCATTTTGCACTTGCGTAGCTCTTCAGCTTCATATTCTACTGGTCTGGTGTTCAATTGCTGTATAGACAAACTACCTCAACACTTAATGGCTTGAAACAATATCCAACACATATCTCATGATTGTATGGGGTCAGGAATTCTCTTAGAAGTCAGCCAAGTGATTCTAGCCTTGACTAGAGCCACCTGGTACTCACCCAGTGAATAGTCTGGTCTAGAGGTTCCAGGATGGTCTTATTCATACACCTAGGGCTTTGTTGGAGATGACCGAAAGGCTAGGCATTTTATTTTCCTTTTGTGAGTTGAATTGACATAGATAAATAAATAATTTTTAAAAGTTAGATATTACCTGGAAGTCATTAAAAAACATGAAGAAGCTGTATAGTGCTGACAGAGAAATAAAATTATATATCATCTTTCAAGTGCAGAAAATTAATCTATACCTGGCTGTAGATGTAGTTGATTACGATTCAAAAATTAAAGTACAAGTAAGCCCCAAGGAATTTTCCATTATTTCTAAAGGTAACAAAAACAGTTTGCCAAATTGTTCCATCTGTAAAATTTTTCAGCCAATCTTTTCTTATACCTTCTATCTTTCTGTTTATTCTTTTGTTTCTCATTCATTGGTGGTAGAAAATGTCTTCATGAATATATACGGCAAAACAATGTGTTTACATATATTGAACATTATTATATTCTGGGCAGTGTAAAGTGCTTTCTGTAAAATATGTCATTTTTTTTTTACAGTGACCCTACAAATTGCCTGCTATTTATATTGAGAGAATTAAAGCTTAGAGAGAATAAGTGACTTGTCCATGCTCATTTGTAAGTGGCAGAGACAAAATCTCCCTAAGTCCAAAGACCCTGCTTTGAATCTCTCAGCCTTACCGCATAAAGTGATTGAACCTTGCTATTTAATCAAATATACATGCTGGCTCTAAGGACATCAGTGTTTCTTCTCACATTGCTGAGATAAAAGTCAGTGAACAGTATGAAATAGTTTATCATTCATTTAGCTTTTTCCATTTTACTTGACCATATCTCAGTGTGTCTCTAATTGTGAACACATGTGAATTTTTCAATTGTCATTTATTTGTGCATAAATATCCACTGGTGTAGATATAAATTTCTATACCCAATGTTGGCTTTAAATTCAATCAGGTACTCCTATCCCAAATAAACAATTTTACAGGGATGTTAAAAGTAGACAAATAAAACAAAAACCTTGGCCTTTAATACTACTTAGGAAACCATGGCAGGAATCACTAATCATTTACAATCTTCCTATGAAGCTTGTGTTAACTGCATCATTCATTACTTCAATCAGACAATATTTATTGAGCATTTTTTATGTGACAAAACTGTTCGAGGCTTTGTGTGTTCAGCAGTGAGCAAAATAAAATCTAAGGCTTTGTATAGGTTACATTTTTGATAAGACAGAAAAATTATTATGTAATATGTCAAATGATGATAAGTGATACAGAGAAATCTAAAGCATTTAAAGATTATAAGAAGTTTTGGGGGTATGGTTAAATTTTATGTCACTGAGATACGACATTTGATCAGAGACCTGAAGGAAGCAGGTAACAGGTAGCCAAAAAAAAAAAAAAAAAAGTGTCTTCTGGGAAGAGAGAACAAAAATGCAAGAGCCTGAAGTGGTAAATGCCTCATATGTTTCAAGAATAGCAAGGCGGCAGTGTAGCTGGAGTAGACTAAGAGAGAAGAGATAATACCTAGATGATGGAGGGGCGGGGCTGGTAAGACCCCCACCTTCTAGGGCCATGTGGATCTTGGTAAGACTTTGGGTTTTACTTTGAGTTAATCAGAAGAGCAATCAGAGGGTTCTAAAGTGAAGTTACTTGATTTGATTACATTATTTACATTTTCACTCCCACTGCTGAATGAGAATAGACTGTAATAGAGAGAGGCAGAACAGGGAGATTGGTTAGGAGCCTATTCAATAACCAAGGTAAGAGACGATGTTTTTGACTAAAGTGGTAATAGAGGAGGTAGTGAAAAGAGACTAGAATTTGAACATATTTGCTGATAGAATGTGAGATTTGGGACAAAATGAAAAATCAATGATGATTTTAAGGTTTTTACTTACTCAACTTAAAGGCTGGCCTTTACTAAAATGGGTAAGATCATGGTAGATATCAGTTTGGGGGATATGTTTCACATGTTTACTGAATAGATATGGCTGGGATTCTGCACCAAAGTTAACCTTTTCATGAGACAAAAACTTGTTTTGCATATAGGTAATTACCCCTGAATGTGTCTTCATTTCCAGGTTTTACATGAAACGGACAATGCTGTGCCCTCTTCACATTCCCTGGCATCTCTTTTACTGATTTGGTGTAACTACACCATTAACCTTCTCTGGCAAGTTGTTTTTGGGAAACTAGAGCTGCCTTCTCATCCCAAGGAAGTGGGAACTATACTGGATCCCACACAACCCCCATAATGGCCAGTAGCCAATGACTAATAGTGTGGGGGTACCTCTGCCTAAGGAAGAATAAACTTTGAAGTATCTCTATATCAAAGAGCTCCCATCAGAGTCAACTTCCTCTCCTTTCCTTTCATGCTCCCTCCACACCACTGTAGATTTCACACGAGCACGCTCATTTAAAAAATCACTTATACTTCCCAACAAACAAAATTCCAAGACCAGATAGATTCAGTGGTAGGTTCTACCAAAAATTTAAAGAAGAATTAATACCAATCTCTCTCAAACTCTTCTATAAAGAGGAAATACTTCTAAACTCATTTTATGAAGATGGCATTACCCTGATACCCAAGTCAGATAAGAACATTACAAGAAAAGAAAATTACAAGCCAATTTCCCTGATAAACATAGATACAAATATCCTCAACAAAATATAAACATACCAAATTCAACAATACATTAAAAGGACAATACACCATGACCAACTGGGATTTACTCTGAGGATGCAAGGACAGTTCAACATTCTGAAAGCAATCAATGTGATGTACCACATAAACAATATGTAGGAAAAAAATCAGATGATTGTTTCAATAGATACAGAAAAAGTATCGGACAAAATTCAACATCCATTCATATTACAAACTCTCAATAAAGCAGGTATAGAGGGAATTTATCTCAAAATAATAAAGACCATATATGACAAGCTCACGGCTAGGGCATACCCAATGTTGAAAAGCTGAAAGCTTTTCTTCTAAGACCAAGAACAAGACAAGGATGTCCACTCTCATCATTTTTATGCAACCTAGTATTGGAAGTTCTAGCTAGATCAATTAATTAGGCAAGAAAAATAAATTAAGAAAAGGCATCTAAATCAGAAAAGAAGAAGTGAAACTGTCTCTATTTATAGGTTACATGACATTGTCTAGAGGAAACCCTAAAGACTCCACCAAAAAACTATTAGAATAAAAAATTCAGTAAAGTTTCAGGATGCAAAATCAATATACAAAAATCAGGTATGTTTCTATACACTAATAACAAACCATCAGAAAAATAAATAAGAAAATAATCCTATAAAGTTACATTGAAAAGAATAAAATACCTAGAAATAAATTTAACCAAGGATATGAAAGATCAGTACAATAAAAACTATATATCACTGATGAAAAATATTAAACAAGATACAAATAAATAGAAAGATATTCCATACTCGTGAATTGGAGGAAATAATATTGTTAATATGTCTGTTCTAGCCTAAGCAATCTACAGATTCAATACAATTACTTTCAAAATTCTAATGACATTTTTCACAGAAATAGAATAAACAATCTAAAATTTGCATGGAATCACTAAGAAGCACAAATACAGAAAATAATCTTAAGAAAAAAGAACAAAATTGGAGGCATCACACTTCCTGATTTCAAATGATATTACAAAGCTATAGTAATCAAAACAGTAAGTTACTAGTGTACAAATAGACACATAGATCAATGGAACAGGAAAAAGAGCTCAGAAATAAATCCATGCATATCTGGTTATTATTTTTGACAAAAGAACCAAGAATATACAATAAGATAAAGACCTAACTTCAATAAATGGTGTTGGAAAAACTGGAAAACTGCATGCGAAAGAATGAAATTGGACCACTATATTATATCATACAAAGAAATCAATTCAAAATGGATTAAAGGCTTGGACCATAAAGCTCCTATAAGAAAACACAAGCAGTAAGTTCTTTGACATCAGTCCTGGTAATGATGTTTTGGATTTTACACCAAAAGCAATGGCAACAAAAGCAAAAATAAACAAGTGAGACTACATAAAACTAAAAATCTTCCACACGAAGAAGGAAATCATCAACAAAATGAAAAGGCAACTTATCGAATGGGGAAAATATTTGCATCATATATATAATAAGGGGTTAATATCCAGAATATATAAAGAACTTATATAACTCGACAGCAAAAAAAACCATAATCTAATTTTAAAATGAGCAAAGGATGTGACTAGCCATTTTTCCAAAGAAGACACACAGTTGGCCAACAGGTGCATAAAAAAGGTGCTTATCATCATTAATCATCAGAGAAATGCAAATCAAAATCATAATGAGTTATCATCTCACATCTATTAGACTATTATCAAAAAGTCAAGAAATAACAAGTATTGGAGAGCATGTATTGAAAGGAAATCTCTGTGTACTGTTGGTGGGAATGGAAACTGGTGTAGCCACTATAGAGTTCTTCAAAAAATTAAACATAAAACTACCATATGATCCTGCAATTCTACTTCTGGGTATTTATACAAAGGAAATGAAGACACTAACTTGAAAAAGTATCTGCATCTCATGATTACTGCAGTATATTTACAATAGCCAAGACATGGAAAACACCCAAGTGTCCACTATTAATGAATGGATAAAGAAAACGTGGTATATATCTATACAGTGAAATATTATTCAGGCAAAAAAAGAAGGAAATCCTAACATTTGCAACAATATGAATGAATCTTGAGGGCGTTATGCTAAGTAACATAAGTCAGTCAGAGAAAGACAAATACCATATTATCTCACTGATATGTGGGAACCAAAAACAAAAATACACAGAAAAAATGCAATATATGAATGATGTATTATTGAATTGTACCCTTGAAACCAATATAATTTTATTAACCAACGTCACCCCAATAAATTTAATTTAAAAAACCTCATAGATATACAGAACAGGTTGGTTGGTGGTTTGCCAGATGTGAGAGGTTGAGAGTTGGTAAAATGGATGAAAATCATCAAATGGTGTGAACTTCCAGTTATAAAATAAATAAGTCCTGTAGATGTAATATACGGCATGGTAACTCTAGTTAATAATACTCTATTGCTCATTTGAAAGCTGCTAAGACGTGTCTTAAAAGTTCTCTTAAGAAAAAAAAAACTGTACGGTAATGGATGTTAACTAGACTTATTGTGGTGATGATTTTACAATACATACATGTATCGAATCATTGTGTTGTACATCTGAAACTAATATAATGAAAAAAAAATCACTTACACATCCTCTCCTCGGTCTCCGCATCCAGGAAAACAAACCCAAGACAACATGGGTAAGGGTCACAATCCCCATGTAGTGTCTCTTTATAAACTAAGTGGAAGTCAAGTTGTGCTCTATTTTTATGGTGTTTCTACTCTAATTCATGATGTATATCATTCAACAAATCTTTTTAATGAGCTAATATATAGAAGGCCCTAGGTTACAGTGAATTTGTGGGTGATAGATACTATTTACAATTTCAATAGCAATACCTGATCTAGATAACAATTTCAGAAGAAACACAGTTATGTGATTTAATTGACAAGTGATATAAGCACTACCTAGTATGATGGTGAACCCTAACCCACACTCCTAAAATCCATCAAAGCAAAAGCAGTGTCACATAAGCATGAAATATATTCAACTCGAATTGTAGGTGAAAGAAGGAAAGGGTTAGGGGCAAAGATCTGACTGAATCCATTTCAAGCACAAGTCCTGGGACTTTGGGAATTTTTTCTCTTTCTGAGCTTAAATTTCTTAATTTGTAAAAGAATAAAAGAAAAACAATTACTTCACTAGGAAGCTTTGAACATTAAATATAAAACATTGCTAATAATGCTTGTCTCAATGTTGTAATAAATGTCTTAACAATGTCATTAGCTAAAAGAGAGTATAGGTCTGACCCATCTCCAACATGTATTAATGAGAAGAACGATGAAGAAAAATTTTAATATACTCTTGGTCAGGAGAATAGATAGCTAATATCTTTCAAATCCTAAAAAGATTTTACTCATACTCCTAATCACCCAACTCAATACCTTGTAGTACATTTAGACACCTGGGAAATTATCAAGTCTTCTTGAAACTACTCAAAGTTCTTTCTCCTGCCCCTTTCTAGGCTTAATCTCCATTATCACTCACCTCAGACACTGAACACTCTGGAATGTAGTAATAACAAAATTAGTTTTTCTAAAATGTCACTTTGTTTATATAATTCATTTGATCTAAAAGGTTTCTATGAGTCTTCAGTGTTCATTGAATAAATTCCAGATTCCTTGGCCTGGTATTTAAGGTTCTTGATGATCTCATGACAATCTACTTTTCCATCCTCATTTCCTACTAGCCCTTGACACTAATCCCCTGTTTTAGGCCATCTGGTCTTCTCTCTGTCCCTATACCTGCTCTGAGCTTTTCCTGTTATCTTTGCTTATGATGCAGAGAATGTTCTCTCTCCATTGCCACCTCTTCAAAGCTAATCGATCCTCTATAGACCAGCATAAATGTCATCTCTTCCACAAGGCTTTCCTGATCATCCAAACAGAAGAAAATACTTCTTTTCCTGTATGTAATTCCCTAATTCACTAGGCAGTCATATAATTTTAGTCTATAATAATGGTTATTTCTGTCTATGACCTTATCGTACTTCCTTAAATGTATTATTCGTAAGGGCAAAACATGTCTCTTTCAAGCTCATATCCATTAGAGTACCTATCACACTGTAGGATGCATACAAGATGGTTCATTTATATTTGTCAAATAATTATATACATGTAAAGTCTTATTTTTTTATTATTTAGTAGCTTTAATCTATCAATTTCCAGATAGGCACAGAAATCAAATTTTAAATTTAAAACTTGAGTTATTCTGCTCTATGTGTGAAATATAGATCTTGATTAATTTGGTTACTTACCAGTAAAGTAACATATATAAAGTAGAAAATGAGTATTCAAACAATGTTTGTTAAACGAATAAATAAGTAATCTACTACAAATTAAAGTGTATCTGCTTCATGGATACGTAAAGGTCAAATATTATGCCATTCCTTTCCAAAGTAGAACCTAATTCTGCTTAGGTCTATTTTTAAAAATGTGAAAATAAAGCCTCATTTGGGAAAAAAAAAATAAGCCTTACAGTGGAAAAAAATAATTGCAACAGGGGAATATTATAATCTTAAAATTCACTGGCTAATAAAAAGTAACTATTTAAATGCCTACTTACGGACTTTCAAGTGTCATGGAAGTCAGAAAACACAGGTGGACAAGAAATGTAGTTTGAGTTTAAAGCCTGCTTTCTTTCAAACATTTTGTTCTCAATAATAAACCTTCAGAGTCAGTTTTCTCCTTCAGTACCAAATTTAAATGTGACTAAGAGCAAACTGTAACATGTCGTTGTCTGCAGACCCGACTGTCTTCTAAGCTGGTCACTCTCATTAGTGTGAGTGTACAAGGTGACAAGGTCTAAGGGGCATTTATATGACACCAAAGAACTCTACGTGACATTCTTCCAGTCAAGATTTTACTTGGACTTTTTGGATCTCTCTCTACCGCTATTTCTCTCTCTCTCTTTTTTTTTTCTGTAGCATTTATTCACACTTGACCCTATATTTTAGAAACTGCACACAAGTCAGTATTCCAGACATTCCAGGGACTTGAAGAGCTGATCTAATGCCTATGTTGCAAAATGAAAAACAGAAGAATTTTGTTGAACCTATAAAAAGAATGACATTTTGCCTGGCCCTGAGCTGTTCTATACAAAATTGAAGCTTTTGCAGCTGTGTCTCTTTGATTTGTGAGCTAGAGTATCTTATCTTAGCCATTACTGAGTCATAAAAGTTCTCTGTCTCTTCCTAGCTCATTTTATGTAAAAGGAAAAAGAGAAACCATTTATCTTACAAAATGTGTTTTCTTTTTTCTCATTTTGCACATTGCTGAAATGGATTCTGTAAGGGTTCACTGAAAACATGTAAATGGTAATTTGCAAAGATCATGACCTAGTGTCATGTATTATTTGGGTTGTTGGATTGGAGTGGGTGTCATGAGAATAGAGGACTTTGCAGCACTTTGCCATACCACCTTGTTAAAATCCAGAAACTTGTACTCATTAATTATTTTATCTATAAAATAGTAATATAGAGCCACATAGCACATCTGAGTCAGAGTCTGGCTTAACCACAAAATATTTATTGTTTCAGGGGGGAATGGGCTGGGCATGAAGGAGATTTCTTTAGAAATATCCATGCATTCCATGCTCCTTAGACAAAAGGGAGGCGCATGGAACCTATCTTAACAACATATGAAGTAGTAATTAATTTCCTAGCTGAACTACTATATCACCTTTAATTTAACCCTTCTTCATAGTTTAATTATTCCTTTATTCAATAAACATGTGATCAGTGCATTTTATATATCAGTCACTATCTTAGCTGATGGGAATCAATAGCACAATTATACTTCTTCAAGAAGTTCTCAGTCTATTTATAAACATAACATTATGTCAAAGTAATAAGCACTATTTAAAATCTTATACTAGCCATATTCCCATTTTCTACAGGTAAGAGATAGTACAACATCATTTCATATGAAAAGAATATCAGTGTTTCATCAAAAACAGGAAAAAATAAGTGTCGCCTTAATTTTTTAATGCTATTTTCATGGATTTTGTGATGTTATATTTGTGAACTTTAAAAAAAATATCTATTTTATTGCTATTTTTCTCATTTTAATAGTCTATATATAATTTGTATTCTTATTTTTAAAGCAGTTTCTCAAAAAACTGTCGAAGTTTAAGACCCACAAAGCCTGATCCAGCCCTGCTACAAAGCTGTACTACTGAGGTCACACACAACACTGTACCTGGCACAGAATAAGGGTTTAATTCATGGCTGCTATTAATATGATGATATTATGATTATTGCTCTCATTCTCTCTAGCTCTGGACAGGTATTTTCCTGCAGAACCATGGAAAATCACAACATCCGTGATAGTTATTATTCCAAGAATTTTTTCAATGCATAACAGAACCAATTTTTTTCCAGAGTGCCATATTAAAATTAATTTTCTATTTCATTTTGTCCAAAATTTATTGTCCCACATAAGAAGCATGAATCCTATAAGAAAATAAGACTGGAACTCTGAGTCAATTTATAAATTGAAAGCACAGCCATTGGCAGATAGAGATGGAAACAAATATTCTACATAAATTTTGACAGTTCCTTTCTCCATTTTGAAATATTTGTTGGGATAGTGAAAATAAATGTGTGAAATAAATAGTTTTTCAGATTGGTGGAAAAACTCAGGTGTTTAATGTTCTCTGTAGCAAGATGTCCTTGATAGTAATTTCTCTCTCTTTTCTCTCCTGAGGAAGCTGGAGAATGTATGCAGGGTCTCACAGTGCTTGAAAAGAAAAACACTGCCATCCTTTTCATTGGTTTCAAATAGCCTAAAGAGGGTGAACAAACCCCCTATAGCTGAATCAGAGAGAAGATAGCCATCTGTTAAAGATAAGCAGCCTGAGTAGCTTTGGAACTTTGCCAACCCAAAGACTAAGGACAAACTTCTAGGAAGGACTTTTGACATTAAGTTAATCACTTGGTGCTGGTTGATAAGAGAAAATGAAGGATTAGTGAGCAAGGCACCAAAGTCCCTCAGAAGCATTTATTGCTGGTGAGCCGTACAGAGGCAATTGACACATCTCAATATTAATTATTTCTACCTCAAAAACAGAAATATCCAAGCAAATGGACCTACTTCATTAATCCCAATTCAAAATAGGAATTATGAGGTAATTCACTGGGCCTGGAGCTTTTAATTATCTTTTTTCTGTGGTGCAATAAGAAAAAGTACAGATGGTGGCAGAAAAATCAAGCAAAGATGATGGGTGACTACGTTAGAGCTACATCACTCAATGTCAAAGCATCTAGGGAATCATGGAGTTAGATACCAAGGCTAATAGCTTGACTGCAGCAACACTTGTAAGACTATATGACATTTTGTTGGATGAAGAAAATAATCTGGGAATAGTTAGGGTTTTGATATATATGCTAACAGAGGAAAGCAGCCAAAGAATACTCACCAAGTCACCATGAATACTGAATTGGCAAGTGCTGAACCACTGTTCCTAGGGGAAATGCAGGGTTAGGTTCTTGCAAACCTCTGGTCACAACATTTTTATAAGAAGATAAATACATATCCCTGGTGTGTGTGTGTGTTTCTCTCTTTAAAGACATTATTTATATATAATAAACTGTTGTTTTATTAACATTGGACTTACAGGCAACGGCACTATAATTCATGCCTAAACAAAGCTTATCTAACACACATTTTCTGTTAGACATATCACAGCCTTCCTCTACTTAGGAACACTAGACAGCACTACAGTTAGGCCCCATTTTAAAAAGCTAAATCACCAACAAAAAAGCACAAAAATATGGAAAACACAGCATAAAATAGATGGCAAAAAGGACTGTTGTTTATAGTTTTAGAGCTGAAACAAGGCAGAGCATCATCTTTTACAACCTCAGCTAGGAAGAAGTGTGATGGGTGACTCAAATTTTTCACTGTTCTGAGAATATCCATAAATGACTAAGAAGGCACCACCAGTACTGACTTTGAGGTTACAAATAAATTTTAACTTGTAAGCAAATTTGCAAATATGGAATCTATGAGTAATAAGGATCAACTATGTTTGTGTATTATCTAGAGGAAATACTATTTGAAGTCATATACCCAATATGATTACACTTTATAATAAGAGATCTTTATTTAAAGGGTATATTGATGTTTTGTTTTACAAAAAGTCAATATTGAAAATATGAGTTCAGGAAAAGAAAAGGATCTGAGTCTTCCAGTTGTAAATTCAAAATGTTGCATAATTCAAAAACATATAAAAGTGTCTCCAGGTGAGTAGAGAACTCCCCAGTGTAATTGTTTAAGAGTCAATACTAACAAAGGTATTTAGGGGCCACCAGCATCTGAGGACAATTTTTAAAAATTTAAGCTTCTCTGAAATTATTAATCAAGTAATATGTCAATATAATTCAATTCATAAAAGCTAAAAAAGGCTCAAGTTTACATAGACGTAACCTCTATTTAACACAGGTAAAATTTAATTACAATAATTTCCCAAGATTATCTGCCAAATTATACATCACAGTCTAGCATATCGGGTTTTATGGAAAAAATATATATATATATATATTAGAAGAGTTAAATGTTAGAATGTGCTCCTCTTTAGAATCTAGAGAGTTTCTAGCTTCCGGGCAGCAATACCATAAAAAAGAGCCATAATTTGAGTGTCAATGTGTCTCTCCATCTAACAATATACTTTTGGAGAATGAACTTAAGAGAAGAAATTATTTCTCCTTATATCCCTCAACTTTCTGACACCCTCACCCCTAGAAGCCACAGATGATACTATCCTTTCTTTCCAAATCCCACTTTAATGATAAACACTGTTATTTTCAATGTGCGAGCTAAACAACTCAGTACTAAATCCATCCTGATCAAGACAAGAAATGTATTTCTATCCTCACAAGTATAGAGCTTAGGAACTGATCTCTCATTTGAGGTTTCCTTCCTCAATTTATGCCTAGAACTATGCTTTCTTTCTAGGCCTAAATCCTTGCTCAGATCTCAGACGTCTGATATCTGCATTGCTCACACCAAACACATCTTCCTAGGGTTGTCCCCTTTAGATCTTGGCATCATGTATCACTGCTGATTTAGGAAACCTAATGTCCATCCCACTGGCCAATTCAAAAGTGCATAGAAAACAAAGCTGGTCTGACACAATTCTTCAGTTAATAATTTAGATGGCTACTCCCCTCCCCAGGGGCTAGCCCAACAGTTAATTCAGCTCCTCACTCACATGTCCCCCTTGTATTCCACCTTACTCTCCACTCTCACCATTCCAACATTAAAACTCTATTCCTCCTCACCGTACACAAATATTTTAAGAGAATATGATAAGGTGCCATTTTGGAGACTGAGCAAAGACCAGCTGTAAGGAACAGAGTAAGACAGCAAATCTGTGAAGTACACTTTTTCCATTAACCTATAGAGATATTTCATTCAATCTGTTCCAAATCTATGAAATAAAAGCAATTATATTTATCCTCCTATCTGGAGTACTTAAAGTCTTTATTTAGTGCTTTAAGAAGACAGTGCGTTCCTTCAAACACAAAGTGTTTGGTAAGTTGAAAGAATCAACTTTATTATAAAGAAAATGTCAGGTCAGTTTGTAAATCCTTTTAAACTAAAATTCAAAGAATTACTTTATAATAAATTCTTTATTGAAGCAAAATTCACCTTTTCAGACACCAGAGTCTATATCTTGTCTTGAACATTTATTTTATTCTTCTGAAAAAAAGACTGATGAAGTCTGTATAACTTATAACAGTTACATAGAGGAAAAAGAAACACTGTCTTCAAATTTTGCTATTACATATGTTTCTCTTACATTTTTGTATGTTTCATGAAACATATGAGCAAATGTACAGAATAAGATAAAATGATAGTTGACTTAATTCTATAAAATACTTTATCTCTTTGGAAGACCTCCATTTACCCTTTATTTTAAACTAAAATAAATCATTTTTCTAATAAATATGAATTTATAAATTACCAGAATTCAAATGATCAAATTTATGTAACTTTTAATATGTGCATAAAGTTTACCAATGCTCTCATTAAATTTAGTTTAATAAAAGTGTTTACTTCCACTTTGCTATGCTTTTTGGATATATCAAATTTCTTTAATCAGGCAAAAATCTAAACTGTCATTTTAAAGGCAAAATTTCCACAACCAAATAATATCTCTAGCATGGAGGCATTTCTATCCTAAAGATTTGCTGCTTCTGTTTGACAGTTCTAAGCATCAACAATGTTCCAATTTATGTTACCCAGCAGAGTTCTACAGAGAGAGCCTGATTTTTTTTTTAAAGACTAAAAGTACAAAGAACATTAACCACTAAGGAAAAGAAGAGCTTTTTAAATAGTAAAACTGTTGACTAAAACACTTTGGGTAGAAGTGTCTGGGTAGAAAATAACATTTTACCAAGATGCTGTGATATTTTGTGCTAATATTTCACACCTAAGGTGTTGTTTTCCTCATGCAGAGGCAGCAATCGGTTGGAAAATAGACAACACAAACTAATGCATTTTTTTTTAATCTTAAGGCTTACGCTAATTTGCTACATGGTGATTAATGCTTTAATCAAGATTCTTAGGTTTGAAAATTAATCATTTCATCAACTGAATATGGAATATATGCGGATGAAAAATGCTATAAATCAAAAGGAGAAACGTTAGAACATTTAGACATTCTAAAATTATTAGTTTTTCAGAGAAATCTCTCTGTCCACCTTCCCCTTGGAGTCTTTCCTGCTGAAGCTCCAAATCCACTATTTAGTAGCTACATTTCTCTGAGTAAATGTGTGACCTCTCTAGTTGTTTTGTCTTCATCACTTAAAAAGCAATATTGGAATTTATGATTTGACTTCTCCTACTGAAATGAGCAGCAGTCATTTACAAAGGGTCATGGACACAGGCAGATAAATTCATTGGTAGCCATTATTATAACAGTCTGCCACATAAGCCACAAAGAATCAAAGGGAGGGGGATTGAGTCCAGTGCTATCAATAAAATTCCACCAGGAGGTGATAGAAAGGGGAGAGAAGAACAGATAAATATGTTATAATCATATATGAACAGAATTCCTTTATGTGAACAGAATTATCAGAGCAGGGAGAAAAGTTAAACAGGTTGACATGAAAGTCAGGAATGGAGATGGAGCTTGGGATGAATATAATGTCAGAATTCCGGGAAAGAAAGCGCCTCGCAGAAGACCCATACATATCCACCAAAATAGGGCAGCTGCAGCAAAGAAAAACTGGCAGTGCAGGACAAATTTAGCTTGCCACAATATCCTAGTTCCTATATAGTGAAGCTCCCCACTGGTTTACATGTGCCCTAGAGAAGAACACAAGTACTTAAGGTAGGTGACATTGCCCTCTAGTGAAAATATCCATGGACAGTTGCTGAGGTGTGTGGGGTGGGGGAGGATAGAGGGGAGCAGGGAGAGAAGGTTGAGGATTTCAGGTCAGATAATTTCAGTCTGAGGTACATACAGCACTAGCAAGATAAAGACAGGCTCTCATTCACAAAGACGACCACCACTTTGCTGTGAAATGATAGCTATAAGTCGACGAGCTCTAGATTGAAATACCGGGTACCAGCAGGGCAACAAGAATTTAAATGAATGTGCAAGAACTTCATGAGTGAGGCTCAAGACCTCTCCTTTCCAACTGCCTCCTGGCCACATGATATTCCTAGCCTGCCCCTCAAAGAGGCCATCAGAAAAGCTGGGGAAGAAAGAGAAGATCTGAATTAAAATAAGATAAAATTCCTAAATAGGAATAAATTTAGCTTCCTCTTGAACCATTCTCATTTTCTAGTAATATGTAGATTTTAAAAGGGCAAATTAGTTATAAGAAAATAAAGTAGCTACTTTATTTTCGTACTTTCAAATGTAATATCTAAAATTAACGTGACCCTGTTATACTTCTCTTCTAATGTGGTTATAGCAATTAAATAAAATGAATTAACGATTAAGTGAAACCTGTGAAGCATCTAGCACAGTGTCTGTGACTTACAAGTCATCCAAAAGATAGTAGCTTCTGTTACCAGATGGTTAGAGAGGCAGGCTCTCAGACCTCCTTGCATAGACCTCCTTGTTCTTAATAAGAACTCACCCTTCCCATCTGCAGTTTGATAGTGTTTACAGAGTGACTTCCACATGCCATGTCATGGATAACATAGTAAAATAATCTGGCACAGAAAGAAATTATAATAGAACCTTGACGAAAGAGCCTGCTGACTGTCAAATAGATTATGAAATGCCATTTTTAAAATCATCAGGTAATTAGGAATATGAGAAAACTGACAAGCTCTCACATGGAATTTCCCAAGACCAGAAAGAAGACCACCCTTTATAGACCACCAAATTACCATTAGCACTGCCTCCAGCATATCTCCCAAGAGACAAAGAAGAGGCTTGAGAAGCCACACTCCACTGGACAAATGTCCTACTGATACTGATACACTTGGTATGCATCACAGACAACTGTAATTTTTACATCACAAAAACTGAAATTTTTGTTATATTGATATGACAGTGTTCACATTCAACAATACAGCTAAATTTCACACCAGTCTAAAGAGGCAGAAATGTCCAAACAGTATCCACCATGGAGAGAATGAAACATGCCTCAAACCTGTCCCACAGCCTGGTTATTGATTCCTCTGTGTCCCCACCACAGGATTTATAAGAGAATGCTAGTAAACTCACCCCCTTGAGGGACCATGAGCCCATAACAGATGACACTGGAATGCTTATCTGGGGAATGTGTTGGCAGGTGCTTTAGGTAAAGCCATTTTTGAAAGTATTGACAGGAATTGTTTTTCGTATTAAATAAAGAGCGTAACTGAGGTTTTGTATTTGTAGTTTGTTCTAGACAACTGAATAACTGCTGCTTGACTTTGTTGTTTAAAGTATGCCTTTGTAAGGAATGGTTTAATTGTTTGAAAGATTTAGAATGTAAAAATGATGGCTTCTTCATGTGATCCACTTCCTACAATTTTCAAAAACCCTTCCTAGAAGTGCCACTGTGGCCTCAACAAGAGCCACTGTGGTCCCCTTAAAGCAGATCTCTAAGTAACTGTCATAATTTAAAATTATTCTGAAATAAAGAGCCATGCTATTTGATCCTCATTTTGTAGAGTCTAGTGACCAAACAAATTCTGCCTAGTAATCACAAATGTGGCATAAAAAATATCTTCCACTACAGTTTAAAGTATACCCAATATGCTGACAGTCCTATGATTATTAATTTGGCTTTTCAAATACCTGAACCCTAGGGAAGGGCTGCCCTAGTAAGGTGACCTAGTGTTTAATTTATGAGAAGTTACACTCACTTTTCTGTATTAATACAATGCAATTATGTGATATATATTTTATAGCAGATCATTTGGTTGTCCAGTAAGGATTTCTATTGTCTTCATCTTTGCTAAGATAACCCTGATTGGTTTAAGCCAGTCAGTGCATGGTATTTCCCTGATGACTGCTATCAAGCTACCGTGGGGCAAAAATTTAAGTAGGCCCAGTTAAGCTGAATATGCTGAAGACTTACATTGCATGCTTAGAGAAAATAACGTGTCAGCAATGCAAATTTTCAGATCTACCTGAAAATTAGCTAGGCCATGGTACCAAGGTATTTGGTCAAATATCAGTCCAGACGTTACTGTGAAGCTATTTTTAAAGATGTGATCAACAATCAAATCAGTAAACTTTGACTAAAACCTTCATAATGTGGCTGAGCCTCATTCAATCAATTGAACACCTTAAGAAAAAAACTGAGGTCCCCTGAGAGAGAAGTATTGTCTCCGGACTACCTTCAGACTCGAGCTACCATATGAATTCCCTGGGTCCCCAGCTTGCCAGCCTGTTCTACAGACTTCAGACTTGCCAGCTCCAACAATCTGATGAACTAATCCCTTAAAATAAATTTCTCTTTTTATCTATCTATCTATCTATCTATCTATCTATCTATCTATCTATCATCTAATATATATGGAAGATGAAAGATAGTATACTGTAAATGTGTGTGTGTGTGTGTGTGTGTGTGTGTGTAGAGAGAGTGCGAGAGAAAGAGATTTTAAGGAATTGGCGAATACTTACACACACATGTACACACATATTGTATTGGTCTGTTTCTCTGGAGAAACCCAATTAATATGTCTACTAAATTGGAAATTGGATTTACGTAAAGACCAGAAATCTGTCATAACAATACTTCCAAGTAATTCTGATGCCCCTAAAGTTTCAGTTATACTGTACAAAAATATCTTTATCATATCTCATTAACAATTTAATGAAGGAAGTTTGAAATTATATTGTGGTAGGTTTGAATATTATTGATTTAAATAAGATCAAAATGTTTTCCAGAATTCCCTTCTCTGCACAGTTCAAGGTTAGTGTGAGCCACAGAGACAATTTTCATGAGATTTGGAAGATAGCAGTGAAGCAGCAGCATCCTACTTTGCAGACTCTGAGGTCTGCAGCAGAGCAGGGGGCTTTGTTGCAGCTCACACATGCTGTGGCTTATCTGCTGGCTCAGCTTCTTGGCATGAGCAGCAGCCAGGCCTGTGGAAATTGCACTCCTTCTGGATCTTCCTCCTGGCTTTTCAACAGCTGGGCCATGAAGAAGGGCGTCAGTTTTTTTTCCTACAGATCACGTGCATCATTGAAACTGGAGACATGGAGGTATTGAGAAACTGAAGTAGATTCCAGTCAATATTCGTGGCTTTCTGCTCACCCTCACAGGTTCTAGTTTGTCATTGTTCCACTCCACATCCCTCTTCCTTTACAGACACAAATATACTAGTTTCACCAAGATTTTTTAGCCAGTTCCCACAGTTGTGCAAATCCTTATAACGAATCCTTTACATCTTTCCAGAATTTCTGCTTCTTTGATCAAATCTGACAGCTACATAAACAAAATCAGTTGCCATTGCAGAGAATGTTTTCTTAAAAATGAAGTCAGAAAGATGAGGAGAACATCGAATGTTTTTACTTTTAATAAATACATTCCCTACATTATCCTGGCTAATAAGTATACATTCTACCCTTTAACATTTACAGTATAATATCTTTCATCTTTCTTAAAGTCTCCCCCTGCTCATTTCCTTTTATGTTCATACATACATATATATTTAACCGCACTACTTTTCTTTCCCTAGGCTTCAGGCCACTGCTTCTTGTCCTACAATCTTCAGAGACTGTGAAAACTCTTTACCTTCAGTACGTTGTTTATGCCCTGGAAGGTACAGAATTCCCAGTGACCAGGTCTCCTCATAGCACCCTCTTTCCGAAATAACATTATTTTCTTTTCACTCTCTTATCATCTGATCTTCATTTATTTTTGTCGCCTTTCTTCTCATTTGTGCTACACTTTTATTTGTGTTAAAACTTTACACTGAGATCACAGAGAAGAACCCAGATATGAAGAGACCTAAACATCAGTGATTTTATATCCATCTTTAATTATTTTTTAATGACTTCAAAATTTTAAATGTCAGTGGAACTTTTGCATTTCACCGAAAATAGATAAATTTTAACTTTTTTTTTCTAATTCATGACCTGACTTATCATCTAAGATGATTAGTGAATGCTTTAAGTTGCCTTTTAAAATACCTACAGTATATCTTCTTCGATTAGAAATCACTATAAAAAAAGGAGCAAGTCAATGTGGTAAGATTCATTTGTAATATTTAGTCATTAGCAGGTGTCTGTAAATTCACTGACTGGTACTATTCTTCCATCATTCTTGTAAGCTCTACTTCTACATTGTGTAACCAGTTATTGGTAGTATTATTGGTAGATGTCCTCTCCTATTACATCCTGTTCTGAAAACCATTAATCTATAAATTATAATATAGTGTACTATATTACAGTACAATATAATACAAAAAATCCATTTTTCACCAAATAAGACAATCCATTTCAGTTATTCAGGAAGGCATCAACCTACTTAAATGTAAGCCATTCAGTTTTTAATACTTCATGTAATCAAATCATATTACTGTTTAATAATAACACCATCATGATTTTAATTTTGAATATTATGACAGGATAGAAAAAGAAAGGGAAGTTTAAGAAAAAAATTTATTCACTCCAAAATATAAGAAAAAGTAGATATTTCAGTTATGTTAATGACCCAATTGCTGTATTTTTATGAAAATTCATTTCTAAAATGGTCATAATAACCTTGGTAAATAGTAGATGTATTACTGATTCATAGACCTGAATTAGCGTTTTTAATTTCTTAACAAGAATGTAGTTGATTTTAAAAATCAATGTAGTTTGCCTTACAAATAATTTGTTTAAATCTAGGAACCCATAAAACCTACTCACCCTTTTGTCATTTTCATAGTAGTGATACAACTCAGATTGCACGTACATGTGTACACAGTAATACTGCTAGGGAATGTTTTCAACCACCATTATAATTCCTTTCTGCAACTTGATTTATTTAAGATCCAACTTAATATCTTGCAGAATCCTGATTTGTGGACTCACATAAATGAATTACAGATTCTGATTAATTTACTTTTATCTCCATAAAGTTCATTCATCTTATTTCACAAAAGACTTCTATTATTACATTGTACATAGTCATATAGAAATGAATATTTGCAGAAAACCATCTTTAAATCCCCAGTCAAATAAAGAAGAAAGAAATAGTGTGTCAAGGTCTTGGATTGTCATTATTCAGTGCTTAATAACCCCAAGGACATGCGGTTTTCAAAGAATACAAATTACTATGGATAAGAAAAGGCTTATGTAGACTAATTGCTTAAACAAACACACGTTGTAGTCTTACAATAGAAAATTTCAATTAGTGAGAGGAAATATTACAGAAAATATTTGTACCAAATATTTTTCTATTTATATTTTTACTGGAATGTGCTAATTTATTTAAAAATAGGTAGGCTTACTGAGCCCTCTACTACCTCTCTATATTGCTACCTAAGTGTTTAGAACTATGCTGTAGATCAGAGGAATTTAGAGAAATGGAGGAAATAATTACCTTATACAACAAGATTTAAAACAAAACTTTCCCTAATGTCTTGGAAATTCACCTAAATCATCAAATCTGAGTACAATAAGTGACAGACACCTTCAGCTTCTAAAGAAAAGCACTAGACACTCTTGAAAGATTCCTTAAGGGCTAGCCAATCTGCTCCATCAACCTGGCTCCTTCTCCATTCATTATTGGACAAGGATAGAGATTCATTGAGAAAATCTTCTTTGACAGGATTGGTGACATTTAAGACTGCCTGCTTTTCCCCTTACCTCCCCAAGTGAGTCACAGATAGAACACAGAGTTTTAAAGGTGGCAGTTTGGAACCTTATGCCCCAGCAGAATATTTGTAGAGGAATTTGTCAGCCTGCCCTTTGCTGTCACAGGAGCACAGTAAAAGAGTGTTTTGGAGAAAGCTTTAAATTATGTCCTCTGGAATTTATGGAACATTGAGATCAATGCTGATATGCTCCTCTCTCCCAGAGAATGTGAAAGCAAGAGGCAAGCTGGAGTAGCCTGCAATGGCAGAATGAAGAGAGAGAAAGAGTAGGAGTAGTATTTGAAGAAGAAAAGGTAACTGACTTTTCCTTTTCACCCAAGTATCCAGATGCTAATGGTATTGAAAATATCCCACCAGAAAATGCTACCTGGTGGTGTGAGGCCACACTATCATTAGGAAATAAGATGTTGCAGCATGAAAGAGAGTAGAATAGTGTTTGCCTATGAACCTAATAAATGGCATGCAGGGATCAGGATGTTGGTTCTGCTACAAAAAAAAAGGAGGGGAAGAAAAGGTGTAAGTGGTATAATAGTAGTCATATTCATCTTCCTCTCATCATTTCTTCCCTGACCCTGACTAGAGGCTAGACCCTACAGAGGAATGGTAGATAAGGAAGATCACATAGATAAACAACAGCAATAATGAAATCAGACCCAGCTCTCTCTTTTTTTTTTTTTCCACTGGCCCTCTATCTCACACCAGGCATGATATGGGAAGGGAGGAGGAAAAGATGTGAATTGGATCTGCGACGGAAGTTTGATTAAGTTGGCCCAGATGCTCTGGAACTAGACTAAGAGATAGAAGTAATCAGACAAGCTGTGCTGTGTGTCTGAAAAGCCACCAATTGGAATGGAAAAAGAATCACTGCACCTGGTGCTAGTGATAGGAAAAAAGAAAACAAGGTGGTTTTCTGATTTTGCTCTACCAAGTTCAGCCCATACAAAAAATCAATTATACTCAAGTATAACAAAAGTTCAACAATGCTCAGGAAAATGCTGTTTCAAAGCAAACGATTAGCCTTTTCATCTACTGGAGGTATCTAGAAATACACAAAGGAAATTTGAACATTTTCCTTCACCATATTTAAGTGGTGTGTACATGAAAACACATACACACATGACGGGGAATACAAATTCATGTTGGAAAACAGTAGTTTAATCATGGAAGCTAGTTCCACCATTTTCTTACTTTCCAAACATTTGTGTCTTCTGTGTGACTACTAAAGTGAATTTTCTAGAAATCAGCATTCACACTTCCTCTTAGTTATTGTGACTCACAGTTAAGTGCTAACATTAAGACAGACAAGTAGTTGAACTGGAAGAGGAAGGTGGATAAAAGAGGTCTGAGGAGCCTAGTTTAGATCTTAGATTTTCTTCATAAAAAAATATAGTAACATGGTGTAAGTTAATGATTTTGATAGAGAAAATGTGAAGGTTATACAGAACATAAAACTATTGGCTCATTCATTCATTCTTTCATTCAGAAACACACTGAGTTCTTAGTGTGTACAAATACTGTATTATACAGTTATAAAAAAGAGAACTTTTATAATAATTTTATAATTTAGAGAAAAAGCATAGTATGGATAAGTAAACAGACACCAACACCACACATACACACAAACATTGCATGTGTGCACATACACTCACACACACATTTTAAGAGGGCTTTTCTAAACACATGTGGTAATTTAATAATCCCGAGGAAGCTGGCATGATGAGTAACTGCTATATGGAGAAGATAATCTTTAAACTGAATCTTGAAAGATGACTGGAAATTATCCAGTCAAAAAGGGAGAGAGGTAAGGCAGTTGAGATATTTCAAGGTCAGGGAAGAAAGAGCATATTTAAAAATAGAGACTTTAGAAGCAATGGAAAATGACAATAGTTCACTCAGCTTATCTGACATGTGAGGTATGTTCAAAACAGGAGCAGTAAATGTAAATGGAGGGAAAGATCAAGATGTATGCTTTTTCAAATTCTCAGAGCATGCTTTGAGGTAGAGAGAGGAAAAGTGAGGGGAGCTCAGAGTCCTGCACTTCAACCAGAGAACTCTACTTTCGTGTTTTACATATATGTTACCTTCCACATTAAATTTTAGTTGAAGTTTTTTATAACAAAAAAAAATCAGGATCTGCATAGACAGACAAAAGCACCAATAATAGAAAAAAATACTAAAAGTGGAGATAAAGAATGCTAGGTCACAACTATGAAGGACTTTCAATACTGTTGATCTTTCCTGAAACACTTCTTTCATGGTTCCTTTGATTTCTGTTTCCTGTTCTTCTCTTATCCCAAATTGCCTCTTGATAATCTCATTTCCTCACAAATTTTCTCAAACCCATACTTTAAATATTCACTCATAGATTCATTCTTTCATTAAATGTCTTTGAGTGCCAGAAAATGTAAAAAATAATCAGAATGTCCCAGCTCATAAGGAACTCCCACTTTAGTGCAGGAAATAAATATAGAGACTAGATAACTTATACGTATGCTAAGTGCTGACTGATACATGAATAAATAACTTGATTCCCAGAAAATGAAACAACTGACCTAAAAGAAAGAGTATGGTCTTTGGATTAGGTGACACTAATATTCAAATCTCATCTCTGCCATTTCCTAGCTATGAGCCCTTCTTTTTTGCAATTAGTAGTTCCATCTGTACTTCAATTTTCTCTCATGTACAATAAGGAATAATAGAAGTACCCGCCTTATTGCATCTCATTGAAGAATGAACATCACTAAGCATGTAAAGAGTTCAGCAGTGTGACTAACACTGATAAACACTGGATAAGTAATAGTAACAATGATCATAATGGAGATGAGAAGGAGCAAGAAGAAGAACAAGAGGAGGAGGAAAAATGGAAGTATAAAGGAATATTTCACAAAAAAGATAGTTTACACTATGTCTCAAGCAATGAAGAGAAGTTTACTAGTTGAGTGACGTGGGAAAGGGATTCTCCAGACAGATGGTTTCTGGTGTCCCAAGGATGTCTCTTCAGGTTACCCTACTCATTTCTCTGAGAAATGACACCCACCACAATTATGGCGTAAACTCTCAACAACGCTAATGCCTCCTAAGGTGACAAAATTATATTTCTTCTGAGCTTCCTTTCTATTGGAACTCACTATTTTGATCTATAACCACCACAAACTCAATCTTTCTCTGCCCTCACATTGTTTCTCCTCTGTCTGTATTCTCTCAGAGAATACAGAAATTTCAGAGCCACTTATAGACTCCTCCTGCATTTGCCCCTCTGCCTTCTTCATTTGAATCATCACTGAAGTCAGTTGATTCTATGCCAAATTTATCTTCCAAATCAATCTCATATGTTGAACCAACTCAAATCTTAATTATGTCAGTATTAAATACACAATAATTAATCACTTAGCTGACTGTGTGATTATTCAACTCTATTGCTAAACATAAGCTTCTTATTTCTTTGAATGAAAGATTTAATTAAACTAAAATTAAATCCCCTCATGTTGTGTATTCCAATACAATATTCCAATACAATATTGAATTCACTTGTTCACCCAACAAATATTCTTTAGATTATATGTGCTAAGCACATTGAAAGGCCTAGGAAATATGGGATTAAATAAAAATTCTTTGCTCCCAAGGTACTCAGAGTCTAGTAGACAACTGAAACAATTAAATGAACAAATACAGCATAAAATTGTAACTGCTATAAGAGAAGTCTACATGGCAAATGGTGTAGTCCAGAAACTGAATGTATAAGAAGGAGAAAGACATGTAGATAAGGAGAAGAGTATTCTAGATCAGGTCAGGACATATATCTAGCATGTGAAATTACAGAATAGAACATAAGTGTTCAAATAGCCCAAGATAGGAGTGTGTGTATGTGAACTTAAATGTAGAGTCTCCCCTGAATGATAAGTTCTAGAGCTCAGGAAGGGTATCTGATTAATCATTGTTTCTCCCACAGTGGATTGAGTATTAAGCACTCAGCAAATATTTTTTTAAATAGAACTAATGAGAAATTATAGTTCTCGCTTATTTGAAAATTCTCACATGTGACATGAGATCAAGGCCTAGCACTAGGAGCAGCAGTGTTTATGTAAATATAGATTTTTTTCCCTGTTGTCCCATACATTTTATAGTTTCTTCAATAGGTTGTTTATTGGAATCAGGATTCAAATAAGGTCCATACATTGTGATTGGTTGACAGGTCTTTTAAGTGTCTTTTAATCTGTAGAGTCCCTGTCTAGTTCTTTTGTTTTGTTTTCCTTGTAGTTTATTTCTTGAAGCAATTGGATGTTCTATAGCTATTGATATATGGTCATGGGGATGGGGAGCACAGCACAAGGACTGCAGTTAACATTAATAAAATGACTAGGTGGAGAGCCAGAGGAGAGAAAGAGCAATTAGGAAGATTGTTTTTAAACTAAATACAGTTTTTTAAATTTGATCTTTAAGGTTTGCTTGGATACCATAGATTATCAGATAAGTTTAACAAGAGATCCTACACAGAGAGTATTAAGAACATTAAATTCATTATGGACCAGGATTTTTTTCAGACAGAATTAATCAATGCTGTCAAGACAGAATTGGCATGTAGCAGATGTGTACCAGTGCAGGGGAAATTAATTAGTTATTTCGATAAATAAATACATATATATGTATATGTTTTAAGTGTAATAAAAATAGATTGGTAGAGTAATGATGTAGAAGAGCTTGTCACATCTACAATTCAGTCTGGGAACATTCCTATAACACCAAGCAATGTTGGCCACAATCCATATTTTTGTGCACTAGTGTACTACTGTTATTGCCTTTCTTTCTTTTTTAATTCTGAAATTCTAGAGAAGCCCACAGAGCAAGAGATAAATTCTTATTATTCCTAGATTAGATGCTAAGGACAAAGTAGAACAGTGTAGAAAGAATATGGATATTGGAGTCAATTAGACCTGAGTTAAAATTCTAGATCTGGACTGAGTAACTTTCAGCAAAGTAAAGCTCCATTCCCTTTTTTCTTCTCATAGCCCCGGCTCTTACTCATCCTTCAGGTCCAACTAAGGTCACCACCCTAAAAGCTCTAGTATTTCCAAAATGGAACTCTTCCTACTTCTCTCCACCCTCCATTTCCTATCATCTCAAAATTTGCTTTCTTAGTTAGTAAAATGACCTACTTTTTACCCAGTTCTTCAGGCAAAAATCTTGTGTGACTTTGCTGCTTTTTTTTGTTCAAACACCACAACCAATCCATCAATAAGTCCTGCCAGTACTGTCTTTGAAATAAATCCTGAATCTGATCACTTCACATAACCTCCAACACTTCCACTTTAGTCAAAATCTCCATCATTGCCTGGACACTGTAATGCCTTTTGCCTAATCTCCCAGCTTCCTGCCGTCCTGCATCTTATTCTTTGTGTGACGGTTAGAGCTACCATTTAGAATATAAATCAGATTGGCTTAAAGTCCTCCAGAGGTTTTCCATTCCAATTGGGAAAATAATCCAAGGACTTATCCTTGCATACCAGACCCTACATAAGCATGGTCCTTGGAAAATTCTCAAACTTAATTTTTCACAGTCACTTCCTCCCTCTATCTTCACTGGCCTTCTTGCTCCAAGCTGAACAATCCAAGCACACCCTGATTTCTGGGCCTTTACATTGACTATTTCTTCATATCTCCACATGGTTTGCTTCTTCTTCTCACCCAGGTCACTACTCACAATAACCTCCTTAAAGAGTCCTTCCTTGACCTCCCCATCTGTTTTCTATTACACTGTCAACTTTTCTTTATCATTACCTAAGATAACACATCTGTTCTTGTTTAATATATATCTCCCCTCATGGATAATATCCATGATAGCAAGAATTATGTCTCTTGTTTACTACCCCAGGGCTAATCATAGTGCCATGCACATAGTAAGTGCTTTGTAAATGTTGACTGAATAAAGTGTACTCTGAATTGGTCTCTCATATCCCCTACAGAGACCCATTTTGGTGTTCTCAGTGATGTTGTGTCCACTGTAACCAGCACATCTTTTTTTCTCCTAGCACTTATGATGTACCTGTTTACTTTTCTGTATCCATCACTAGGTTATAAGCTCTTTAGGATCAGAAGACCACTTCTGTTTTGTTCAACATTGTATGTCCAGAGTCCATCTCGAAATCTAGTGTATAATAAATGCTTGATAAATATTGAATAAAATAGTGGTAAATCATAGTGTCCAGTACGTATTTAGTACTAAATAAATGAGAACCATGATGGTAATAACATATATTCTTATTTAATACAACTGGAAACTTAACTAATTCTTGCCTAAGGAGAGGAATAATCTGATTAAGAAGTAAGGTGTAATAAACAAGCCATTTGTCATTTCTATTTTAAATTGAGAAGACACAATCAACTTAATTTAAATTTATCATCCATAGGGTAGTCACTCTGAGACAAAGTAGATGCCTGCAGTTTATTTTCAGCATGCTAGTAAGTATTTCCCTAGCCAAGGAAAATGACAGGCATTAACAGCACTGTATTTTTTTCTCTTCTCTACACAACTGGGCACTAAAAAGCACACTTTTAGTCTAGGGCTGTTGTAATACACTTGTATTCAACATAGACCTGAATTTAAGCACATGTTTATAGATTGTTCTTGCTAAATAGAAAAAAAAAAAAAAGAAGCAAATTACTTTGTGATTGAAAAGTAGTTGCTAGCCTATCAGGAAAACTGTCAAGAGATTATACCATTATTTCCAAGAGTAGAAATAGGAGATGATCTTAATCCCTAGAAAGAGCTGAGTCAAAAGACTATCAAAGCAATGAAGTAAAATTCAAATTGTGAATGCCTCCAACACTGTATCATTTTGAATTGCTGTTCTGGGTATTTATTGAAAACAACAATTTGTTCCTTGGAAAGCTGTATGAGTTTTACATTCAGGTATGTAGAATTCAGAGGGTGTAATTTTTGTTCTCTCACAGAAATTTCTAATAATATAAATTATTACAATTATAGATTCTAATATTAGCTCATGCCTTTGGACAATGCAAATATTCTTCATAAAAATTTGGGAAGAATACATATAATGGCAGTCTGTTCTGTCATTAGAATGTATGACAACAAATGCTTAAAAGGACAAAATCATTTCAATTCAAACCAAGGTAATAGGCATTATTGTGTTGTTGTGATAACACAATGCACTGGTAGATGATTTCAGATCCAACACCCTCCATTTGTAATTAATACCTTCACTTTCCTATGTGAACACCATCAGAAAATGTTGCTTTCTGGCCTCAGAGTTTAGTGAATCCTTAGTTACTATCTATCTTTAATCATTCAAGAAATCTTCAAGAAAGAGTGTTTTCATTTTGTACATGACAGAACACACTTAAAGACTACAAAAACAAACAAACAAAACAAAAAAGGAAAACAAAACAAAAAAGGAAAACAAAACAGTGTTCTCTTCCTCTCAAAAGATAAGTCCTATGAGGCCCATCAAGTGGAATGTAGGTCTCAGTTCAACAGAGTTTTTCTAGATCTCTTGATCTTTGACATTTCTAATCTAGATAGGATTCCAGGCTTATTTAAATGCCATGTTGCTAATCTTTTGGTTGGAATCTTGAAAATACTTAAGTGGTTGATGATGCATTATTTTACTGCAGGTAACACTTTCCAAAAAATGCATTAGATACACCATACGGCAACAGAAATTCTGTGGAAACCACAAAACACGCATTGACTCCTAAATTAATAAATGTCTTGCTTTATTTTTCCAGCAAATGTCCCTTTCCTCTCCATCTTTACTTTCCAAAGTCTAATTAGTTTATCATGTAATTATATAGTTAATAATTTCAGATGGTTATTCATTTGATAGTATGTGACAAATGCTTTCAAAAAGGGTTATTTTATGTCAATTTTTGTACATGTTTCTATGACACAAGCCCAAAGTAGAGCAAGGAACATTTGATATCTTTGATGTCTATTTGATTATCAACAGACCTTTCCTAAAGCATACATAGAAATCTTAGGAGACGGTATATATGGAATATTTAATGAAATTGTGGTACACAGTTATATATATATATATATTTTTTAATCTATTTCAGCCATTCAGAGTCTTTTTTGTTTCCTGAGCTCTAAGCTATCTGCAGTGTTCAGGAGAAGACATCCTTTTCTGTGTCAGTTTGTATTCTAGTGCACAGCATATCTACATATAAAAACAAACCCTCAAACCTAATTTAAACAGAATAGAAAAATGCCCCTTGAATGGTATAATGATATAGTAATAAAATGATGGAAGTCAGCATTTCTCAGTGTTGTCACATAATGTTACTGTGGATCATGTAAATCAATGTAAGATATTTGTTTTTATCAGTTTACGTATTTTCATTTTTTAGTTCCTGACACTATTTGAAAAATTTATTTTAAAAAATTCTTAAAAGATCTAACAAGAAAGATGCTATTTCAAATTCAACATATCAAATCCACTTACCCCCAAGTTACTACTTTGAAAAGATAGTTCTCAGTCTATCGCTCTGAGAGATAAGTCCTAAAGCTTTGATTCCTACATTAATTTCTCTGCCTGTCTTGTTCGCTCACTCTCATTCTTTCTTTTTCTCATTCATTACCAGAAATACTTGGAAATAAGTTACAATTCTCAGGAACTAGAAACTATTATTAAATAATTCCAGGTACCTGACATGAACAAATATGTCCTAAATTTATACTTTCTTTGCTCAGATCTAAGTTCAGTTGTAAGTTCAAAGTTCTAAACTAGCAGATATAGCATCTTTATAGATTCTAAGGGCATAGCTATGAATTTTTTACTTTTAGATGTATTTTTTTACTGTTCACAAAAGTCGGATCTCATAAATCTGCTAGTTTTAGAATCTGCAGCTTTTTGAATAGTAGCCCTTGTATTTCTATTTAAACCAAATGGGACTAAACTTATTACTTCTGTTCTGAAAGATCATTTTTCATCAAGATTGTATTAGAAAATAAATCATTTAAAGCTATCTTTTGGATGGTTCCTTGCATGAATGTCTTAAGAACATATACTAACAAGAGTCTCTCTACTAAGCAAAGCTGATTTGTTAATACAAAGTGGTCTGAAGCTGCCACCTTCTGGCATTTAGGTGATATTTCTCTAAATTCAGTATTCTGCTGAGGTAACATGACATAATTAGAACAACCTTCACAGCATCTCCATCAATTTCATAGAGAAGTGTGTTAAGCACAATAAAGGCAAAATGCCAACATTGTGTGTTTGTGTGTGTGTGTGTGTGTGTGTGTGTGTGTGTGTGTGTGTAAATACTAAAACATTATTAATAGAAACAGATTGTAGAGCTCTAGGAACCAAAGAAGTACGACTAAAACCAGATAAGCTCTAGTACTTCAGACCAGGGCATTCCTACAAGCCTTAGAAAACTGAAACTTTAGATGGAATGGAGGTTCTGATTATACTTTTTTCAGTGTTCTCTCACTTTACCAGAATAAATTACAACTTGGTACTTTATCAATATCTGCTTTAAAGTAAGTTAAATTAGTTCCTTACCAAAGAAGCAAATTTTAAACCTGGAAAGTGTACAGAAATATAAACCAAAATGTATCTCTACTTACTATTCAAATATAAAAATTCCTATTGTTAAAATATCTTAAGTATATTATTTCTTCTATCAAAGATAAAATAAATTCTCATTTATTATACTGATAATTCATGACAAATGATAGGTTTTTCTTTTTAGAACAAACTCTTGAGATCATTCTGAAGCAAAGCCTACAGCCTGAGTAAATAGGTCAACTGTGAAAACTCAGTGAGCTCCATGAATGACCACTTTCTTGTTTTTCTGAGGCCATTTTCTTTTTGTAATATCCAAGAGAATAAATTAAGAGTTTTACTATTTTTTTTCCTCCTTCCTATATTTCATGGAATGTTCTCCTCCAAGAAAAGGGCATCAGGTTAGATACTTAGAATGAATAAAACAGCTCCAAGAAAAGAAACTGGCAACTTCTTCTGTGATGCTGAGTAATTAAACAGACCTACAGAGCCTGCTGGAATTATAGAACATAAGCAAAGATTAATGAGGCTTGAAAATGTAGGGTCCCATGGTCTCCAAACCACGTGTAAGGTGTCTCACTTTGGCTTTCTCCTCATTGAACAGCTGCCCATTTTCAGGACAAGCAAAATTGGAATTTTTCCTGCTTTTATTCAGAAAGAGTTTAGTAAAATCTAGGGCAAAAGATTTAGTTAAAAAAAATAACAACTTTTTTGGTTCCTATACCACAGTAATTGGCTTTGTCTTCCTAGATTATAGGGTGCCCATGAGTTGGTATGTGTGTTCTGAAGCTATTTCCTAGTTTCCTTCCTAATTTGGAGAATCAAGAGCCAAGATCTTACACAGAGCCCCATTTATTATGGTACAGCAGTCAAAATAGGAAGTATGGTATAGCTTCACTTTTCTTCCCTCATGGCTTTGTCTTGTAGAGGTAGAGAGTTTCTAGTGGTCAGGGAGCTTTGAAAGTTGCAATATCTTTAATGAACGAAAACAGTGATTTCAATTTAAAAAAAAAATGGTTTTCTCAAATTGATTCTAGATTCCTGATTGTTGCTAGTGCCACATAGATATTTCAAGGAGACATGAAAAAATAAATGGTTTGGTCTTGAATTTAGATAGTTATAGGGATACACTACTCCACCTGACTACACTGTGATAAGGACTTCATGTATTTAATACACCATTTCTTGTTATGAGAAATAGAGACCTCTTGTAAGGTCCTCTAAAATGTTTTTAGCATATTTATTTGCGTGTGTGTGTCTATGTCTGTGTGTTTAAATTAGGATTCTTGTAGGTTCGAATTCAACCTAGGATTTTTGGATTATTTGTCTCTTCCCCATAAACATTCATTAAACTCAAACCACTCAAATGTTGGATTACACAGAGATTTGTAGTGTTAGACCAACATGCAATACATGCACATACTGAAGACACCATGAATTCCAATTAATAGCAGAAACCACACTGTGAGCCATTTTTCTATAGGCTCTGGAATACTCCTTGGCCAAATCTTCCCTTCCCTTCCCTTCCCTTCCCTCCCCTCCTCCCTCTTTCCTTTTTTTCTTTTCTCTTCCTCCCTCTCTTCCCCCTCTTCCCTCTCCTCCTATCTCCTCTCCTCTCCCTTCTCTCTCTCTGTGTCTCTGTCTCTCACTCTCTCTCTCCCTCCTCCCAGATATCTAATAAAGATAAATCCAGCCAACAAGAGATTACATACTTCACAAAACTTTTAACTCACACAGTCTGTTGACTTAGTGTAAATTATGTGTAGTGTACATTTAAAGATACTCGTTATAAACACTGGTGATCACTACATTTCTAAAGGCTTATACAGTGGCAAGAGTATTGCTTTGGAAATATAAATAACTCCATCATCAAATGTGAAAGGATATGATCTTGAAAGTAAATATCCTCCAAATGAGAAACCCTTTGAATAATTCTTGGTAAGGAATGTTGAGAGACTGTTAGAGATTCTAGTCCCTCTCCCCCTCCTAGCATTATAATCATATATTCTATTTTCAGGAAAAGTTCTGTTCATTATTTGAGTTTGTATAAATACATAAAAATTAAAAGGCTGACAAATCTATATGATATTCTAAACCAGTCCTTATAAGGATATATTTGTTTCATTAGGAGAGACAACAAATTTTTTTTTGTGTTTATAATTCTATTTAGACATTTTAGAAAAATTACTTGATAAAAATAATAAATTTGAATAATAAATTTACTTAAAATAGACAATTAAAACAAAGGTAGTTTTAGTCCTTATTTTTTTTTTGTTTTATTTTCTAAATGCCATTTAGCATGCTATAAATTTTTCAGCTAATTTGTTTGTTAAATATTCTTCTTCAATTTCCTCATCTAGGATCTGAGTCTCAGAAGAGTTTATTTTGATACATGGTTTGATGACTCTCATAGCTCAACAAAGTATGCAACCCCAAACAGAAAAAAGTCATCTTTGGTCATACTTGCTTATGATATTCATTTTTCAATTTCAGCCCCAAATTATTCAAAAAAGTTTGCCGGAATATAGCTAGTAAACAGACATCTTTCTTGATATTTTTTATATTTTTTGAGGCTGGGTGAACTCAACTATGCTATATGACCATTGGATATATTGGCTAATGGAAAGAAACAACATCAATCCATATAGTAGTGCTGAATTACTTTCATTTGGTCAAAAATATATGTAAATTTAAAGTCTAATAAATACTTAAATACCCAAGAGAAAATTTTGCTCCCTGATGAGGAAATCAGACCTTCATAATCAACAAATTTTTATGTCCTGTATTCTAAAAGTTTGAAAAGTTTGAATTCAACTAAAAAAGAGATTGTTAATGTGTGATACTCCTTGGGACAAGTCCTGTGTCTTCAGAGCTCTTCAATGATTTACTTCCCAAAATAAACACTATTTCCCTTTACCGATCCTAAATATTTATGACAAGCACTGTGACCTCTTTTAAATGCACGATGCCAGTTCCCTTTCAAAAGTCCTTTTGGGTTTTGTTATTTTATTAGTTATTCTCCTTAATTGGTAAAATAGTGCCATAATCTCACACCTCCTCTCCTCCACGGCTAACCACAGGCACATCTTAGAGGGTGTCTTAGATGCAGTTAGAAAAACAGCCTGAAATGGTGATCTGTTAAGGAACTGAGTGTAGAGGTTCCAGCTCAGATTGATGAGCTCTCTCCTGCCATTCGGCAGCACAGCTCTTATAAACAGGCTAGTTCTGCATTTAAATGATGAGGCTGTGCTTGTGTGACATTTTCTCCCATGGCAACAATATTGTGGGGGAGAGGCAGTTCCTCATTATTTTGGGATTTGCTTGTCTAAAAATGGTTAGTTTAAATAAAAAACTTTAAAAATAATATGCAAAAATAAAAATAAAAATAATACACCCATTTATGTTTAATTAACAGTTAAAATATCCTTTCATTCTCATTAGCTTACAGGAAAGCTTTTAAAAATGAATAAAATAAAAATTAAAATGTCAATGAGTGGTTCTGAAATCCTAGCCACGTTTAGTAATTTTGCTGTGTGCCTTTTTCCATCACAAATGGTGAAAAGGTCACATCTGACTGAAAAACCCATCAGAGCAAATATCAGATTCAACAATACAATAACAGCACGATAAAGATGTATAATTCAGCTGACAGTCATGTTCGGTTATTTGATGCTTGTCGGCTCCCAGAAACCTTATCTTACTTTGGAAGTATCTACTAAAAGATTCTTCAATGACTTCCTATCACAACACAGCATTATTGTGTATTTAATGTGATTTCTTACTGTCTCTGGGAAAAAATGAAAATAAGTTCAAATCAAGGGTTGAAATGATGTGAAAGGCATATCGAAAAGCCAATGCCAAGCTTTAAAAACTGTTTTCATTGCCCAATAATACTACAAAAATGATGAGACATTTTAAAGCACAATCTACAAAATATACACAATATAGACTTCTATAAAATAATTACATATTTCAAACAAGGGGAAATGGAACTTCTTAGATTTTTTTTTTTTTTTAATATTGGGGGAAAAAATCTAAAGTCTTGGTTGAATGAGTTCCACATGCACAGCAGACTTGTTCTCCATCACCCAGAATGTGAATCAAGATTACATGATAAATTACTGCTTATTCAATCTATTGCATGCAAGCATAAACAAGAACACAACAAATAGCTAAGAAACTATTGCTAGACTATATCTATTTCTAGGTCTCTTGAAAATTATTTCACACAGTCAGCTAAGCATATCAAACAAATCCCATAGGAATTAGGAATTGAAGAAATTAGACACTTGTCCGGATAACTAAGTTTCAAATCTTGTAAAAATTCAAAAGAGTTAATAAATGACGGGCCTGGTTCTCAGAAGAGTACTACATATAGAGACATAGTCTAAGTTTTATTTTTTGATGCCATGGTATACCTCTCTTGTTGAAGGATTGCCAGGGTGAGGCCAGGTATAATCTGATATTGCCTCAAATGATTTGCCAGGACCTCACTGGCCCAAGTCTCAAGAACACCAGGGATGGGAGTATTTCCTTATATCCAGGCCCTAAAAATATATTTCCGGTAAGATATATAAAGTTTAAGTTAATTAACAGTGACAAAGAGTAGGTTAGTAAGGCATGTTTGTTTGCTTGTTTTTGTTGTTTTAATTATGTATTTGTCTTATAAGTAACAAATTAATAGATTAATGTTCTGAAAATAACCAAAAAAAATCTCAAAGAAAACCTGTTTATACACAGACATATGTCACACAATATATTCTTATTTACTGCCCATTGTGAGACCAAGATTATGCCAGATACTGAAATTCCAGTGAGCAACACCTAGTCTCTGACCCAAAGAGTTTTTATTCTACTCAAGTAGTCAGGCAATTAAATGTCATAATGTGTATAATAAAGGACAACAGAGGAAATTTTTTAAAAATTATTTAGTTCAGTATAGGTTGAGAATGAAACTAGTAAGGATAGACTTTTTAGTCTAAGTAATTCTCAGAAGACTTTACTGAAGGAAACAAAAGGATGAGAAGAAGAGAGGGTTCTAGGTGATATAAACTGTTTATAATGCATTAAGCATAGATAGAGCATTGAGCACATGGGAAATTTGAAAGTATTTCAATATGGCTGGACCATAGAGGGGAATTCAGCAAAAGATAAAACTGAAGATGTAAACACATGAATGGAATTGATGTTGTCGAGTTTGAACTGTATATTGAGAGCAAAAGATGAACTGTTTCAACAGTGCTCAGTGATGGGCATTATTATGTGCTCTGTATGAAGACAAATTTGAAGTTCAAGGATCAAATATGATTTTTCAAAGTAATCTGGTGAATCGGTCTTAGTTCTGGCAGAAAACAGATGACACACTCAGACTAGGTAACTGAGGAGAGTTGAATAAAGAGACTACTTATAAAGGTGAATTCAGGGTGTAGGGAAATCAACAAGGTGCAGATCTAAGTAGAAAGTGAGTACTATCTCTAGGCTTAATGGGCCACGAGAACAAAGAATTCCAAGAATCAAGAGAGAAAAGACATGTAGGGAGGGTCATCTGACATTCAGTAAAAAGAAGCCCTTTACCTTACCTACTGTGACCAGCAGGAAGGAAGCAGAGAAATGAAAACCTTGACCCCACTTTGCCTTGGTTGCACTCACCTGGAAGCCGGAAGATAAGGGAGCCCACTGGTGCAGTCTTAAGACAAAGTATGGTGGAGAAAGGTAGGAAGAGAATATAAAGAGGAAAACAAGACAAGAAGAAAATCAACAAAGCTTGAACTTAAGCCTGGTCCTCTATCTCCAATTCCAAAATCATTAAACTATCAAGAACAAAAGTTACTTATTTAGGCTATTATTCCTTTTCCATTTCTATATAAATGAGAAAATCTATTCACAAGATATTCAATGAGTAGAATTATTTTTAAAGAATACTTAAAACTTCTGGATAATTAACAAGTGTGCCATAGAATTTGGACAGTAGGATATACCTTTATGTTACCACAAATAATGTAGTGGTCTTGGTACTATAAGTAATAATAGAAAAGAATGATTTTGTATTTACTTTAAATGGAATGACTATTAAAATACCTTGAATCTCATAATAGAATTTCTAAAATAATTAGAATTCATGTCATTTCCAACTCATTTACTTCACTGGTAAACTAATTTACCAGTGTAAAGTGCTTTAAGGAATGAAGAAAATTCATTTTTCTTATTTCTTTTTTTCTTTAAAATACTAAAGTATGCTTTTCTACTTTCAGTAAATTAGATAAATTTAATTTCATCTTATTGATTTTTAGATAACTTTAACCAAAGTTATAACTGCATACTTTATTTTCAAAAGACAATACTTAGCCCAGTGTAATATACTGTAATAAAACTGGAAAAAAAAAAAAAACTAGGGATGTTAATAAATTCTTTTAATAATAAAAAGAAGGATTATTCTTCATGAAGCATGCTATATAACAGCTTCTAGGAGGAATATCAAATTGAGGTACAGAACAGAGCACAGAAAATTATCTCTGGGAAACCAGAAATAATTATTTTATTTCTGCTAAGGTATAAACTGTTAACATGTTCAATACACTCAACTTCCCTCAGCCTCAGTTTCTTTCTTTGGAAATTGAGAGAATTAAATGACCACTGAGATTCACTTCAGCTCTGAAATTTTAGGATTTCTGGACAATTAAGACAATTGTATCTGCAATTAGATATGTTATACTAGTAAAACAGAATCAAAGAGCCCTGGATTTTGATTCCTCAATTCAGATATTGTTAATGAAATTTAAAACTCTAAGCCTCAGTCTATTTCCATGTAAAATAGATACAATAATATTAAATTCCTCATAGAATTCTTGGGAGAATTAAATGAAAGAAATGCATGTGAACTGAATCTAAAAGATTTCTATATAAGAGAACTAATAGATACCAGTGCCATTCTATTGCTATTTGAAAGATAGCAATAAACATTCCCTACCCTATTTCTGCAGCTCCTTGATGATAACAGTTGTTTATCTCACCTCTCACTGAATGTTGCTCCTACTCCCTCAAGGACTATGACTGCTGAAGAAATAACATTGTTTTATTGTTTCTCTATGTTTGATCAGAACTATCCTGTTCATTAGAGCAAGAATAAAAAGTATAAATACAGAAATGCTACTGAGGATAAAATGGCAGACTAACAGGAGCTCCCGGTTTCCACTCTAATCTTCTCACCCCCACCTTATTCCAAAGATGTCTTTAAAATGTGATAAAAGTTCACAGATTGGAAACATTAGTGAAAACCTGTAAGACTCTTCCAGAGAAAATGTATGTGGGAGGTACCCACTCAGAGAAGACTAGGGACAGTTAATACCAGGAAGCTTCCCCTGGGGAAAATATTGTTGGTTGTATTTTTTCTTTTACACACATTTTCCCTGGGAGGATCTTCACTTGCCCCTTGCTATAGAAAAAGCTGAAAGCACCTGTTGTAGCCAAGCTCTGTGGTAAATAGGAAAGTAACCTCACGTAATAACTAACTCCGCCTGGGTGGTGAGTAAATAAGAGATGCAGGTATCTGTGATGGCCTTCAAGAGCTCCCTCCACCACCTCTATTTTAACACATAAACCCAGGTCTTAGTAAACTCTTGAAAAATTGGCATTATCAGAGGGCCAGGGTGTTTGAAGAGGAAGCGCATGGAGAATGGCAGCCTTAGATTGTACCTCCAGAGATACTCCACTCTGATGCTCAACTCTTCCCCATGTTTAACTCTCCAAATTCCAGTAATGCTTAGACCTAGGCTTTAGCCCTTTGGGAGGACAATATTATGTAACCAACATCATAGAGAAATTTAAGCTCTAAGGGGAAAATAATAAAACATATAACTAAAATTAATTTTGTTTAATTAATATAATGGAATATATCTAGTTGGTTTGTTTGTTTGTTTTTAGGTGAGACAACCCTTGGCTGACCTCACAGATTATAAAGACCTTGTCATCTTACAATTCCTTATTTTTTATTTTTTATGCCTACCGCACTTGGTCTTCCTAGGTGGTCTCCCATCCAAGTACTAACCAGGCCCAACCCTGCTTAGCTTCCAAGATCAGACGGGTTCATGCTTGTTCAGGAGGGGATGGCCATAGACTATCTAGTTTTTAGTTTTGTTAGTCACATTTTTTTTTTTCCTCAGAAGAATTTTCCTATCTGGTCGTGAAGGGTCAAGAGAATTGATTTGGGTCTTGCCATCATCTCTACCAATTCTTTAAAGATTGTCATATGTTTCGTATTTTAAAGAGTATGCATTTCACTCTCAATTTAATTTTTAAAAAGATTTAGATTTTAAAGTCATATTAAATATTTTTGAACAAGAATTCACAGTCAAAAGTAATAAGAATCATTGAAAAAAATGCTAAGCCATTTATCTGGTTCAACTGATTTTTCTTTGCCACTGAGTTTGAAATTTTACAGTCAAAAAGGGAGAGTAGTAAATGTAGACTACTACTGGAGACAAAGCATATGGTAGGTTACCACCCACCTTCTGAAACTGTTATGGCATTTTAAATTCAGAGCACAGAAAATATTTTCCCACCATCACTTATAATATTGGTTTTAAATAATTCTGTGTTTTCTTTTTTTAATTATGCATTTTACCACTAGCTGCTAAAGAGAGCTCTTTGTTTTCAACGTATATGGCCATAGCTAGGATAGTCCATAGATGACCTAGAAGATCTATTCTTAAAACTTTAAAAACCAGGTGTTTGTATTATAAATAATAAATAATTAAAATTATTTATAAATAATGTTAAACTTTCAAGAACAATGTAAAGAACACCCGTATACTCTCCCCCAAGTTACCCAATGTTAATATTTGACCTTATTTGTTTTATAATTTGCTGTTTTTCCATCATATCGAGGAGATACGTCAAGCGAGCATCTGGACATTCTCGAGACTGTTATTTTCTATCAATTCTTGTTATAAATGATATGAGTCTAATGCATCGGCTTTGGGCTGGGCTAGATGCTCTGCTTCAATACCACCCTAAGGTCTATTCTTTTTTTTTTTTTTTTTTTTTTTTAACTGAACTTAATAATCTCCTTCACAGCAGTTTTTCTCCAGTACAGGATAAGGCTGAAGACCAGTCATAATATCTTTTCAGTTCTCTTTAATCACACAATTTTCTCAGTCTTTCTTGGTCTTATATGACATTGAAATTTTTGCTGAATAATCTCTAACCCCCTCCTTTTCAAATCTAATGTTCCTTGTTTTGTTTGTCAGATGTTTCCTCAGGATTAGATTCAGGTTATACATTCCCAGCAGGAATACAACATAAATTATATAATATAATTTCTCAACATATCACATTCCAAGGTGCATTAAATCAATCTGTCCCTATTTCTGAAATTAATTTTGATTACCTTTTAAGGTACTATTCTATTCTCCTACTGTATAGTTTTTCTTTTCTCACTAATAAGGGATCTACAGGGAGATTCTTTGAGATCAAAAAATATCTTGCTCTTCATCAAAATTTCCATCTTAGATTAAGCACTTATTATGATTCTTGCTTGCCCCAGTTTTTACTGTGATGGTTACAAAAAACGGGTTTCTACCTCCAGCACTTCCCCCATATTTAATAGTTAGCATTTGGCATTTTACTATAAACAAGATCCCCATTTTCCCTTCTCTCACATTTATCTTTAATCTATTTATTATTGATATGGATTCGTGGATTCCTAATTTTTCCAACTGGAAAATGAATTTATAATTCATTACTTTCCTTTGTTATTTGATGCTCAAATTGTCCTTGATTTGACAGGAGAAAGCCCTCTTTTGCTGACTCATGTCTAAGTGACAGGTCTCATCATTGTTTTCAGGACTTTCTTATTTTCCAGTATAACAAGATGTTCCAGGGTTATCTCCTCTGCCTCAGCTCTGTACTCAGTATCTCTTCAAGGAGCCCTGATTCATTTTGTTAGAGTCAGGTATTAGAACCTAATATCTGAGTGCTATGTGTGTTCATCAATACCCTGGTATCTTTGTTTCTTGGCCTTTTCAGTGGACAGAGTTAGGAAACATATGCATGTTTATACACCAATATACATAAATATATTAGCACAAACAAATATATAGATACCTAAATATGTAGGGATATATCTAAATATACACATTTTAGAATCAACAGTCTATTCCAATCCCTCAGTTGCGATCCATCCTCACATGGTTCACCCTTCTCTTCTCCTATTTTATATCTTTATCTCCCGCCTTCCTCAGTGAGAGCTCTGTCTCCCCACAATATTGACATATTTACATACTTCCTCAATCAGGATTGCTTCACCGATACTACTACAAAACAAACCTACTTTTAAAAGTTCCATATTTCTTTTCTGCTCAAAAGTATCTACTAGAATATTGTACTCATAAATTTCTCAGCCCCAGATATCCATATCATTTGTTTCCCTCTTCTACCATTTACAACCACATACCTTAAATAAGGCTCTTAACTTCTTTGAGCTTCATTCTCCATATTTGTGAAGTAGGCGTGATGATAATTCCCATTTTCTAGGGCTGGTATAAGGAGTAAATGAGACAAAGACTTTCACACAATACTCAATGCTGGAAGATTTCACACTTGATCTGTAGTCTGAGAAAGAAGGAAAGAAGCTGTAGACTCTATTTTCTTAGTGGTAGTAATGGTGGTGGTGATGACAGAATTAAAACTTTGACTTAATCGGAAAATCAGTCTATTCTAATGATTATTATTGAAATATGTATATACTTAGGTTTGATTTCAAAGAATGACAATCCATTTTTAATGTATCAAATTTTAACTTTATTCAAAAACAGTCATCATGTCTACTATTTTCTAAGTGATGGGTTTAAAAATATAAATAAGACATGTTCCATGCCTTTTAGTGTTTATAACAGAATATGCAGCTAGGTAAAATAATTGTGAACACAAATTACTAAAAATGACACATGCTGCTATAGGCATTGAGATTAGGAAGAATGTATTAGAACTGGAAATAAAGTAGCTATGATTACATATAGAGCCCATATTGTTTCTAGAATACATATAGTATACCCAAATATTGCTATGGGAAATTATAGGGAGTTTTCTATAATAAAATAAAATAAAATTCCACTATATTAAAAATTAAGGTACCAAAATAATTTCTATGGCATCGAATTAAAATGCTACCCCCTACTTAGCTATGACTTGCAAATCAATTTATAAATTATACAACCTTTTATGATTTATTTTATCAAGCAAGTCTTGAGAAAGACTAAAAAAATCTTGATTCAGATTCTTTCTCTCATTGACTAGCTCATAGATTCAAGAAGCTCAGCAAATCTTAAGCAGGAAAAAAAACCACATATGGACACTGTAATGAAATTGTTGAGAACAAAAGACCTATAGGAAAGCCTTAATTGCAGCCATAGAAAAGAAAGGGGAGTGTGGTGGTGAGAGGACAAAGTCCTTCAAAAGTGGAATAATAAATATACATAATGGAATTACATAGGTAAAATAATGGAAGAAAGCTGATAAGCTAGAATTTTATATTATATGCAATGAAATGTTATTCAAAATGAAGTTTATAATAGGCATAGGAATTAATAAGACCACAAAGCAAAATATGTGAGAGGAGAAAAAAGAAATTATGTTATTTTAAAGTTTTTTGCATAGTTTGAAAAGCTGTAAAAAAAAGTCAGAAAATATATAGAAAATTTGAACATTATTTGCCATTTTTACTTAATTGACATTTTTGACATTCCACTAAAAAAAAAAGTACAAAATATAAATTATTTTCAAGTGTAGATGGAAATTTATTGAAATCAAACATATTCTGAGTCATAAATTAGGCTTGAACAAATTTTATAGGACTGAAATAATATGTCGAAGTATGTCTTATGACCACAAGGATAGTAGAGAATATCTGGATATTGGTGAACTGGAGAAAATGAAAAGCACAACTTAGGAAAAGGACAAAGAAGAAACAGAAAATCTGAATAATACTATAACTTAAAAAAAAAACACTCCAGTCTATAATTTAAAATCTTCCCACAAGAAAAATACAAGCTCTAGTTTGTTTCACCAGTGAATTTCAACAAACTTTTAATCGACATATGTTAATTAACATATCTCAGAAACTCCTCCAGACAACAGAGAGAGGAGATACTTCACAGACTATTTTATGAGGCGAGTATAATAAGGACACAAACACGTGACAAGTATATTAAAAGAAATAATAGGTAAACATCTCTTGTGAACATAGATGCAAAAAAAAAATCCTAAATAAAATATTAGCAGAAGAAATCCAATAATTATATAATAGCACATAATGAGTTTATCCCATAAATGTAAAATTGGTTTAGTATTAGAAAATAAATCAATGTAATTCACCACATTAACAGAATGAAGGTAAAAACCACATAATCTTAAGAGATTAAAAAGATTCAATCTCCATTTATGATCTTAAAAAAGTATCAGCAAATTAGATTAAGAGAATTCTCTTAATCTAATTAAAGATATGTACTAAAAAATCTACAAATAATATTGTAATTATTAGTGAAATGTTGAATGCTTCCTCCTGCATTCAAGAACAAGACATAGATTCCTTATTCTAGTCAACACTGTGTTGGAGAGCCTTATCAATGCAGTAAAGCTAAAAAAAGAAACAAAAGGTAAGGAGATTGAAAGGAAGTACTAAAATTGACTTTACTGTTTGCATAGAAAATTCAAAGAGAATCCACAAAAAAAAACATTAGTTAATAAGGGAATTTGTCATCAGGATATCATAAAAAAAAAAAAAAAACCTAATGTCTCTCAATACCCAAACTATGTCATGAGCTATGCTTGCTTACAGGAACTGAAAAGGATCTCCAACCACAAAATTAAGAGGGTGAGTGCAAAGACCAAAATGCCCAGAGCAAAAACCAAGATGGTAAGGAGACATCGTGTGCAAAAGGGCCAAGTATGACAGAAGAATAACTACACTTGCCGAAAATAGTTTAATCATTCCATGCCACAGCCTACAAATACATAAGGCTTTTTCCCAGTAGTGCCATTAGAACATGAGCTCACCCTTCTCCATTCCTTGATCAAAGAATAAAGTTCCTGTTATGCTTTGCCAAACTCAGTCTTGTTCTATTGGCATGAACAGCATTGGGCAGGACGTTGGTTTGGGTCCCTGACCCAGAGGAGTCCATAACAATTTAACAAGGTAACTGAATTCGAGGTCAATATATGCAAAAAAAAAAAAAGAAGAAGAAAAAGAAAAAGAAATTAATTGCATTTCTATATACTAGAAACAGAAATTTTAAAATGCTATTTAAAAGTCCATCATTAAATATAAAAAAATTAAAGACCTAAATAAATGGAAGGTGTAGAGCAAATAATAAATCCCTTCCATTGCTGGTATGAGTCCAAATTTGTACAATTTCTTAGGGAAACAGTTTGGCAATAACTACTAACACTATATATGCACATAATCTATGACCAAGCAATTGCACTTTGATGTATATACTCAAGAGAAATGCATAGTTTTGTGCATCAAATATAATATACAAAATATCCATTCATAGTAGTACATTTGTAATAGCCCCAAACTGGAAGCAATATAAATGCCCACTTAAAATTGAATACAAATAAATTGTGGTATATGTATACAATTATACCACATTTATTATATAGAAATGACAAAGAATACAATTCTGCTACATAAAACAACACGGATGAATCTCAAAGACATATGAGAAGAGTACAGAATAGTCTTTACCTGAAGAGGTGTATTAACCAGAAGAAGGCATCTGGGAGCCTTCAATATCTGCTGGATATGGTTTATATATGGCTCTAGGTAGTTGTTACATAGATAGAGTACATATGAAAGAATTCATCAAGTTGTACTCTTAAGATTTAGACACTTCACTATATTTAAATTATACTTAAATTTTAAAAAGCCAACAATTCATCTTCTAGACAATGGCTATCTCTTACACAGACTGTTCTGACTGCTTGTTCACTCTGTATTGCTAATATTAGTTTATATGCACATTTCCAAATGATTATTCACTGCATGAGAATAGAGTACCGGATCTTAAGATCTTATTCATTGTTGTACCCTCAGTGTTTAACTCATTGCCTGACATGTAACATATATACAACAATAAAAATAAAAGATGATTGTGAGGAATAAAGGTTATGAAATTTATCATGAACATATAACCCAGCACAATGCCAGGAAATAGCATGTTTTAAAAAATTCTTACTACTTTCCTTCCCTTCCTAACAAAATGTACAGCTAACCTTATGCTTAATATGCAAGCTTTACAACAAACTGCTTCTTTCATTCTATAATAAAATTTTCTCTGAAATGCACTGTTCTGTGTATTCTCTTTTAATAATATGGATTCCTCATAAAGTATGATTCATAGGGTATGACAGAATTATTGTGTTAGTGGTAAAAGCTTGAACAATGTTGAGCTTCATTAAAGGTAAACCAGGGTGATCTGTTTTAATTATTGCAATGCAATACATCTGACGTACAACACTTGATTTTTCACTTTGTTTTTAAATAAATATGATTACACAACAGTAACATAAAATATGTAATAAAAAATATTTTCAAACAATTCAGGAGTGAAGGAAGTCTAATTTGGTTAGACATTTCATTCACCTTAAATGAATTGTAAGAGACTGATGTTCTCATGCCATTACTAAAATTCAGTTTCTATTATAATTACTTCTAGGTTATGAAGCACAAACAATGTCTTCTTTGCATTGATCTGGCGCAAAGAAAAGATAAATCTAAAAGAAATAAGCAATTAACATAAAAAGTAGCTGAAACTGAGAAATAGGAGAAGCTAGGATAAGCCCTTGTGTTTCCTAATCAGAAGTATATGGCGTGATTCCAATACGAGCCATAAATTGTAATTCACAGGGACAAATACAAAATTACTAGCATTGATTTGTAATTAAACTGGTACTCACAAGAACAACTCTATGAAGTATATTTCTTGTGTGAGTAGTATCATGAATATATTAATTTTATGATGGGAAATTATTTTCCTTGGGAATGGCTGGAGAGGTCAGCTAATCACACAAATTCATATGACTGATAAAAGAGTTGAGGGGTTTATAATTGTGCTATGAGATAAAGAGCTATTCCCGAAGGTTTAGCCATCTAGGACGTGATACTGTGTTGTTGGGTCACTTTTTCATACTATACAATAATTGCTCTTTAAAAAAATTATTTTCAAAATAGACTTAAAAATATCTAGCAGAGTGATCTCATGACAACCAAAATAACTTGCCAGAATTATCCATATAATTTTACTAACTCTCACGTTTATATTGAGCAAGTTGTCCTGTGTGAGTGAGTGTTTGTGTGTGTCTTCCAGTCAGACACTTACTTTATGTCATATAAAAATGCAGAATGACCCATCTCTTTTGACATATCTCCACATATTTTCCTTTAATTGGGATTTTTGTACAAGTTCATATTTTATTTGTTTTACGAATGAATCAAAGATAAACTTACCCAGAAAGTAATCTGGGCAAGTTATTGCTACTGCTGAAAGAAAGAAAATATTAACATATTTCCACAAGACAACAACTAATTGCTAAATTAAAAGAAAATAACTTTCATGTTGACATAAATATATTGGTGTTTCTTCGCCTGCAATAATCAGAACATCGTACTTGTAGTACAATCTATGGAGTCCATAAATACCTTAAAAGCATTTTCAAAAGGTACATAGCCTCTCTAGCCAGCTACAATTCAAAGGCGGAAGGACTGGGAACCTTCTCAGCAGATGGGATGGTGTAATGTGTCTGGGGCTGGGGATTTGCATGAATATGAATTACAAATAGCACAGATAACATGGTGTTCAAAAGCTGTTTCGAATCTTGAATGTCAAAGTCATTTAGCTGACATTTGGAGGGACATAATTACCTTAAGAACATGGAAATGGGTTGGTCTAAATTGCATGGGCAGAGAATCACAGGACACACAATGGCATTGCTTTGGCAATAATTATGACAAGTGGGCATGGCCAAGGAAGCCAAGAACGGCACACATTAATGCAGTGACATTTTTTGAATGCATGCTGCCCTTTCAGAAATATGCATATGAGGCCTAAATAACCTCTGACCCATTATAAAATAACAGGAGACAAAAAAATAAAATCTACCATAAGTCCTATCACTGGCAGTCTAAAGAAAAAGAGTTCATTCACATTTCATACACACTTTTACATATTTCAAACATTTAAAATGCATTTAACATTACCAGACTTCAAATCTTCACCATTTGTAGTAGGCTTACATGCAAGTCACTAATGGTACGTAGAGTGTTTTCATTGAAAAGACTGACAATTACTGATTGTAGAATACGATGCTGTAAACTAAAATAATTTCCTATATTAACATAAACTATCAATCGAAAATTAAATATACAGTTATAAAGGAAAAAAATGTTTTCCATCAGTTTCTCATTATTCAGGTGTACAAAAAAAAGATGTTTAAAATGTGAGGCACTGTGAAAACCTGAGGAAGTGTACCAGACACAGTATATATAATAATAGGTAAGACTTAATGGATCCCTGGAGGAGGTAATTTATTACATGTGGTAGGGATCTACGGGAGCACATTTTATTCCCTAATTTTTGTCATTGGTACTAGATCTTCAATATAAACTATGATATTAAAGAAAGCTGCAAGAAAGTAATGCTCCATTAACATGTCATCAGATAATTCACATATAATTTCTGAAATATTGATTAAAATTCAACACTAGTGATACAATGAACACTTTAATATCTACCCACTAAAAGGAAAGTTGTGAACTCTAATTAATATTTCATTTTCAGAAGCAAATAAGATACTTGATATTTTTAACAGATCAGTATTTCATGCTGTAATAACATTTGGAGCCCAGAAAATATAATTCAATTTACACTGCTATTTACCTCCATTCTGATGCCAGCCCTGATGAACCACAGCCTCACTGGATCACCATTTTCCCCTATCTTCAATGGTACTTGTGGTCCATTCCACATGCTTAACACTTATTCACTTCTATATTGTTTGCTAATCTTTCATATACATCAGTATTTCCTCCTTAGTGGAACTATATAAATTTTTTATAAAATGATTAATATTATATTAAGGATATAATAGTTACTAATAGAATTTATTGATAGATTAGTAAAACACTGATTGTTGTGTGGTAATGAAAACAACATACTTGAACTGCCTATTGTACGTTAAGAATTGTGTTTAAATAGTGAATAAAAAGACAAACAACATAGTTCTTTCTATAATGGAGATCTTCCACAGGCTATGGAAGTCAGAAAGTAGGTGGATACACAGAAGTCAGAGTGATTGACAGACAGACATGACAATTACTACAATGCAAAAACAGTTATAGCAATCAATGGGGAAAACTGAGGAGTTTCTGCCAATGAAAGGAATAAAACCACTCATCACAGAGAAACCTATTTATTAATCATAAAATATTTCAAAGTCAAATTTCAAGAATAATTCAGAATTAGAAGAAATTAAATTGACATATTTGACAGATGATAGAAATAAAATCAAAATTAGGTTATCTCTAACTTAATGAGTTAAATAAATACTGTCATTATAAGACATTTTTAAGGCATTCTGGCCTAAAAAAACTGATTCTGAAATACAATCTTCATAATCAAAACTGTTTCATTCATTCAGTGAATGAATACTGATCCAGTACTCTGAGCCAGACAACATGCTAAGGTGTTGACAGATAAAAGTGAGCAAGACAGATGCAGTCCTCACAACAATCATAGTATTTCTCTTTGAACAGTTGTGTTTATTTTGTTTGGCTTAGTGTAAATTTAAAATTTCAAATGATTATAGTTCCATTTTTATATAGTAATAATAATGTATGCATATTGTAGGAAAATTAGAAAATAGAAAAGTAAAAACTGTAGAACCATTACTTTAATATTTAATTTTATTCTTTCCTGGATACCTTTATATTTAAGTATAAGTAACATATTTTAAAGCCTGAGATCCCACTATATAGAGAAATTTGTTTTTGTTTTCATTTAGCTTTATGTTTTAATTACCCTCCCCACAAATCTTCATAAGCACGAGTAGTAATGTTATATTATTCCAATTTATTCATTCTACAAATAGTTATTCAGAGCATACGGTGCTCATGACACCATTCTAGATTCATGTAATACAGCAGGCAACAAGGCAGATAGGATTCTTGCTGTCAGGGATCTTGCAGTGGCTTTTACGACTTTACTGTAATTCATTCTTTAATTCACTTTTTTGAACTATTTATCACTAGAATAAGGAAGTGCAATAAAAAGCTTCATATAAATGCCATCGTATACTTGATTATTACTTAATAATAAGAGTTCTTGAACTAATCAATGTCATAAGTATGTACAGTTTAATATTTTTTGATACATAGAAATTTTCTTTAAAGAAGAATTTCATAAATATTCACACGCCCACCTGCTGTGTATGAATATAGACGGCATTACACGCTCAGGGGTACAAAGGATTTTTTTAAAGTCTTCAATTTAATAGTGAAAAAACAACATTTGAAATTGTCTCTACTGATTATAAAATTGCATAGATTTTCCTAAATTAATTGGCAATATGCATGTCTATTATTTAAACTGCCTGTGTAAAACAAGTGCCTGTTAATCAATTGATATCTTTAATGGATTTTTAAGTATAATGTGTGTGGTTTAGACTGTAAATTTTATAAATATTTTCCTTATAATAAAATGGTTTTGTGCTGAAGCACCTTCTTATTTCAATTATTTACCTCTTTTTATAGAAATTTATATTTTACATTATCTGCTTTAATCCATTTAACCTTTTTTCTTATTGGTACAATATATGAGATGAAAATCTAACTCGATTTTCTCCCCTATCATATCATCATTACAGCAGCAGTGTCATAAACTTCTCTCTTTATTTCCAGTAGGTACAATTTTTTTTTCTATTTTCATGTCTCATTGCACTGGAAATTCAAAAACAATATTCAAAATAGTGATAACAGTAACCACATTGATTTCATCGATTTTAATGATAATTACTAAAATGTTTCCCTTTAAACTTCAATGTTAGCTGCTGATTTACATATGCATTTTTAATGAGTTAAGAAAATATTTTTGTTGTTAGGTAATCAAGATTTTATTTTTATCAAAAACAGTTATTATATTTCCTTATATGTATTTTAAACATTGATGAAGAATTCTATATTTCTTTTTAATTGTTGATAGAATATATTATTCATTTTCTTAAAATTAAGTTCTCATTTGTATATACTAAATAAATTCTTAATTTAAAATTTATTATATTTTAACAAGCTAGTGAAATTTATTTACTCGTATTTTATTTTTAATTTTTGTATGTAAATTCCTACACGAGATTCATCTGTAGTTCTGTTTTTATGTCCTATCTTTATGAGATTTGTGGATTAAAGTTTTTAGAGGTTTCTGTAATAAACCTGAAAGAATTCAACATTTTTCTATGTTCTAGTACAATTTAGAATGCTAATGTTTTTTCATTGGTCTTAAATCACTCTGAACGTAAGTACATCTTGCTATTTATAGATGGAAATCTTTATCAAAAGTGAGAAACTAAAAATATTGGTAGATTAGTGAAAATCTATGTAATCTGTTTCTATTACAGAAAACAACTGGGACTAGGATTATCCTAACTTTCCTTATAAGTTTCTAATAATCATAAAGGTTAAGTTTATCAGGGTCCCCAAATCTCCCATCAAATAGTGAGGAGCACATTTTGATTCCAAATAAATCCTCTATGCCTAAAACATCAAGAATTCCTGTTATTTAAAAATATGTAAAATATTTTTTTAGTCTCAGGAAACCAACAACCATAAATAGTCATATATTTATATAAAAATTTTTGTTTGCATTGATTCAAAAGGTTTCTCTCTAATATAGACCCAAATAGATATCAAATAAGGCTTGGTTAAACACACAACACAGATTTTACACCTGCCTTTCCATACCAACATAATACTGGTTTTGTTTCTTGTATGCTTCTTTTTTTTAAATCATTGTACTCAATAGTGCAGCACTTCCAGTTCGTGGTTATATGGAAGAGGTTTATTTTTCAATTTAAAAAGTAAGAATTTCATAATATTTTATTTTTTAATTAAAATTATCGAGGTGATATTGGTTAATAAGATCAAATAGGTTTCAAGTGTGCAATTCAATAATACATCATATGTATATTGTGTTGTGTATTCACCATCCAAAGTTAAATTTCCCTCACCATATTCATTTTAAATAACTAATATGATTTGTACACCTTATAGCTGTTCCTTGGTATTAATTATTCTCAGAAGTTAATTTCTGTTAATGTATAATTAATGAACTAACATATAGGCGGTGTCATTTGAGTAGTTGACAGATTGTCTTTAAAACAAATAATTTGTTTCTCCAACTATTGCACTTATTTTCAAGATGCTGTTTTATGTTTAATGCCTTTAAATCTCAAGTAACTACAGATGGAATAGGCTCTCACTGGGTGCCTGACGGTGGCATGACAAACTTAATTAGAAAAAGAAAGATACGGTGCTGCTGAACTTAAAACATTTTCAAAGTTTAAACTAGTGACTTTCAAGCTTGTGAGAGAAACACAATATTGCATTCTTTGTCTTGCAGATCATGGGTTATACTTGTACATATGCGTGCCTACATAACTGACGTCATTTGGCTCAATGAACAATATCAACTTATCAAGACATCCAGGAGAACCACATTTATGGAACTTATTCAGTTATTCCCTTTTGTATATATCCCCTAGGCATTTCCTTCTATTTAAAAAAAAAGTAGAATGGTTTTAATTTTCTTACTTTGGAATTTCTCCAATTTGACTCGGTCAATAAAATTACTTCATGTTTTTTGTTTCAGTTTCTTCATATTAAATAGGTTCCATTGGATTTGATGATTTCCAAGATCTGAACCCATGTAACATAATGTAATTTGTAGCATTTCGAATCACATTAATGACTTAAAGGTGAATTCATATTTTTTAATTTACTTTCATTTATTCAAAGCTAATTTATTTAAATCCTCTAATTCTGAGTATCTTCATATGAAAAATAATAACAATAAACCCTACCTCATAAGATTGTGGTGAAATTTAAAAAGATATGTCTGTAAATGCTTTTACAGTACATAGCATATAGTAGGTGTCCAATAACTATAATTATTATAATGATGATTAATTTTCCTTCAAATTGGTGGGATTTCAAACAAGTACTAATATCAGTAAGGGCACTGTATTCTATAAAATATATTTTTAAAAGAAGCTGCTATCATAATCTGTATCATTTTTCAGTTAAATTTTATTCGACTGTCATAAAATTTCTCATGTACACAATTTTCAGAAACATTTAATAATTCCTTATTTTAACCTCTACATCTTTAATGTAATATTACTAGAATTTACAGGTATTGTGTGGTTGATTTTGAACAAGCCATTTTTATAGTCTTATGATTTCATCTTACAAAAGCTAAAACATGAGTGCTGAATTAATGTTAAGTGGCTTTTCAGTGGGCTGAATGATTATTCAATGAGTTGTTACCAACAAAGCAAAGTCCATATGAAAGAACATCTCAGTAAAATACAGGGGTAGAAGTTAAGCTGTTAAAATTGTGTCAAATTTTTAAATGAAGAGATAGGAGACATAAATCAAATTCATGAGTGACATAACTGAATATAAAAATCAGAAAAATAATAGGTTAGAATTATAAGGGATTTTATCAGGCTATAAAAATTGGCAAAATTGGGCAAGTGAAATATAACAAGGACAATCAAATATCAAAAGCAGATCATAAGGTAAAATAAATTTGATGGAAGCTATCGCTCTATCAGCTACATGTGTAAATTCACATTTAAATTTACTACAACTTCAGTGGATGAAGAGACTGTCAAAAAAATATAACACAATCTTAGGATTTATTTTTAATTAAAGAATAGAATATAGAAAAATGGTGCTGGGAGTCTCATGTTATTCCATGGTGGAGAAAACACACTTAAAGAAACCTGGCTACAGTTCTGGGTACCACAATTTAATGCTACATTGACCAGTGTCAGATAGAGATAGATGATGATAGATGATAGATGATAGATAGATAGATAGATAGATAGATAGATAGATAGATAGACAGACAGACAGACAGACAGACAGACAGACAAATATAGATAGATGATGGGTAGGTAGGTAGGTAGGTAGATGGATAGATAGATAAATGGGATCATGGAATAATCATGGAGAACAAAGAATAGAGGGACTAGGTTGGGGCAAGTGACAACCACAACATCAGCCCAGTTTAAGCTGGTCTTATTCTTTGTGATGTTATACATGACACAATAGAGCAGAAATTACTGGGTGACTAAATTTATTTATATGGCTGACATTTAAAGGTTGCACTTAGAATAAGAAAAGAAATCCCTGCTTCATTGTCTATCTTCTGATGGGCTCTAGCAATAGCTGGATAGCAATACAGGAAACTAATTTTTTAAGAATGCCTCCAAGATACTCTTCAGGACACTGTAAAACTAGGCAAAAAAAAAAAAAAAAAACAATATAAAGCCCATCAGTGAAATTTCTTTATTATTACTTATAGAAAAACTTTGAACCTTCATCAGAACTTTTATTTTTTGACAATGAAAAGACTGTAATTGATCATATTCCCTTTTTCCTTTTTAGTACTTGAAAACTCAGAATTTACTCACCCACCCATTCATTCAATGTTTCCTTATTATATACGTCTATTATATTTCAAAAACAGTTCTGTTCTAGGTACTAGGAAAGCAACAGTGAAAATGACAGAAAAGGAACTTTCTCTTGTGAAACACCAATTTTTTTGGACATGGAGGATAGAAAGAAAGACATGAAACAAGAAATACATGAGTAATTTCAGTAGAGAGCATATTAAGGAGAAAAATAAGTTGACATGATTGAGAGTTGGGACCTGACTAATTCAGGACAACTGTCAAAAAACTCTGGAATCAGAGTTTCTAAACAAAGGGAACAGCAAGAACAAAAGCCCAAAGGTAGGCAAGAATCTGGACTGTTGATAGAAAATAAGGGGAGGTTGAGGAGGCTGCAAAAGTGTTTGGGCTTAGTGTGCAGTCAGAAGGTCAGAGAGATGGGCAGGAATAGATAGCACTCATACTGTAGTATCAAGAAGTAATTATCATTTTACTCCAAGTTTGAAGGGAAGTCATTCGAAGTTCCTGAACAAGGAACAGCATGATCTGTTTCTTGTCTTTAAAATAATCAGTTGCTCTACAATGCTGCCAACTCTTTAGAAATGTATCATATACATATATGAGCATATGCATTCTTAGTTTCTCCCATCTTGATTTTCTAATTTCTTTGCTCTTCAGTCAATTGATTATTTAAATCTCAGTATTTAGTGTATATATATTCTCACAAGTTGATTCAAATCTTATTAAAAATGTGGCCTATAAATTGAAAAATTAGATGAATTATGACTTGTTTTAAAAATTTTTTGAAAATAATTAATTTCAAAGACACAACTTTGGTCTTTAAAAACTATCAAGTCTGAGATTCTAAAGCTCTATTATGCTCTTGTCAGCAGGAGAGGATATGTTGAAATTGTAAATTTCAGGCCAGATAGGAGGGTGTGAGACAATTGGGGCAAGAGGAGTAGGGAATATTGGAAGTGCAAGCCTGGCCTAAAGACATGTGCATTCTTTTTTCCTAACACAATGCGGGCTGAACTAGACATGTTTACTTCTCAGAAACTGCTGCTTTCTAGGATGTCTGTTGAAGCTCCTTGTCCACAACTCAGGTGTAAGAGAAACACTGTATTATTTTCCTTAACACAGCCCCTTCCCCAACGAGATGTGAGAAATTTCAATGAGTAATGGAAGTCTGTTGCCATCCAGAAGTATAAAAATATACAACTTTAAAAGATGCCAAGAAACTGTGGAAAGAAATGCTCATTTCAGTATATCCTAGTCACTCTTAGCATCCTTATTTTCCGAGTTATGAGTGAGCACTCACAATCATCCAGTGGCTCTCCATTTCTTGCCACACATTGGGCATAGGAATCTTACTTTGGTTAGGATCCTGCAATTCAAGTCCCACTTCACTATGTGCACCATACTACCAACCCACTGTGAGAACTGGCCACCTCCTATCTCTCTGCCAGGGAGCACTTCCTGGGTCCCCATTACTCCCTAGACAATTCCCCCAACATATCTCCACTCATTCCCACCCTATAGCATTCCTTACTTAACACAGCCTCTCCATCGGCTTCTTAAAGATACCATCCCTTTTCCTCTCTTGCCAATAAATCAAATGGAATCTCTTCAGTTGGTTTGAACCTTTTGAAACAGTCTTTTTCAAGTTATTCTTACTGTTCAGGTAGAGATTCCCGAAGCCTGGTTCACACAAATGAGAGGGAAGAGAAAAATAAAGAATGAATAAAAACTATTCAATAACATAGTATATTTTATAAGATATTTCTGTCTGAAAGTATGATCTTATTCTAAAAATCATGAAAATTCTGGCAGCAAGTCACTGACAAATCACAAATATTGCTTTCTGAATTTTCTTAATATGAAATCATTTTTATGATGTCATTTAGTTAAGAAAAATGTAAAACATATGTAAGGATACATACTATGGCAAATTAATGAAGTCAAAAGAATATACTGTTTTTAGGACCCAGGAGCAAAAGAAATAAAACCATTAATAAGTAAGGCAGTGAATGTAAAATCCTGATGGTCATGAGCTTTACAGGAAATTAACTGCAATTTTGCAATTTCAGCCTTCAGTCTCTGATTATGTATTTTTTTAGGATTATATAACCAGTATCTGTAGCTCTTTGAATGTTCTTCATCTTGGAACCTCCTAGGAGACTTCTGTAAATGGCCAGTATCCCATAGTAGGCCAATTATTTTTGATAACTATTAGATTAAAACCAAGAGTAATATTCAAAAATTTTAACGGCAATAAGAAAGATATAAAGCACAGAGTCCTGAAAGCCCCTGGCAGCACCTGGCTTTAGCCTTGTAGTTATTAGAACATAAAAATGTACAAAGCATCCTGAGAAAGGAGCTCTGATAGGACTGGGCTCTGGGAAGCTATTTCTCTACTGATGACAAAGGGTTTCAATGTTTTAGCAACAAATAACAACTCTACTTGTGTATAGCAGCTGATGATTAATCCAGCATGTAACCACATAAATATTCTGTGAGCTAAGGCAAGTGGGTCAAGTAAAATTAAGTATTTCTTCTCTCTATAGTAGAAATGAGAAAATGAAATTGATCACCTGTGTTATAGATGATATACAAACGATATAATTTTAAATTCACTGTAAATGTGCATACCATCTTAAGCAGTATTTTAACACTTTTTATATTCAATGCCACATTTTCACAAAAACCTTCCTGATCTCCTCATTAAAAATAAAGTGTTTCCCAACCCTCCGTTGTTAGCCTCTTTTCCATCCCTGTGTCTGATTCCACCACATATGATAACTTGCAACGTTTTTTATTTAAATTTGTGTTTGTTTGTTTGTTTGTTTAATTATCAAGATGTGGGATTTATTTTTTACTTAGAGGTGTATGTGTGTGTGTATGTGTGTTTACACAGGTTCTTTGACTAGAATAAACAAGGACTACTTTTGAAACCAGGACCACTTTTCCACTGTACATATATGTATTCCCTTTGTATTCACAGTACCTGGCACATAGATGATCAATAATTTGTTGAATAAAATAAAGATTCTAGATCATTAACCAAAATTAATCACTTCATGTTCTATGTTCCCATTTCTTTGGTTGTTTACCTCCATTTTAATGATTAATATTATGTGTCATTTTTTAATGATTTAAGCTCATTGAGAATTGGGGCATATCTCATTATCTTTGTATGCCATCCCATTAACAAGTCCATAGATAGTTATTATATGGTAGCTGAAATGAGAATGGAAACCAAGAAAGCTGCTTCTATTACTTTCTTGCAACAAATACATGCTTATTTATCTAGACTCTGAGATGCTTAATTATTCAAAGGCTGGATCTCAATCTCAAAACACTGGGTTTATTCCAGGGTCATATGAGTTACAAAGAAAAAAGAAGAAAGGAATGCAAACTATTTCTGCCTGAAAGCATGCTCTTACTCTAAAAGTCATATGAAAAATCTAGCATCAAGTCACTGACAAATCAAACATTGCTGTTTGAGTTTTCCTAATTTAAATTTCAAATACTTTGCATTAGGAAACAACAACAAAAAAAAAACAGTAACAGGACTTAATTCTGTCTCTCCCAACTTCTGGAAAATTGGGAAATCGATTAGTCTGAGTAAATTAGAAATAGCTTAACTATTTCTCCCCGCCACCATCCCCCAGAAAACTAAAAAGGAAACTTGATATTCTCCTTAAAGGCTTTAGCATAGGAGTATTTATGTTAATTTTTTAAATTATCTGACACAATGTAGCATCCACAAGAATGAATGTAATGAATTGGTGAAAGAATGCCGGTAGGGAAATGGGCCCTGTGGTTTGTCTATTGCTGTTATCACGTGCTGGCTTAGACCAAGTGGTGACAGCTGGTTCTTTGCACTTGAGTTAAGGAGCAGTGAGTATATCAAGTATATCAGTTTTATTTATATAAAATTATTCACATTCTTTGAGAATATTCATATCAAATTATCCACGTTCTTTGAGAATAATCTAGAAGTAAAATAAACAATGCCCTTTCATCTTTGATTTTAAAAAATTACATTGTTCTTCAGAATATAGAATATGCTGTGATTATAGATTCATAGGCACAATGTGCCTTGAAGACTCTTGCTTAGGGTTGCCAGATTTAGCAAATAAAAATACAGGATTTCCAGGTAAATTTGTAGCCCTACCTAGCTACAAAAGGGCAGCAAAATATAATCACCATATGCCTGGAAGGAAAAAAGAACCAGTATGGGTGAGTACTACAAGTCTTTACCATAATATTTATCATGATATTAGAAGCAATAATGGAATCTGCAAGTTAGATAAACACTCAGTGATCCAAACTTGTTCTTAATGTGAAAATCTCTTCCAGGATGTTACCAGAACTTCATTGGACTGGGCTCTGGGAAGCTATTTCTCTACGGATGACAAAGCGTTTCAATGTTTTAGCAACAAATAACAACTCTACTTGTGTATAGCAGCTGATGATTAATCCAGCATGTAACCACATAAATATTCTGTGAGCTAAGGCAGGTGGGTCAAGTAAAATTAAGTATTTCTTTTGCTTAAATGTCGTGAGTGACATGGGGCTCATGGCTCATTATTAAAGATTTTCTTCTTTGTTGAATTTGTTAAACTAAAATTTATTTCTTTATAATTCCTAAAACTTGCTCCACTCTGTGGCTGTCACTGCCGATGTTTGTACTTTATTAAAAAAGAAAAAACAACTATAGAAAATAAGGTAAAAATTGAGAAAGTATAATTTTAAGAACGAAGAATAAACAAATACTTGAAAAAAGAACAGATCACTTTTAAACGCTAAAACAGCTTAGTGAAAATTACTATATATATACATATATATGTATACACACACACACACATATGATCAGTCAACTAGTGTTTTAATTTCGTAAAAGTTACTCTTCAGAAGCTGGGGATAGAGGCGTAGTGCAGGGGAGAGCTTAATGCTTTTCTTTTTGCTTTATGTTCTGGTTGTGTGTATGTAATACTTTTATTTTGAAAGGATAATTTTATGTGGAAAATGTCTAACTACAAAAGAAAAGAAAGCTTAATTGTTTTGGCCAATTTTAGGCTATACCTTTAAACCTATTAGCCAGGTAAAAGTATTAGTGTACCACATAAGTTATAAAAAATAATAAACTGCAATGATGGCAGTGCCTAATGTTTTAAGAACCTGACTTTTTAAATTCATGGATGAAAATTATGACAGGAATACGTATTTAATACATATATTCTATGAAAAGAGAACATAAATTATTTTGTAATTGGATTACTATGCTTCATCTATTCAAAAGAAAGTTTCATTTGCTTTGCATTTGATCTTTCCTACTGATTAACATTTGGGCTTAATTTTCTTTCTTATCAAGTTCCTATTTTGTTTGTTTAAAACTTTCATGCATTTTGGAGGAAAATCATTGAGCAATTCAGAAAAAATATAGAGCTATATTTCTACTGGCCTATTTTTAATTCTGCCTACGAAAATAACTTACTGGTAGAGCACATTTCAAATTATAGGAAAAGATTTAATAATGACCACTGATGAAAAGGAGACTCAAATAGTGCCTGGAATATTATGCCAGGGTTAGACAAAGAGTTAAATATTAAAAGGTTATAGACTATACTTGTTAAGACAGGATATAAACAGCTGATAAATGAAACACGTTTTCTATCAAACAATTTCTCAGTCCTTAGACATCAAGTGACTGATTATTATAGTTCCCTCTCTGTTCCTTCCATCTCCATATCCTATTTACAACTGATCTGTTGATTTGAACGGTATGATAACACAATCACAATCAGCTGTATTGTTGTGGAAATATTACTAGAAATGGGAATAAGAAAACATTTCAATCCCGGCTTGTACTGGTACACAAACTTGAGCAAATCATTTTGGTCAATAGGCAGTAAACAACTTGCTTTAAAGACAGTAACTTCCCACCTTTGAGCTTCCCCTATCATCTGCTCTTGAATATACTGTTTAAAATTGATCAACATGTTTTCCTAAGACACTTCCTCTCTATTTGAAAGTTTTTCTGACATTACTCAAAACTAGTATTTTTTTTCTGAATTATCTGATGTTCTTTAGTAGTGAAGGAAGAGTCTTGAAATGCCCAGTAAAATAATTACCAATTGTAATGGGTAATAATAAAAAGGAGTTGAATCTAAAACTGGGGGAGTGTCCTTTGGTTAGTAGTATTTATTTTCTGGTAACATCCATTTTATTTATTTAAGTAAAGATACTTCTAAAACTCAGTGGTCAATGATTCCAATGGGACAGCCACAACTCTTTGCATCTCTTTTCATGTTTTTCACTGCATCACTTGTGCTTAGGGACCAGAAATATTCCCAAATAGAAAACGTGATTTTGCCAGCACTGAGAAGTCTCATTGATCTCTGGGCTTCCTATTTTGTAGAGTTAGAAGTATATAATAAATGGTTTCTCACAGCTAGAAATGTCCCTGGTTTCTCTAGCCCATGAAATTCCCCCAAATTTTATAAACTATACCAGGGATTTAAATTTTACTTATGTTTTTCAGTCAACCTCTATTTGTCTTCTGGATCACTGAGGTCCTCACTTCTTCCTATGCTTCTTCATCAATCAAAAGAGGCACTTATCATGGTATCTTCAACATAGTGTGCTACCTTGCCCTTAATATATTAAAAACATATGATATACATTCCAATTAAGTAGCACAAGATAAACACAAAATATTATTTAACACCATAGCAGCACTACAGTCCCCAAGCTTCAATACTATATTTTCTTCACACTGTCGTATGAAAAACAAGCTTGACGACGCATCATTCTATAATAATCTCTTTAAAAATTTCCATTTCCTTTGTAACATTTATCAGGCATTTCAGCAAACATATTGTGGGGATCATAATTTTTATCTCCTCAGCTAGATACAAGCTCATTGAGGGAGGAGGCCAGTTCCTATTCCTACGGTTGAGGCATTAACTGGTTTGTGAAAAATTTTACTCATTAGATACATACATTTATTTAGGAATTCTGTCAGACCACTTCTAATGAGTGGCTTGAGCATAGGTCAGAGGAAAAAAAGGATCAGGAGAGATAACAGAATCACTAATGATATCTACATCTCAAAAATATGATGACTCCTCCATCAGCAGCATTAATAAAAATAATTGCAATTATGCTGCCTATTTTGGAGGTTTCAAAATAGCTAATAGTTGGTCATTGGAAGAGAGTATTAGCTGATCATCGAACCTATCTCTTTTACTTGGCATGTAGCTAGACTACATTTCCCAACCTCCCTTGTAGTAGAGTGGGGCCAAATGACTAATTTCTAGCCAATGAAACTTTGCAGTGAGGTAAGCTACTTTAATGTCTGGCCTATAAAAAAAAAATCTTCTGTATGATAATACCCCATACTCCTTCCCTTTTCACTATATTGATACAAATATGCATGGTGACCTTTGAAGCATACGTTGAAGATGAAAGATTTACAAAATGAAAAAAATGTATGTTCTCTCACAGGAGACCCACTCTGATTAGAAACATCCATTTTACAATTCATATGAGCAAAAAATTAACAATTATGATATTATAAGCTATTGAGTGTCTTATATTTGTCTATCAGACTGCAACTAAAGTTACAAAAATAGATATTTGTATAAAAAACTATTATATATTACATATCTTTATATATCATAGAATATATAAAGTATATTAAATTATATATAACTATTATATATTATATGATACATACCTTTATATATGTGACTATTATAAATAGTACATTATATATATAAAAATTAAAGTTATGTTCCACACATAGATTTTTGAAGTAGTTAATAAAATTGGCTTTATATCATTCTGTATATGTATTCATTCTGTGTACACTGACATCTTTTAGAATGCTTATGCCTTTTTAAATATTTCTCTTGCTAGTAAAATCTATCACTATCCTTGTACTTTATATTATGAATATTATAATAGAAGTTAAAAGAAAAAATGTCAACATCATTGATATAGATTATATAGGCATATTTTGCTTTTCATATACTTCCAAAATATGGTTAAAAAGTAAAAAGTGAGCCAATCCATTATATATAATACTCACATTATATAAATGTAGGTATATACATATCTATATATACCTATATATAACACATTATATATAACATATGTACTTATGTTATATTACATGTATACACACATTATTTTTATATATGTATATTTAACAATTTTATAAGCACTTGTGGTATAATGACTATACTACCCATCATTTCAGAGCATCAGCCCTGTTGTTGCCTCTAGCACACACAAGATAAATAAAAAGATGACCATAATGACAACCATAGAGATATACTTAGAAAGGTCAAAATAATGGAAACTTTATCATTACCAATATCACAGCACAGGCACAATCTTTGGAAATGAGCACAATAATTTTAACTACACAACAAATGCACTATTTAGTTCTACTCCAAACTCAAGTATCTTTGATTATTTTGACTTTGATGCCTAACACACATGTAGAAATGTCTCTATAGGGAAATCTTACAAGGTCATTTTCTAAAACAAGCAGAATATAAATCATCAGTAGAATAAATACTTTAAATACTTTAATATTAATTTATCAAGAGAATTTCACTAAACAGAAATCAAATTATTAATTCACCCTGCACCAGTATTTGCAATATTTTGTTCAGTTTTAAAAACTCAATTAAGAGATTAATGGCACATTTTATCAGGGATCATATTATCTGAGACCTCGACTTCAAATATTCTGCCCTAAAATAGCGATGGTATGTTTGACTGAATTTCTGCTTACACAAAAACAGAGGCCTAAACTTCTTCCCCTTTCCTTTCACTGAATTTAAGCTTTTCCATGAGGTAAAAACACATGACTGTCCTAACAGATGACTTTGAACTGCCTTAATGCCTTTGGAATTCTGACCATTAATCTAAGCTTAGTACAACTAAGCATATAATTTAATAACATATGCACAATGAATATATTCAATATCATTTGCCACAAATGATTACAAAGTTATTAATATTCATTAACACTTTTTTTTGGAAAAATAAAGATGCTCCTGAATCTTTTTCTCTTCAACTTAGCCTAAATTTCTGGTCTTTAATTCTAAGATTTTTTTCTTACGTCTTTTATAAATGACAACCATAAGACTTCAAGAAAAACGTAGGATCAGTCCTTTTTCTTGAGCTACCTTCATATCAGCTATGAATGTATGACATGTTGTTTACTAAGTCTTATTATGCTGCTATGTGTTTTTCTGAGCAGCACAATTCTTAATTCTTTGTTAACTACTCTTTCTGTGTATAGTTCCCTATATCTTCAAAGCTATTTCTTTGGTTTAATAATACTTGAATGCTAAGAGATAATTTACGTAATTCAGCAGTATCGTTTATCTAAAGATCTTTGAGCATTTGCCATTATTAACTAGTAATAATAAGTATTCTTTTTCTATAAATGCATGTATTGTTAGGTTCATGTGTAGAGAGATACATGAGAGCAAAGCTTCAGACTTAGCCCACAGTTCTATCATAAGGCAAAATTACTGTATAAAACTTTATTTCCACCAGAGAAATCTTAGAAATAATTTCTGCAGTGGACCAAGGAGTGTTGCACATGTATTCTGACATTCATTTCTCACTTATTCTGTGAATAACTTCCAGGATTTGGGCATTTTAACCACTCCCCCACGTTCAGTCAAAGAGAAAAGACATAAGTACATTTTTCTTTTTGCACTTTGCACCAGCCTTCTGCATTAAAAACATCAGTAAGCTATGGAATTATATCAGTATTTGTGTGGTATAACACACTGCTGGGTGTCTATTAACAGAGAATGCCAATTCAGCTTTTCATCACTCTTTGGTGTGTGAAATTCCTATTTCACAGGACTATTTGTAACACTGATTTGGTTATATATTAATAATGAAGAGATTGTGCAAAATACAGTTGAATCTAGTAAGGTAGTTATGAATAAGGTATTAATTTTAGCATTTTTCACCTACTTCAAAATTTCTACCTTTGATTCATTTACTTATTAAAACTAGTATTGATTGATTGTCTGCACTCTAGTGGTTATTTTTATCTGAGCTTATTTGCCCCAACAATATATATTTATTATATATATTTTACAGATGAAGGGCTGAGACACAGAAAAACAAAGGCACCTGCTCTCTGAGGCAAGGATGATATAATTTATTATTCGAAATACCGTACTCTTTCCATTCCCCAGTTTCAGAATGTGAGCAGTACTTGTGAACCACAAACATTTTGAAACCAAACTTAGTTGGCTTAAAAACCTGAAATTTCTACTTAAAAAATTACATAATTTTTAAAAGGATTTTAAACTCTATAAGCCGCTGTTTCTTCATCTGCAAAAACAAGAATAAAAGTAACACTTTGAAAGAATGAGAGATAATAAGTGTATACTATTTAGGGAAATAATAGATGCTTATTAATAGTAACTAATAAAAATACTGGAGGTAGGTTATCTATTCCTTTCAGTGAAAGTACCGATTACCACTAGACTTGGAGTAAATAAATCAGATGTTTAGTCCTAGTTCATTTTAAAAAATGGCTATATGGCTCTCTAGAGATCTTTTAGGTAACTACTGAAAAAGAATGACAAAAGTTAACCTTCTTATGAGTGAAACAAACAATAAGTGAAAATAAATAAATGATAAAAATTTCAGGCAGCGTTTAGTACTATGAAAAAGACTGTCTTAAAAAGAAAGTAAAGAATGATGGTATTAGGTGTCAAGAGATCTTAGATGGGGCTGTTAGGCCAGGCAGCTCTAAAGAGGTAACATTAGAACAGAGACCTGAATGAAGTGACAGAGTAAGTCATACAAAGACCTGAAGAAATGGCGGAGAAAATAGTAAGTGTAAGGCATAGAGGCTGTAATAAGCTTGCTACTGAACGAAGGAATGACAGGGAAGGCAGTGGAAGAAGGCTAGGAGGTTTGTCAGAGATAGGAGGGGCCAGATCATGTAGGCTTCTGTAAGCAATTGGATTTATTCTAGGTGTGTTTAGAAATCATTGAGGGTTTTCCTGAGAGCAGAAGTAATCAGGTATAATCAATAAAAAGCTCTCTCAGGATGCTAAATGGAGAATAACGTCTTGTATGGAAAATAAACTTCTGTGTGGTTAAGCACGGAAAGTGAGGGGATAAATTAGGTTATTGTCATATGCCAAGTAACAGAGAACAATGGCTCAAAGTTAGACTGTTAGACCGCTTGATAAAAGCAGTCTGCATGAAACAAAGAGGAAGAAACAATGGCTTCTGCATGTGTCCCTCCCAACCTAAGAAATGGGGTGAATAGTGATTTCACTTACTGAGATGGGAAAGAATGAGGAACATGTTTTATAAAGGTCTAACCCATCAGATATCTAAGTAGACTTAGTGAATAGGAAGTTAGATATATAAGTCAGAATCTCTGAGGAAAGATTGTTATTAGTTATTAACTTGGAATTCACTAGCTCGTAGATGAATTCCATGTGATTGAATAAATTATCCTTAGTAATGATAGCCAAGGTCGGATTCCCACACTCTCCTAGAGTTTGCATAAATTCATTATTATCCAGAAGGAAAATATGGGATAATTTTATATTTATTTGTCTATTTAATTAATATTATGTGATTTGATACTGATGCCCTCAGAGTCTCTTTATCAGTCATTTACATATCATGCTGCACACAGAGTGTACTGAGGTAACTGTGGAAATTATACAAGGATGTGTGTTGGGCAAAGCCTCATTTTTATTTTTATTTTTGTTTTTCTTTCATCATAATATGACACATTAGAGTTTAATTATATCTGCACACATGAATACATACGAATAGATTACCTAGTTTTTAAAATGGCTTTTTACTATAAACATTTTATTTAGGGATAATTTTAGATATACGGAAAAGTTACATAGATAATACAGAGTTTCCATATATTCTTCATCCAGTTCCCCTAATGTTAACACACATGACTTTAGTATCTTTGTCAGAACTAAGAAATCAATACTGGCACATTGCTTCTAACTTTATTCAAGGGAGAAAAAATGATAATTTACTTTGATCCAGCAAGACATCAGACTAAAAAATCGAAACAACCAAAGAGACTATCTAAACATTATTTCATATACATTACTGTTCACAGTCAACTTTGCCCCCAAGTAAGTGGATTTGAAACCTTGAGATATTGGTTAATGATTGATTGTATGAAGCCATTAAAATTAGCAATCCACTCAAATAATTTAAAACTAGTGACAGTGGCTTAAGACACTGCTCACAGAGAAAGTAGGAAAGAAGATGTTTAGTAGTCCTAAACCACAGAAGCAGCTGTGACCCTGTAATGCTTTGCCACAGAGATGACGCCACCACAGTGGAGGTAAGGGAGGTAGAGTGTCAACACCAGCAGGCACCATGAGAGCCAATGTCATGTGACTTGGTGTAACTGTATGTGATGCCTTGTCTACACCCATTATTTTCTCTAGAAATTGTAAGAATGGCAGCATCTGTTTTCAAGACCGTACACAACTACTGGGCACAAACACTAGCCTAGTGTTTGTATATCACTAAGAAAGAGTAAGTAATCTCATTTCATCCTTTGAAGATATATGTCAAAGGAAAAAAAAAATCTCTACAATGGAAACAAAAGCTCTCTAGTTTCTCTGATTTGTTATAATCCAAATTGGTGCCTCTGACCTTTTCTTAAAACCTTAAACATCACAAGGAAATCAGTGGGAAGGGAATCATGTGCTAACCAAGAACTGAGAGGGCAGAAAAACTCACTGAAGTGAAAGGCAATTAGTAAGGGTGGAGAAGAGAACCAGCCCCTCTCCGTTTGGGTGAACAGATTTGTGATTATCAGACAGAAACCCACATGTAATTAACATCTCTGACATCAGGGGACTAGCAAATATAAAACGCTCAGCTGTAAGAGAGGTTCAGCAAAGAATCCTCTCAGGAGTTTAAGGTACTGGAGAGAAGCTCTGTAGGAAGTAGGTGGACTCCCGCCAAAACTCCACTAGGATGGGGACTTTACATAATGAAAAATTAACTTGCTGGAAATCTCCACCCAATTCTTCTTTCAGCTTCATGGTTAAATGTAATTAATGGTGGTGACCTGCTAATGAATGCTTTTGATAAATGATATACAGTATAAGTATTTTTTTTATATAAATATAAATTAAAAATGAAGAGAACTAAATGACAAGGACAGGGGATTTAATTATGTGGGTATTATACATGTCAAATTTGTAAAGGTAAATTACTATTTTTATTATTTGTTTGAAATGTCGTTTTACAGATTTGAAAATTATTTTGAAGGGGGCTTGGAAAGGGCTCATGCCATTTATAACAGTACAAAAAACCTGCATAATTCCATTTTGCTTTCTCTTTTTCAGCTTGATTTTTATCTATGTGCCTCAGTCTTTAAACAAAGAGCTGCAGAACAAGAGCCTTGCTTCAAGCAGAATGAAAGATAATAAATTCCTCTCTCTGGGATGTATCTTCTTGTCCCTGCTATTTTTTCAGCAGACATGGGCTCAATTTCCAAGAGAGTGTGCCACCATTGAAGCTTTGAGAAATGGTGTGTGTTGCCCAGATCTGTCTGCACTGTCTGGGCCTGGAACTGACCTCTGTGGCTCCTCATCAGGGAGGGGCAGGTGTGAAGCAGTGACTGCAGACTTCCGACCCCACAGCCCCCTGTACCCACATGATGGCAGAGATGATCGAGAGAGCTGGCCTACACGGTTCTTCACTAGGGCATGCCACTGCAATGGCAACTTCTCAGGACACAACTGTGGGACCTGCCGTCCCGGATGGAGAGGAGCTGCCTGTGACGAAAGGATTCTCACAGGTAAGCAGAGATATAAATGGATACACAGTCCTGCACGAGACCCAAATCATTTGAGCTGGAAGAACACCTGGAAACCATATAATTCAATCCTTTCTTCACCGATGTGACAACTGAGGCTTAGAGAGCTTAAGTAATTTATTCAGTTTAAAGGGTTGGGGCTGAAGCTGAGGACATTTATGGCTATACTTTCAGTAATTCCTCATGGTAGTTACATTAATTATCACGGGTATGGTTCAGGAAGGTAAAATTTACATAGCTGGTACTTAGAAAACCTGGAATTTATACTGAGATCTGTCTTCTACTACTCTTCCTGACCCACAAAGAAATTTTCCACTGTGATAATAAAGTTCAGTCATTTTAGATGAGATGGGCCTGAAGCCTAAATATCAATAAATAACAAAGCATTAAATAGTAACGGCCAGCAAAACTTGATTGTTTTCTATGTGCCAGACTAAGAGTTTAACAGAATGTTTATGACTTTCTTATGAGGCGGGCTCTGGTCTAATTGCTTTGTAGGTGTATACTCTTTAACCTTTACAACTCTGTAAAGAGAATTATTTTTACACACACTTTACAGATGAAAAACTAGGGCTAAAGAGAAATGTGTGCAGTCATAGAATAAGTCTCTGGTCTTAACCACTACCACACACCTTGTTTTTGTAAGATTTACAATATTAAAAATGCAGAAATTTTCAAGAAAAAGCCTATAGTGAGCAGAAATAAATAGAACACAATCATAAAGTCCACAAGTAAGATTACAGAAAGCTAAAAGGAATCCTAGAGTAACATGGGGAGGAAGAAAGGAAGAGAAGCAAGGAGGAAGGAATGAGGGAAGGAAGGGAGGGAAGGGGGGAGGGAGGAATAGATAATAAGGGGTATTTTAAAAACTATAAAATCATATAGGCACATATACAAATTATCTTTATTGGTAAATGGGACATGTTGTGTTACAAGATTATTACACTCATTCTCTACCCATCTCCACAAGGCAGAGGTTCTCATGTTTGAATTTTGTATTCCCTAAAGTCAGGAGAAACCTTCTGGACTTAAGTACAGAAGAAAAGAAGTACTTTGTCCAGGCCCTGGATATGGCAAAGCGTACAACTCACCCTCAGTTTGTCATTGCCACCAGGAGATCAGAAGAAATATTGGGGCCAGATGGCAACACACCACAATTTGAGAACATTTCCATTTATAACTACTTTGTTTGGACACACTATTATTCAGTCAAGAAGACTTTCCTTGGGGCAGGACAGAAAAGCTTTGGTGAAGTGGATTTCTCCCATGAAGGACCAGCTTTTCTCACATGGCACAGGTATCACCTACTGCAGTTGGAGAGAGACATGCAGGTATGCAGGAAATATTTCAATTTTCAGATCCTTTACAGACAAGGTGCCTTAGTTGTAAGTTGTTTGATTCATTGTGTTCCAGAAGAACAAAACATGTGATAACACAGCAATTTCAAGTTATTAATCTGCCTTTGGAATTTTAAGTTTCTCCCTGTACTAATTGTTTACTTATTACCTGAACTTTAGCTTTTGCAAAGTAAAAAGAAAGTAATCTCAATGATGAGGAAGCCAAAGGAGACATTTATAGGTGTGAATTAAAACGATAGACATGTTCAATAGCTCTGTAATTGAAACAATGACTCTCATATAATTTGCGACAAAATAATCTCATTCCATATGTCTTTCTTCTCACATGTCAACCAATGCTCCTTCCTGGTTTGGATGAAGCAAGTGTTTATGGACTTGTCAGTCTTCCAAGTCCCAAATATTCCGGTGGATAATTCTTTCTAATACAGTATAAGGTTTAAATTATGAAAAAAGTTCCTTTCCATTCATATTGTCACATTTTCATTGAACACCATTTTTTTTTTTTTTTTGCCATGCCCTTTACCACATTAAGGCTTACAGAAGAAATCTATTAAAATTATCACATCACTTAAATATTATTTTTACTTAAGAGGTATTGGCTCTTTAGGCATAAACTGAATCTCAACCCAAATATAGTCATTCCCTGCTTATTTTTAAGCAGATAAGCTTGAAATACATTAAAGTATCTGTTAACATAGATACCTTATTGTTTATTTTACCAATTGCTATTTCTTAAGAAAAGTATTGTAATTCTAAAATAAAATTTTAAATTATTAGATCTCAACTAGAAAATCCACAAATTAAACCTGTCTTCTATATGAAATAACAGAAATGAATCCCTCCCCTCATTAAAGTATAAAAATTAATTTAAAAAAATCTTGAATTGTAGGATGCTTATGCCCAGAATTATTCCAAGAAAATAAATGGTTAGAAGAGAATCAATGCACTAAAATACAGAAAATATTTGAATAAAAGTAGTCTATCCATATGCAGTTTGAGAATGATTAAAAAAATTCATCTGATACTCTGAACTTCATGTTGTATAGCTCTGATTACGAGCAAGACATTTAGGAGATTGAGCTGATAAATCTGTCATTCGTATTTGACTCCAGATCTTCGTGCCTTCAAGTCATTTCCCCATGAGCACACCAAAATGAAAAGGCAAATGGAAAGTAACTAAAAGCTTCAATTTTGCCTATGTAAACGTCAACTTCTATAACTTACATTTTTAAAACCCAATAGCACAAGGGATCCAACAAATTGCAATGTAAATGTAATGTGCCATTGAAATGCCACATGAATATGCTCCAGTTCCCAAATGTCAGTTGCTGAACCACAAACTGACTCTTAATAATCCCTTGGAAGCTGTCACAAGTATTTTTGAACCAGAACAATGGCTTCTAAATGAGGACTCTAAATCTCTGGAGATCCATAATTGGAGATACCTTGGAAAGCTTTTGGCTCTCTAAAACACCCTGAAGACAAGGAAATGCTTTCTAGAAAGGGTTTAAAGTGAAACAGTGGTAACATACGAAATGCATGTGAGGCAGAATAAAACAACAGCAATCCCTACATTTAAATTCAACACTATAAATATAACTCCCCAAAGGCAAAACAAAATGAGAAATACAAGTACAATAAATATATGTTTTTAAAAACCTAATAAAATAAGCATGTGATTTTGACTCCAGCATTTTTACTAGAATTGAGATCAGCTCTAAATAAAAATTTGGTCTCTGGATTGAAGAGCAGTGGGCACAAAGAAATATTCTGCTTCCCTTTAGCATTTCCTGTAGGTATGAGTTTCAGACAGAAGCCTGAGTCTTCGTAGTTTATATTCTGAAGCAGAGGTCTAGGTAAAACACCTTTAGTGCCCAGGCGGAGAGGTAAGTGTGAAAGAACCTATGTAGCCTGTGGCCAAACCAGAATCTAAATGCCTAAAGTCATTTAAATTAAACTAAAAAACAAAAACAAAACAAAAAGTACTGCTCCACATAAACTATTTTAAGGCTGGATCTGGCTCCAGATTAAGAGCTAGTGGTGCTTGAATTAGAGATAAGAAAATGGAAGGAGATGGAAATGTCAAGAAATTATTATTACTAATTTTTGGTAAAATCAATAGAAATATAATTATCTGTCTAAAAAAGAAAAGGAAGATCATTACCCTACTCTCCAAAAAAAAAATCACTTGCTAGAACTTCTATATAATGAGTTGAGTTTCATTCCCTCTAGTATCTAAAATGACTCCTTGAAGTAAATTAAAAGCTTTGTTAAATAAGGCATTTAAGTCCTCCAAACACCTCAGACACCACTGACACACTAACTGGTTCCTAACTGGCTGAAAAGAACTAATAGAAATAGACTGCCAAGGAGTAAACCAAGCAAAGGGAGAGACTTAAACAAAGGCAGAGAATGCTAACAGAGTTTCCGTGATCTAGGAAATGCTACGGAATCCTTCTTTCTCTCTTCCTTACTGGAATTTTGCAACTGGGAAGAACACCTGTGACATCTGCACCGATGACTTGATGGGATCGAGAAGCAACTTCGATTCCAATCTTATAAGCCCGAACTCTGTCTTTTCTCAATGGAGAGTGGTCTGTGAATCCTTGGAAGATTATGATACTCTAGGAACCCTTTGTAACAGTAAGTTCCAAATGACATCTAGGATTCAGAATTCTCTATTAGATTAAATTTGCTGCCCTTCATTCTACTAAGGACTTCAAACTAAAATTTGCTTTTATTATAGAGAATCAATGTACAGATATTCATGGTACTACTAGGATATTCAAGGCAATCTATAAGGTGTGCCACGTGAAACAGAAAGTGCCTAAACATTTTACATTGCTTTACTTGAGCAATTCAGTCAGTGTATTGCTCACTTTGTTACTTTGGAAATGTCTAATTGTATAAATTAATCCTATTAGTACAGTCAATACTTCTTAGTAGTCATGTGTCTTGAATTGGAATTTCACAGAAAAAATGTTTCCCAAGGAAATTTGAAATAGGCAGAAACAGTTGCAAGAGCCTCGGGAATACAAATTTATAATCATAATTAATATATTTATAATTATTATAGTATGTTACTGTTAATCTAGTCAGGGGGCTAAAAACCAAAAGGTGATATGGAGAATACCTTTAAGAAAAGGAATATGCTGTATAGAAGATGTCTGCCAGCTAGCTGCTTTCCTGCTCTCTAAAATTTAACACACAAAAAAAGAATGCTTAAGCAGTTGTTTTAACATCCTTTCTCTAGTGATCTGAACACCACCTCTGCCATAGGTTAAGTTTCTGTTATATATGGATCTGTTCCTGAGCTTTCTATTCTCTTCCTTGGATCATATTATTATCTGCCCCCCTGCTACTAACACAAGGTCTTAATTATTAGTCTCCTTATCCAATCTCATATTTCTTTTTGAGGCATGTCTGACCATTTTGAACTTTTGTTCTTCCATACAAAAAATTAGGATTATGGGAATTTATTTTATTATATTCATAATATTTACTCTGAATATATTTTTCAAAGCATCAATTATTGAATTCTCTTCTAAACTTAAAAAGAGAATATTCTAAATGGAACAAAGGAATTAAGTAGAGTTTCACCATTATAAGATTATTTAGCAGTGTTTAAGAATAGAGAAGTGATATATATAAAATTTTCTTCTGTAGAAGCTTAAAAATTAGAATAAATGTTTGTTTGTTCAGCATGCTGAATGAGCAGTCTCACCTTGTGGTACAGAAATTAAATTGAGGATCAAGATCTATTTAGATATCAAAAAAATCATCTTTTTCTGACCAGGCTATTGTATTTGGCCTGGAATTTTTCCAGACATTTTCTGATCACCCTGATGATTGGACACCAAAATATAGCACAATTTAAATGGATAAATAAAATAGCATAGGAGGAGATTTTGTTTTCATCACAAATTTTTTTTGTCATTTAACATAACATAATTCTGACACACAGTTTCATGAAAAACTGAAGTTATAATATTTTAGGTGAAACAAATTTTAAGATTACCCTTTGCTTTAGTTTGAAATAAAAATACCAAATATTTTATTTATTAGGCCAAAGAAAGAGAAAAAGGAAACTAACGTTTTACTGAACACATATTGTGTGTCTGATATGGTGTCACAATGCTTTAATATATCTTATTTAATCCTCATAGCATTCTTTTCTCTCTACTTTTCTTCCTGAATGAAATTTTCCATTCCTGTGGTTTCTCTGATTATCTTTTACAGGACACCCATATATATACATCTTTAAGTCAAATCTTCCTTAGACATTCCATATCTATGTTTCATATGCTTATTGCATGGTATCTCTCCAATATTCCATTAATGCACGAAACTCGGTATATAAACTGAAAGAGTGAATTATTGACCACTAAATTCTTTCAGCCACTAAAATATATGCTTTGATTCATCATATGAAAAGCATTATTTTCTTTACAATACTTCTCAAATATATTTTCTCCTTTAGACACTCAGAACTTTTCATTCATTCCTGCATGGAAATTCCAAGGGAATCCAATCTACACAGTGTTAACAGGTGCAATGGAACAGAGATGTAAAGTGCAACATAAGGAATATAGTCAATAATGTTGTAATAGCTATGTATGGTGTCAGATAGGTACTAGACTTATCAGGGAGATTGCCTTTCATGTTATACAAATGTCTAACTACTATGCTATACACCTGAAAACTAATATAATATTGAATGTCAATTGTAATTGAAAATTTTTAAAGGATTAATAAAAATTAGGTGTAATGGTAGAAGTTGTCCATGTACAAACAAATTTAAAAAATCACTTGGTTAAAATCACTAGTTAAGTGGGTTTAACTAGTATCTTTACTATCAAAATTCTGTGCTATGAAACTCCATGAGTGCAAATGAGGATGTAGTGTTTTTGAAACCCATGTAATCAATAATTTTTTCTTTTGAGATGTGTTGATAGCTCCCTGAACAGTAATCTCCAAAATATCAGCTTAAATTGATAGCTTAGCCAGTGCTGTCAAAAAGTTTTGATAATGTACACCTAAAAAATTCACATCCCTTTCCACTCTCAATATAGGTATGTGTTTTATTTTAATATTATATAAAGTTAGCTATGCGAACTCACCAGGTACTACTCATTACATTAATTATAAACAGACAATTAGAAAATTTTCTGAATCAGGTAAAATGAAAATGAGTAGATGCTATAATATTATCTCTCCCACCGCAGTGGATTATTCTGCACGTCCCCTCTAGGACACAAAAATCCTCCCTAGAAACCACTGGAACAGACTAATGCAAAATGCTTCTAACCAATATCCTCTCCTCCCATCTACCTAAGGCTTCTCCCCACTTCCTGAATGAATATAACTTTCTCATCATGCTTTTTGATTTCTTCACATTATGGTTCTGGTTTAGCTTCCCATCTTCCCTACCATCCACTATTCTCTTACATTACCACATACTCTAGGCAAACTATCCCTCAAACAGGCCCTCTTTTACAGCCAACATTATCTATCCCATATAATAACATACACCAAACAACTATTTAGCAACTATTATATACTAAGCACTGCATCAAGACCGTGGATATACTTGTGAGCAAGAACAGATAGCTTTCTTGCTCTGATGGAGCTTACATTATAGATAGAAGAAAGCTTACCATCTCTTGTTATTACATCTGCTTAAAATGCTTGACTTGTAAAATATCTACTATTCCATATATGGAAATTCTCCTCAGTCCTTCAGGGCTCTTTCTGGAGCCAACCAACTGGGAAAGATATCTCCCACCCTCTCTGCCTTCCATAAGAGGCATCTATCATATTACCCCTAGTATCACAATTACCAGTTTGTCTAACTACCCTTCAAAATTTTTAATTATTTCTGAAATTAATTGCTGAAAAATGCGTTGATTGAAATTGCAGATTGTTTTTATTTCTCTGAAGGCTTGAAACTGACAGTATTCAAGTACAAAACTCTGTGTGTGTGTGTGTGTGTGTGTGTGTATGAAATACAGATTTCAGTGTGGAATTTAGGTTTATGAGATTATTTTGGCTAAATTCAATTTTCTACAGAATTTTCATTTTAATACATTCTTGTGAAAAAAGTATATGTCGACTAAAAAGTATCAAGACCTCTGTTATTGTGATCACTTTTTCCCTCAGATGATTTTATGTATCACATCTACTCTTCTCAGAGAAGTTGACATGATAACCTAGATTTCTTCACTTTAATACCACTAAATAAGCATTGAAAAATGTTTACTCTTCTACCAAGAAGAACCTGTTTCAGTGTTCATACTGTGTATATATTTTAAAGGGCAATGATAAGACCATTAAATGTTCTAAAAATGTTTGCATGCCCCATCTTTTTCTGAGGCACTGAGGGTGGACCAATTAGGAGAAACCCAGCTGGAAATGTGGCTAGACCAATGGTGCAACGTCTTCCTGAACCACAGGATGTCACTCAGTGCTTGGAAGTTGGTTTATTTGACACGCCTCCTTTTTATTCTAATTCCACAAACAGTTTCCGAAACACAGTAGAAGGCAAGTAAACAAAATCAATGTTTTGAACTGATCTAGTTATCACAGTAAACTGAAGTATTCAAATTTAGATCTCTTTGAAAAATCTTTGAATGCCATATTGATCCTGTGTTTATGTGGTATTACCTATTACCATATAGTCACAATTTTCTGATCAGAAAAAAACTTCCTCAAAGAAAAGTGTCAGACAATAAAACTTTTAATTATTATAGGAGAATCTCTTGGAAATTATTCTCCAATCTCTTAAATACCTAAAAAGTATTTAAATTCAAATTCCTTGATAAGTGCCTGGCCAGTATGTGTATAACTATATCAAATTCTAGTATAGGCATATAATATTCAACACTTTGATAGCTTATTAAATTTTTTTCTTAAAAGAATAACAATAAAAAATTCTAACTAATTTGTTGACATTCAATAAAGCCTGGTTTGGGCATATGTGTTATTTAGGTCTGTGTCAACCTATAACATTTTTTAGATCTTTAAAAATTCAAACTAGCTTCTAGTGATATTTATTTGGTTTTCCTTATTTAATTCAAAGTATTTTAAAGCTGAAGAAATTGAGATCCAAATAAGTAAAATTAATTTTCCAAGATATTCAGCTAGTTAGTAACACACTACAGATTTAAATCATAATTTTCTAAGTTTGATTTCTTTATAAAATAAATTTTGATACCCCTCAATCATGCTTGATATACATTTAAAGTTTTAAAAGAATAGAAAAACATTTAACTTTCTTATAAGCTAGTTATTGTCAATATTTACCTTAAATATATAGCGTCGTACATGATAGACTGCCCCTCCACACCCCCAAAATTGATCTCTCTTTCCCCATGATCTGAGATACCTGATGTATAAATCTGATAATTTTCAATTTTATTACCTTTTATTATCAAAATTAGATACCAAACTGTTCTATCTTTTTGTTAATTTTAATAACTATATGTGAATCACTAATTTGGAGATAATTCAATAAATAATCACTATGTTTTGACTAAATTGGTATATATAAACTAAGGCTATAAGTGCTGATTTCTAAAAGAATGTACAGATTGTATCTTATTGATACCTAATCAAAAGGCAAAATATACTGATTTCCTAATAGAATTATGAAAAGACTAGTGCCACACATCATGCACTTTACAGGCAATTTTTAAACTTGTTTTTTTATTAAAAAATAATTAAAGATGTATGAAAATGAATAAATTAGTGTGATTACACAAGTGAGTTAATTGTATTTTAATTTTTTTTTTTTTAAATAATGTATAACCTTTCCCTAACCTCCCATCTCTGGCCCTTCAAACCAAACACACACACACATAACTCCATCCCACATCATGAACCCTTTATTTTTGTTTGTGATCTATCCTCATCTTCTCCCTAATATATATATACATGATATATATACATATATATACGCACTATATGTATAAAATATGGGAAATATGTATTATATATGTGATATATATATATAAAATATGTATGTGGATATATAATATATATGTAAATTATATATAATAGACAATATGGAAATATATATATAGAAGCATATATAGAATAGAGATCATTATCAAAAGTTCTATAAATGTTTTGACAGCAGGCTTTCCAGATGTTTATAACTAGTACAGAGGTGTTAAGGAAGCTCTGAGAAATTATAACTTTTCCACAAAAATAACTTTCCAAAAATAAACATGCTGACAGTCATTCAAAAGGAATAAGGTAAGAAACTAAAGTAACATCTGGCAATTTCGGTTCCAGGACATTCTGAGTGGTGTTCTCCCAACTGTGTCAGCAGTTTTTAGTAGAAGCTGGAGATTTCAATATCATGTAGGACAAATGTTTGCCCTGTTGAAATAGAGAGTTCTATACATTTTGACGTGTCCTTCGCAGGTTACTATTCCTAACCTAAAGGCTGCATTTAGAATGCTATGCCACTAGCTTAAAACTAACCTAGCTGTTGGTATAGCAAACAAATGTCACCAATCATAGGTTCAGAGAAACAATGCTATTATATTAAGGTAAAATTTGGCCTGACAAGCTTAGGAAAACTTGTTTCTCAATATAATCAGTACTGTTGACTTGAAAAGTAAGATATTTTTACTGGTTTTTACTATTCTCATTTTATTTTTATATCTAGGTTACAGTGATCCCACAGGAAAGTATGACCCTGCTGTTCGAAGCCTTCACAATTTGGCTCATCTATTCTTGAATGGAACAGGGGGACAAACCCATTTATCTCCAAATGATCCTATTTTTGTCCTCCTGCATACTTTCACTGATGCACTCTTTGATGAATGGCTGAGGAGATATAATGCTGGTGAGACACTTTCATATGCTTTCTGCAGGCTCAGCAAAAAAGATTGTTCCAATGGCATAGTTATTACTTTAAGGCTAAGCACTTGACAAACATAAACTATACTTCAAAATAAGGACAAAATAGCTATAACATTTAGCTGTTTCCAAATATTCCAAAAACACTTTGAAAATGCAGAATTCTCTCAGAATAGTTATTATAAGATGGTGTTTATTAGCATTCATTAGGACGAAGCAGGTAGTCCTTTCTTATTTTTACTACGCTGTTCAAATTTTTCTTACTAATATCTTCCAATAAACATTCTCATTGCTTTCCAATATAAATAGGAAAATCTTACAGAGTTCTTCTTTGATACTCCAAAAGGCCAAAAAAAAATTATACTCATAATACAAATTATATTACTTTATTGCCTCTCAAAAATGGAAATTTTGCTCAACTTGAAAAATTAATGTTGGTTTTTATATCACATCATCGAAAATATTACTTTTCAAACAAAACATATTCTTTCAGTTAAAACAGCAAAAATTTTCGTATTTTAAAAGTGTTCTAAATCTTGGCTTCTGTGCCTTTATTTCATCATGTACATAAACATAATATTGGAGATAAACTATCTATTTATCCAATTCAGCCAGTCTCTTATTTGTGTGTTTGTGTGTGTGTGTGTGTGTGTGTGTGGTGTGGTGTGTAGGGTAGTAGAATCCTTTAATTCAACCTGATAAGGACTATTAATTGATGAGTTAGTCAAAATAGTTTGTTCCAAAAGAAACTCATTTAACAATCAAATAACTTATGTATACCTATTTACTGGCCTGTCAATCTGCTATGAATTCACTGACAGGAGTTTCATCTAATTTTTCATGTGTATTTACAGATATATGTACAACTATAATAAATTATCTAGAATTTATAGTATTTGTTTAAAGCAAACAAGAAATTAATAACCCTTCAGATGCAGTCTAAGCACAGTATTATTCTAGATTTCATAATGCTTCTCTAACCCTCTATAATCATATTGTCCATTCCTAATTATATAGCAATATTTCAGTCATTCATCTTTAACAATTCTTTCAAAAGCATTTATTTATTATAAAAACATCTCTTTTTAAAATCATAATTATTGCTTTATGTACGTTTACCTAGTTTATTTTTATAGTGATAACAAGTAAACTGGAATTAACAGGTTTAGGAACAAACAAACTTTGTTACACATATACTTCTGGGACCTAGACAGCAATGTATGAGCTGCAGCTATTCAGCCATACACAATGCCATGGATATTAGTTTTTCAGAGGAAATAGAGAATCTTGGGTAATTGGCAAGTCTCTTAAGTGAAGTTTTCTTTCAACTATGAAAACATATATTCCTTTGCCTTACATATCTTGATTGAAAAAATTATTTCACATTCAAAATAATTTGTTAAAATTTCTCCATATCTTCATCTAAGTTACTGATGAACCAGAAAAAATATCTCTGTTTCTTAGTTATTTTCCTTCTACTCCCTCTTTTTGTGCCATATATAATGTAGTACAGGGTTTCTCAGTTACCTGGTTTTAGTGAATGAAGAAGTACCATAAACGATAGAGAACTAGCCTGTAGTATATTTCTAATAAAATGTGGACACAAACTTAGAGGAAAAGCCAATGTAAATACAAATTGTATGAAAGCTAAATTAGAAAGAAAAGAAAGAAAGAGAGAGAAAGGAAGAGAGGGAGGGAGAAAAGGAGGGAGGGAGAAAGACATAGAACAACTATGTTAGGAAGGGAAAAAAAGATTGGAAGAATTTTTTAAATGTCCATGTAGCAGAAGTCTTCATTGAAAATAAGTCTACAAGAGGAGGATAAAATCATTTTTCAAAATGCATGCAAAGTTTACAGATTATGCTTCAAAAATCATAGACTTATTAGGGTCAGAATGGAACAAGAAATACATTTTATGGGTGAAGGAAATTGCAGTCATTCACACTGCAGCATATACGACAGAATCCACTCATTAGATGTAAGAGATAGTAAAATACAGAGCATCCAAACTCAATTTAATATAATGTTAAATTCTAATCAGCAAAGTTTGTGTCCATGCACACATTTAATTCA
>NW_024340692.1:6137852-6330269 GCF_902729225.1 Pteropus medius | reverse complement strand
ACACACACTTAAATCCTTTCACAAATATTATTTGAATCTATATCTTAGCTATTGTGAATAATTCTTCAAAGAACATAAGGGTGTAGATATCTCTTTGAGATACTGATTTCATTTCCTTTGAATATACATCTAGAAGTGGGTGGCTGGATCATAAGATAGTTCTATTTTAAATTTTTGGAAGAACCTACAAACTGTTTTCCATATTGTTGTACCAATTTACATTCCCTTCAACAGTGCACAATGGTTCCCTTGATACTCTCACCAACACTTATTATCATTTGTCTTTTTATAACACTCATCTTCACATTTTTGAGGTAATATCTCATTATGGTTCTGATCTGCATTTTCTAAAGACTAGTGATGTTGAGTACCTTTTCTTATACCAGTTGGCCAATTGTAAATCAACACAAGGAGCACTTTAAATATATAAAATTTTATTTGTCAATTATGCCTCAATAAAGCTGTAAAAAATATTTGAGCACCTACTATTTTCTAGGTAGTATCCCAAGAAATACAGTAGCATACAAAACACACAAAAATATTTTCTGTCCTGGAACTTTCCTACCTGTTGGTAGAATAACAATAAACACATGTAAATAAATAAACAGTATGTTAGATGATGTATAGTCTTTGCAAAACAAAAAACAAAAAACAAGAAATGTGACAGGGAGTACTACGTAAATTTATAGAACGCCCTCCCAAGACAAAGGAACAAAGGAGCGCACTGTGTCTGGAGAAGAGTGGAGAGAAGGGAGAGAATGGAGAGAGATAATAACTAACATCAGAGGGATAACATGGGGCAGATGCTGAAAGATGCTGCATTTTACTCTAAGAGAGATGAGGTGTCATCAAAGAGACTTGAATAGGAAAGTTAGATTACAATTCAATTATTATTGTTTGTTATGTTTACTCTTATTCTTTCCTTCATCTTAATGGACATAACTCTAGCACACAGCTGAGCTGAACCAGGTTGAGCTGATCAAGTCAAGATTCAGTAAAGATAAAATGAGAAGTTTAAAAAACTAAGTTATTAATTTTAATATCTAACCTTAATAAATAATTAGCAATAATACACCAAAACGTGACTTCCTTGAGGGCAGGATTCTTGTCTGTTTTGTTCAATGCTATAGCCCCCATGCCTAGACCAGTGCCTAGTACTTGTAGGAGCTCAACAGATTTTAATAGATAAATACTTAATTAGCGTTAATATATACTAAATTTAAAGTGACAAAAATATAAATACTACCTACCATTTCTATAACCAATTGTTGTTCAAACTAGATTCTAAAATATTCTTCTGTGCTTCATGAGATCACAGTGACTATCTGGGTAATATACTTCTTGTAAACAAAATCTAATACTTCACTAGCTTTCTCTCATATTCAACTCTTCTAAATATATTTCCACACTAATGTAGTGCCCGAGCCCACTTCCAACTCTGGTTTTGTAACATTCCATTTGTTATTTTATTGTACCAACATAAATATAGAACAACAAAAAAGAAAAATCTTTTGCCACGAAGAACATTTCAGTATCTTTATCCCTGATAACAGAAATTCAATAATGATATAAATGCCAGTGACTTGTATTTAAATAGAGTAGTCCCCCACCCTTTACCCATGGGGGGTTGGGGGGATATGTTCCAAGACCTCCAGTGGATGCCTGAAACCACAGATAGTACTGAACCCTGTAACTGTATACACTATGTTTTTTTTTCCTATCGGTGCATATCTATGATAAAGTTTAATTTATAAATTAGGCACAATAAGAGATTAACAACAATAACTAGTAATAGAATAGAACAATTATAACAAATATTGTAATAAAGTTATATGAATGGCTTTGGGGTGATTACTAAGTAAAATAAGGGTTACTTGAACACAAGCAATGTAATATCACCACTGAGAGAGCTACTAAGTAACCGACAGACAGGTGAACATACAATAGATATGCTGGACAAAGGGATGATTCACTGCTGTCAGAACAGAGCAGGAGGGCACAAGATTTTATTATGCTACTCGGAACAGCACACAATTTAAAACTTATATTGTTTTTATTTCTGGAATGTTCCAATCAATATTTCGGGGCCTTAGTTGACTGCAGGTAACTGAAACCGTGGACAGCAAAACCATGGATAAGGGGACGCTACTGTAGAAAGAAGAGAGGTAGCAGGAAGCAAATAGGATTCCAGGACCTTGACTCAAAATTTTAAGTGTTTTTTGCTAACAGAGTAAACCCCAAGGAATAAGTTAATATTTATTTCTCTAAAAGTAAACAGAAAAAATAAAAAATACTAAACAGAAATATACACAGTGAAGGAGAAACAAACTTCCATTAGATAAACTGTCTCTCGAATTTAATTACAGATGATGCCACAGCAAACTATAGGTCCATCTTTTATTTAGCTTTGAAAATATTTAATGAATTTTATGCAAATTAATTTCTGTAATTTAAAAGTAAAACAATTAATAATCATAGATGATAAAATACTGAAACTTTCCAACCTTTGAACTTTCTTCTTCCATTGAATGACATGTTAATACTATGCTCAAAACATCTGAAATCCATTTTATGCAATTCTCTGTTGTGCTATAGTAAAACTTATGTCTTTATTCAGTGTAAAATGTGAGAATATTTTTAATGTTACCCTTGACTGTTTGAGGACACTATCAGAACATAGTAATATATTAATATTAACAAGATGCCTTTGGCATATTTTAGATATATCTGCATTTCCACTGGAAAATGCCCCTATTGGACATAATAGACAATACAATATGGTACCATTCTGGCCTCCAATTACCAACACAGAAATGTTTGTTACTGCTCCAGACAATCTGGGATATACTTACGAAGTTCAATGGCCAAGTAAGTATTGAAAATGTATTTTTACTGTGGAAATTTCCAAAAGCAAATTTGTTATCTTTAAAGTAAAGGAATCACAGTATTTCTGAGGTGTACATTTTCCACTTGGATTGAGTTTTCATTTGGACTTTTGTGTAGGAATAAAGAGAGCAAATTTAACATTTGTTGAGAGCCCACTCTGGCCTGGTTGATTATTTAGCACACTATCTCATTTCATCTTTACAACTCTCTGAGATAAATATTATAATACTCATTTTAAAAATTAAAAAGACAAGGCTTGGAGAGGGTAACTGTGAAATATAATAATTTTAGTAAGCAGAGAATATGAGTTTTGAGCTTAGGCCCATGTAAGATACCCATACTTTTCTACTATATAATGTTTTCTCCATTTATTTATCCTGAAAAAAAAAAATGGAGATACCCTGAGCTGTTTTTTCCAGATTTTAAAATTCAAAACTTTTTAATTTAACTTTAAATTTCTTTCTCAAGAAAGATGGTTGTGTGTAGTAGAAGAGCACAGGATTTGAATTCTGAAAACCCGAGCTCCAAAACCAACTCTACTACCTACTAACCAAGTGATCTTTGGCAAGTGACTTAGACTCTGAGCCATCATTTCCTCATGTTTAGAATTGAAATAATAATGACTATCTCAATAGGGTCTACTCATTATGAGAAGTTAGGAAGTGCCTACAAGATGACAAATGCTATAAAAGGCAAAGTGGCCAATAAAAATTAAATATGAGAATTTCTGTAAAGTGCCTAAATTTAGGGTACTCAATTTTTGGCTGTAACTATTATACTATTTATTTTTTTGTTCTCCTTTTATTTTTCGAATAGGTCGGAATTTTAGTATTTCTGAGATTGTTACCATAGCAGTAATTGCTGCTTTATTACTGGTTGCAGTAATTTTTGGTGGTGCTTCTTGTCTGATTCGTGCCAAAAACAAAAGGGATGAAGCAAATCAGCCTCTCCTCACTGATCAGTATCGACACTACGCTGAAGAATATGAAACGATCCAGAATCATAATCAGTCTATGGTCTAAACTATAAAAGACCTATTTTCTTATGCATTAGTATCACAAAATTCCTGGTTGAGTTACTAACTGTATCTTCTTTTATTGTTACTTTCTTCTTTAAGCATTCAAATGTTGAAATTAAAGCTCTAGATGTTATTTTCCAGAGCTGGAAAGAGTCACAATCTTTTCAATGGGCTCTATTTTCCAGCTCTATTTGAAATGGTAGGTTGCACCAGCTTCATGGTATTTAAGTAGCAAGTGTCAAGATTTTTGGCATGCTTTGAAGGTCAGCTATATGACAATGTAAATAAGCTATTTCTGCTTTGTTTATGTGTAAGGAAAAATCATGATTGATAGTAAATCCCTGATTAAAATACATGAGTAGGCATTTTTACAATGTTAAAATGTAAATACATTTCCATTCATTGACATTGACCAACAAATATAAAAGAAACCACTGTTAAAATGATTTATGTGGTGTTATATGTGAGATCCCAATCAACTTCTTCAATCTGGTCTTCCCCTTTGGGTATCAGTATATATTATTTATTCTAAGGTTCAAAAACACAATAAAATCACAATCTCCGTCACATTTTGAAGAGGTAAAAGCTTCACTGTTTAAGAGATAGTTCGTACTACCTATTTGACACTGTGTTCTGCTACCTCTCAATTCACCAAAAAAGGAACTAACCATCTCCATACTTCACCTCTCAATTCCTCTTCTAATATCGTAGAGGTCCCCAGGAAGGCATAAAGGTGGAGAACATGCATCATAGTGCTCTACAAAAAGCATTCAGTTAATTGTGCTTAATTCAAATAGCATTCTCTTATCATTTATCAGCCTTTCATGCATTTTAAAAATAAAATATTAAAATATTATTTCATTGTTCTCCTTTTTCTATGCAACTTTTCAAGAATACCATTCTTTTTCTTCCTATCTTCTATCATAAACTATTTTTTTCTCTTTTTGATCCTGTGCTACTGAAACAATATTCCAAATGAAAAATGCTATAGGCTGGTCATATTGAACAAATAATTTAATTAAAATTGGCTAAAAAAAGAAATAAAGAATAACAATGGTAATCATACACTATAAAAAATGGCTAGTCTGATATTCCTAACACAGTAAACAGGAACAAGATTAAAGTTATGTATATCTGATTGGTTACTGATTTTCTTGATATTAAGCAGTCTTAAGGCTATGTATACCGGTAGACAAAATGTGTTAGTGAAATAGAATGCACATAGCAATAGCATTATTTTAACTTTCAAATAGCATTACTCAATTCATTCTCTGAGAATTTTCATTTATATACTTATAGATTTTCAGATAAATTATTGCATAAGATAAGATATTTTTATATAAACATCAATGAAACTAAGTCTTCCAATTCAAAACTTTGGAGTGATTTGGAGTCATTTACTAATTACCCATTTTATAAACATTTATTAAGCACATACTAGGTTTCAAACATAGATCAAGGTAATGTGAATTTGGGAAAGGGAAAGTCAGGAATGTGAAACTGAGAAGGTCACATTTGACTTGGTCCTCAAGGAGGGTCAATGGATTTACCAAATATAAAATGAGAGAAGGTCATTCTATGTAGAAGTGACAGCATCAGCAAAGTCACAGAAGTTTGAAAGAGCATGGAACATTCAAAAATATAAAGTAAGTCAGGGTGCTTAGAGCATAGTTTTCATGGAGGAGAGTAGAAAGATAAATTAGGAATAAAATCAGAGTGTTTTATACACAATCTTATGAAATTTAGAATTATCCTCTAGGTAGAAGGAAATAGGGGCAAGACACAAATAAAGTGTTTTATGAAGAGAATGGTGATTGTGATAATTATTTACATTATTTGTAAATAATATTTATTAATGGTAAGAATAGAAGGAGGCTAAGTGACTAGTTAATGTAGTTCATGACAGAAGGAGGACCTGTCTCAAAAGATAAATATAATTCTAGGAAATCCTAACTATAAGAGAAAGCTACACCCATTATCTTATAAATATAACTTTGATAATTTCTCCCTAAATGTATTGCTTTATTTTTATTTCATTCAAAGCCTTCTTTCTATTCATTTTACTACTCTAGAAGATTTTATGACTTATCTCGATCAGTTGACCATTACCATCCCTATAATACACTACATCATTCATTGTGAATAATACTCATTTGCAATCTTGGATATTTCCCACTGTTCTCAGTTCTCCAGTTCTCTTATAAAACATGGTAAGTGAAGTTATTAAGCACTCATTGGAAAGCATGTTCCAGACCACTTAAACTCATTTGCTATTATATAAGCATCTATTGCATACCAGTGCCACAAACTGAGGTAAGCTTAATAGTCTAAACAGAGTAAAAATGCCTGAATGCACCTTCCTATACAATCAAGAATGAAAAGCTACTACTTTTGTGTTCTCTGAAGTTATATCCTGTCTTCATTCCTAAAAGCAGATTTCAGAGACATAATTTACAGTTCCATGTGATTTTTAAAATTGAATGCAGGGAAAAGGAAGATTTGGGCTATTAAAATAACTGTTCCAAGATTTGGTTATGAGACATTTATTCTATGCTCACTTTATGAATATCCAAAATTTCATCTATTTTGTCCTTTGTGTTTCCTAGTCAAAATTTTTTATTAACCAACCAACCAATGAAACATAAAGTTGAGCAGAGAGAGCTAATGTGAAATTAAAAAAATAATAATAATATATTAACAAACCGAGAAAAGAGCCTGTTATGAAAGAGAGAAAATTTAAAAGGAAAAATGCAAAATCTGGCACTTGAAAAGCACAATTGCAAAATTAAAGGGTCAAGGAAAACCAGAACTAGCGGAATTCTTTACAAAATAACCAGATTTTAGTGGACTTCAAGTTCAATATAAGCCAATAGTGCAATGTGACCAATAATGAGGAAAAATGCTATGCAACTGATAAAGGGGAAAAAATACTATGCAAATACTAATGTACTGTGCTTCATTAATAGAGATACAGAAATTTGTAATATTTGAGTCATATGTGGAGTATTTATTCAACTTTAAGGCCACAGTTTAATGAATAAAATCTGTCATGGCTTTCAAACAGTTTAAGGGGAATGTCTGCAAATTGGAACATTGCCTCTTCATCTTGCAAGCAACACAATGATACTATTAATAGCCCAAGAGAGAAACTTAGGAGTCACCTCTGAATTCTATCATCTCTCTCAATCCTCATATCCGACTAATTAAGATGTTGTTAATAGAGTCAATATCTATTGACCACTATATCCTGAGCACTGAACCCATCATCTAGGCAGCATTTCTCAACTGGAGGATGATTTACCCCAAAGAGACATGAGGCGAGGGGTTTGCTACTTGCTACTGGCATCTACTGGGTAGAGGCCAGGGTTGCTGTTAAAACATCTTACAATGCACAAAACAACACCGCACAATCAAAAAATTATCTAGCCCCAAATGTCAGCAGTGCTGACTTTCTTAACTTGGAAGTTAAGAAAACCTGATACAGTGCTACAAGGATAAACACATTTCATACTACTCCTGGCCTCACAGAGCTTAGTACTGAATGGAAGAGAATGACAAAAACCAATGTACTCTATTAGGGACACATTATTTTCTCACAAAACAGAAAGTCTGAAAGATAGAGAGTCCAAGGTAGGTAAGGCAGCACAATGATAGCTTCAAAGACTCAGTTTCTTTATAACTTTTCTCCACTACCACTAAAGTGTGTGGTTTTTATCCTTTTATTTATACTGCCAGAGTTGTAAAAAATGGATTTTACATCTCCAGATTGATAGCAATCCCATGCAGAAATTTTCCTTTTATTCACAAATGAATATCCTCCTAAGAATTCTGCCTACATCTCATTAGAAGCATATGGCAAGGGAATATAAAAAATTGAAGAGTTTTTTTTCTTGGTTAGTTGGTTATTATCCTGAATAAAATCAAACTCTAATATAAGGGATAAAAAAGAATGAATTTGAGATGTGGCAACCTGAAATATTACCATACAAATAAACAAGCAATCAAGATAATTATAGCAATATGAAAGAAGCACACAGTGTGCTTTCTTTAAAGAAAATACATGATGAGAGGTATCTAATTTAGAAAAGAGACTACAGAAGATTAGCTGAAGAAGTGAAAATTAAGCTGAAATCTAGAGGATGGTAAAACTGCTAGAAAAGTTAACCAAAAAGGGCTATGATAAAAGCCAAGTCCTCATTAACCAAAATAGAATGCTAAAATGTGTTACCTCTACATTTTTTTAAGATAATAGTTTAAATATATTATTTAAGAACAGGGAATCAAAATCCAAAGAAGCAACTTGAAGATCTGACATTTATTGTGTTCAGAAGTGTGATCTGTTTGTGAAGAAAACTGGAGCAGAGGATGTTGGTAGTTTTTCATGAACATTGACTTTTTGAAAGGAAATTTTAAAGAAGACAGTGATTCTTCTGGAAATCTCAATAAAGAATGATTGATTTCAAAATAAATATCACTGAGCAGAAATTTATTCTTAATCTTTTCCTTATGAATTAGGAATCTTTAGACTAAATTTTGGGAAGAGGGAAAAAAAGAACAATGAATAAAATCTGTCATGGCTTTCAAACAGAAACTGTCAGCAAAATGAGTTATTAATCAATTAGATTAAGCAAATTATACATGGGAATACACTCTTGTATTGTTTTCATGTACACTTCAAAATACAGGCTTCTGATGCAACCTAAAATGTATTTCTGCAATGTGCTTTTCCTTCCAGTTTTCAGATTTAGCCAGACTTTTATCAATGTATCTGTTAAAAATTGAACAGACTATTACCACAAGATGGCAGCTTTGAACATATTTTAAAATGTTGATTATGAATATCAAATGCCTCCAACTGAAATGAACAGTGAAGACATCTGCTACTATTCCTCATCTGGTTTAAAAATGTTCATGTGATCTTTCAAAGCAGAAGAAATGCAATTTTTTATTTTGGTAGAAAAAATGGCTTGTGTGATTAGTAATCTTCGCTTGGCTTAAATTCTCAATCAAATAATAATAACAAAAAATATGTCTTCTTCGAGCACTTTAATTATCTATTATGTTTCAATAAAGCCGGAAAAAAATTCCCCAAGAAACAAACAAATAAAAAAAGTGTCTTCTTATTGACTAGAACTCTCTCGTATACATTATGCTCCTTCATCATGATCACTTATCATCAGGTTCTACTGGGCCACAAAATGAAGAACGAGTGGCACATCACCCAAATGGTTTCACAAACAATAAATGATTATGCCAGTACCAAAGACACTGATAATTTGTGACAAGGGTGAAAGGGCTAGCCAGCTATAGGAATCTGCTCCATTCCGCCATTGAAATTGCAAATAATGAAAGTCATGGCTAACTTTGTAAATGTACACCTAAAGCTTTCAAAGGAAAACTGGCCTAATAGAAGGCCGAAAAAAAAAGTAAAAATTCAAATTTAACTTACTTTGAAAATATTCCAACTTATAAATAGTTCCAAAAATATAATGAACTCCCACATACAACACAACTAAATTTACCAACTGCCAATATTTTGCACATTTGTTTTGTCATTCTATTTCCACACATATCTATGTACATATTAAGATCTTTCCTTAACAAGATTGAAAATAAATAGCAGATATCATGGCCCTTTGTCCCTATTTCCGTGTTTCTCCTAAGAATGGTATTCTTGTACATAACCACAATACAATGATGAAATTCAAGAAATTTAACATGGATGCAATACTATTTTCTAAGATACAGTCCACATCAAATTGCTCCAATTGTTCTGATAGAGTCCATTAATTTTTTTTAAATAACCAATTCAACACTTTGAAGTAGTCTGACATAAAAATAATTTGACGTAAAAATATCAAAAACATGAAAAAACTTAACTCAAATTGAGTAAACCCAAAGAGTAGGGGGGTGGAAAGAGAAGAGGGAGGACGTCTATAAAATTCCATATATATATATATATATATATATATATATATATATATATATATATATATATATATATATATATATATATATATATGTATATCTCAACATCTGTTTATGATAGGTAGCATTATGGGATCAACTTTGTATCCAAACAGCCCTAGGTCGGTTTTATGTCTTTTCTATTACTGGAAATGTCATTGAGCAAGTTACATCACTTTAAGCTTCAGTTTTCTTATCTGTAAAATAAGAGCAATTCTTACAATATAGGAATTTCCAGACCATTAAAAATGACAGTGTGAGGTAAATTTATCTCCTAATGCCTGGAATATAGTAAGTGATTAATAAATTTTAACTTTCATTCTTAGAATCATATGAAAATTTAACTTTTTAATAATCTCCTTAAAAAATGGTTTGCCAAAAAAGAATTTATGCTCCAACGTTAAATCTTGTGGTTCATGATGCCATGTTGCACGCTGGTTTCCAACTGAATGCTCTTATCCCGCTGCCATCAAGGGGCATGTCACAGCTAATTATCTGTCATCACGCCCTGTTGCATAGGCAGTACCTTGCCTGCTGCTGCTGGGACCTCCGTGCTGTCTGTTGGTTCATTTGCATTGCCTCCTGAGTGTCTCTGCTGTGTATGGATCACACAGAATGAAGCCCAGGGGCCAACTGGCAGGCCCATCTGAATTGGGGAACATATCTAAGGCCCCTCCTCGTTACTTAGTGAGTAATGTGGGGGATGTTCACTGGTTCACACACTCTGGCAAGGTAAACGGTCATCTGCTGCCTCATCTGCTTTTTTGCGTCTGGGGTGCAGAACCAGATCGGCTGAGGAACTTTGCTAGCACTTATGCAAATAGCTGTGGGAGCTCCTGGGTTTGGCAACATTTCCTTTCAGAAGCCTCATTTGTGGCTGCTCCGTCTGCCTCTTTTGTGTTTTCACAGCTTTTGTGAGGCAATCTCAAAATAGATCTTTTCCATACTCATGTTGAATGTATGTCCCTTTACCATGGAAAGACTAAAACTCTTCTCAATATGTTAATAGACCCTGTTCAGTGACTGTGATGTTTCTGTTTAAATTCTAAATGTATATATATTTAAGATAGAATCAGACTGCATATCGAGTTTTCCAAATTAAGAAGAAATGCATTTCCTTAGCTAATTTTCCAATTTAGATTTTAAATACATAAATAAATTATTAAAGCATAGGCAGACAGAAACGATGAGTCCTAAACTGTTAAACATACATGTAAAAAATTATAATTTTGTTCAATTAGAAACTTTATTCTTCAAATATACTACATAATATGTGCTTTAAAAAATAAAACAAATTTTATTCAAATTTTTAAATTATCTTCAAATTAATAATGTCACAAAGCAACTATGAAATCTGCAATGTTGCATTATAAAATGACAAGGATACAATTTAATCTTGGTATGAATTTTTATTCCTTTAATGGATGAAGTTTCTGAATGTTTCCCTGTTCTCTACATTTACTCTACCTTTTACTATGTGATATTTCTATAGAAACTAAATTCAAAGTCTGCTTAGAAAAGAAGAAAAAAATAAAGTATTATAAATAAGCTCCAACCATGGGAAATATCAAGGACTCTGAAAGAAACTGAAAAGAAGTAATGTTTAAAAATGATTTCCTCTAGATGTCAGTATAGTCCCAGAACTTAGACACCTTAGTATTTAAAAAAAAAAAAAAAAAAAAAAAAAAAAAAAAAAAAGAACAAGAATACAGTAAAATAAATGTTTATTGCCAGTCCATACAATTTATACATTTGAAAGATTTTTATTTTGAAAACTGAACTAAATTTGCAACTGTGAATGTTCATCTGCAGACAACAATGGATTTTGTACTAGAAAGAACAAGAAGTGGCTATGACATATTTCTGCAAACACACAATGTTTTATGTTTTTGTTTTTGTTTTTTTAATTTTAAGATCCTGTCATTCACTGTTGCTATCATAATTTACACTCTCCTTTGTAGAGACATTAATGTTTGAAAACTTTAACTTAGATAATTATTGATATCTACTACAATCCAACATGCCCATTCGCATGTAGTCTTGGCCTTTATTTTTATCAAAGTATATATTTGTTTAATTAAATTAACATCAAATTTAAAAATACAACAATATTCAAAGATGTGAATGAGTGTGTAGTTGATATGTATCATAACATATAATCTTTTAAAACACTGGAACCCTATTCCTTCAGCCATAGAAAATTCTTTTCTTTTTTTTCTTCAGTAGGTTACATATCATCTGGATGCCTCCCAATAATCAGACCAGAAAAAAAAAAAAAATCAGTGAAATATCTACACCTAGAGATTTAGTGCATTTCAGAAATTCATTACACCCTACCTCTTAATTTTTCCCCACACTTTATTTTGAAAAATGTCAAACCCTCAGAAAACTGAAAAAGCAAAAGAATGAATACTGATATACCTTCACCTACTTCATTAATTGTGTTTTATCTCTCTGAGCAAATACCTTGACATTTAATTTTAGGAGAATATATTTATGAGGCATAGAAAATTGCTGTTAATCTAAAGCTTTGATAGTATTGTTTCCATGAAGTCTTCAGTCCAATTCTTATACTATATGACATGCAAAGGGTTCGTGTATGTATGTATATATGTCTATCTGCCTACTGGTATGACTGTAGTCCCCCCAAAAGGCTGGAGATCTGGATCAGGCAGATAATCACAAAGGACAACAATAAGATGATAGAATCTTTACAATCCCTCCCAGAGCTCACTCTATAGACAGCACAACCTCTAACTCTTCTAAACACACAGGGTACATCAATAGCATTATTCTGTCATCTGAGTGGGAAAATTATGGGAGAAAGCTAGATGACATGGGTTACCAATCTATAAGGGTCTAAAAAGACATCACTGAAAATTCAGAAATATGGTCCTAATGATCTCACAGACAACTCCTTCCATTTATGGCAAAACGTTAAGTGGTCCCTCTCTGATGAAAGGAGACAAACTTAAAAAAAAATGAAATTAGTCTACAGCCATGCCACCCTGAACAAGCCCCATCCTATCTGATCTTAGAAGCTAAGCAGGGTTGGGCCTGGTTAGTACTTAGAAGGGAGGCCACCTAGGAAGACCAGGTGCTGTAGGCGTAAAAATTAAAAAATAAGCAATTGTAAACTGACAAGGTCCTTGCAATCTGTGCAGTGAAACAAGGGTTGCCTTGCCTAAGAAAAAAATTAAATTAAATTAAATTAAACTTTGTGATGAACATGATCAGTTCAAATAGCTGGAAAAATATTATCCTATCCTGAGCACCAAATTTTCATCTATTCAATTTACTTCCATAGTCCTACGGCCAACTCTACTGATCATGTCACTCTCATAATTAAAAGGTAACTTCTTTCCTCTTTCCTCATTTTTGACTTCCACTCTTTTTTCTCTATCTTGCTAACCCTGAGGAGAGTGAAAAAAAGGTACAGTCCTGAAAAAGGACAAGATGGGAAAGAAGGACAGAAACATTCTTACTTGACTGGTGCTTTTATAAGATGGTCTCACCATCTCTGGGAGCAGCAGATCACTCACTGTTGGGCGCTATGTATTTGGCTTCTTTCCAGAACTATGTCTACTTTTTCCGAGCCTTTATTTTGCACTTTATCAAAACATTAAAAAAATTTTTTCTAATTTGCTGAAGTAAAGGAATTTTTTTAAAGAATATTTTGGGAGATCCCTAGAGCAATTATTTTATAAGTTTAAAATACTGTTTTAGTTTCCTACTTGCCACTGTAACAAATTAACATGATGACTTAAAAAAATACACATTTATTCTCCTCCAGCTCTGGAAGAGAAAAATCAGTTTTATTGGGCTGAAATCAAGGTGTAGGCAGACCATGCTTCCTTAGGAGGCTCTAGGGGAGAATCATTTTTCAGACCTTTTCTAGCTTCTACAGAGCTTCGTTCCTTGTATTCCTTGGCTCATGGCCCTTTTCTCCATCTCCAAAGCCAGCAGGGTTGTGTTTCTCTGATTTTGTGTCGCATGGCCTTTTTCTCTTCTGTTTCTTAAATCTCCCTCTGCTTCTTCTTAGGATACTTGTGATTGCATTTAAGGTCTGTCCAGATCATCCAGGATGATCTTTCCATCTCAGCATCCTTAACTTAATCAGTACTACAAAATCCATTTTGTCATATAAGGTAACATTCACAAGTTCCAAGGATTAGGACCTAGAGATCTTTGGAGGCTATTTTTTCAGCCTATCACAAATGGGCCCATTTTGAGAAACTGGCTCAGTTATTACTAATAGAGAAAAATGAAGCTATTTCCAAATTCTTTATTTTTCTTCATTAAACTGTCATAAAAAGTTTATCCTTAGCCTCTCTTCCGGCAATGATAGAAGACATTAAACCAAAACTATAAAACTGATGTAGGAATTCTGCTATGGAATTTCCCACTCTCCAATTATTTTCCCTTCTCTCTACCTAGAATCCTTATTTTCTGCTATGTTTCTATTCAAACTACCTCTATGATAAACATTTTGGTTTAACCATTTAGCATAACTTTTCGAGTTCTTCTTTTATATCCTAATTTTTTGTTTTGTTTTGTTTCACCTTTTCTTTAAATGTTCGGGCAATCAAGGTGGCTGTATGTATCACAGCTTTCACAAGAAAAATATAACCTTCTTGCCGTTGTAAAAACTTATTTCAGATGCAAGAATAGTCCCAAGGGGGCACTCTCATTCCACTGTTCTTTGCAGACTAAGAACTCTCCTTAGGTTTTCTCAACCATTCCAGTAGTTTTAATTACCCCTCTATGCTGATAATTTCCAAATCTCTATATTTAGCTTTAGCCACTGCCATGAGCTTTGGTTTCATATGTTGAACTGTGATCTCACAGACAAATTCATTTGACCTGTTCTCAAGAACTTTCAAATTCTATATCCAAAATGGAACTATTTCCTTTTCTACATAAAAAATGCCTCATCTTCCTTTATGCTGTGCCTCAGTTAAAAGTGCCACCATCCTTGAGTCATTTAGGCAGAAACCTGGGAATCATTTTAGATTCCTCCTTTCTCCTTCAACTGGCTAACCCATCTTTATAATTAATCCACACCGTCTCTGCTTGTTTATCCTCCAAAATATTTTTAATTCTCTTCCTCTAACCCTTTTACCACTGCCTACCTGGATTTTTCCAGAACTTAAAAAGAGGACTTAGATATTCTCATTTTTGTGAGACATTCAGTATAATAACAAGTAAAAAAAAAAAAAAAATCCAACTCAGTTATAAACTGAAACATATATATTAAGTACTTAGGCTACATTAAGTATTTAGGCTGAATAATTCTCAATACAAGTAAAATTGTGCTATTCATAAGACAATTATAAAACAAACAATTAAGACTGTATTATAGGAAATATGGCTAAATATTAGAACACAAGTTTAAAATTGTTTGATAATGGATTCTTTCAAACTGTCAGTGTTTAGCTGAGTCTGGTTGCATAATTTCATTTCAAGATGATATCAATGATCTATACCTGAGGCTCTTTGGAAATATGAGTCCAATACCACATGGTCCTCCTGTAACTTCCCTTTGCCCTACCTCTCCCTGACTAAGGAAATCTGAAGCTTGATCAGCCATACTCTCCTTCCCCCTGTGAAATCTATCTTCTCCTCTGCCAACAAATTGATCTCTAAATCTTAATTGTCTCCCTGCCCTACTTAAAACAGTCAGCAAAGAGCACTCTCCTTAGCATGACCTCTATGCCTTCTGTGACATCTGGGATAGCTCTGCTGGCTCATTTCTGTTTCTTCTTCTTCCCAAATTATGAGTTCTAGGACTACAAACTCCTTGCCTTTCTGAAAAACCAGTGATTTTTCTTACTTATGTGCTGTTGTTTGCATCTCACTACTTTTCAGGAGTCTGGTCAGGCAAGAGTCATCCATTCAAGACAGCCTCCCTGGAAAGCCCAACTAAAGCATAGGGTGCAAGTCCTCCTCTGCACGGAAATTTGCCCAAGGCTTATCTTTGGCCATTTCCATACTGGCAGCCTCATGGTATTGCTGTTCTTTGAGGGCAGAAACCATGTCTTACTTAATTTTGTGACCAGATAGCCTGAAAATTACCTAGCGCAGGGTAGAAGCAAGTAGATATTTATCAAATTGAACTAAACTGAGTGGTCGAACTTGAAGGGGCAGCTCTCACATCTTCTATACTCCACCAGGTGGCACTATTTTACTTTCAATAGAGACCATAAAAAATAGGAAGTGCAAGAATGGTGTCCAATGTATTTGTATACAGACATGCACGTGTATTTGTGTTTATAGAGTGGAAATCTTCTCACTGCTACCCATTTACACTAATGTAAAATATGAACAGTCAATTTGGGTACTTCCTTTTTGATCTTTACAAAAGTATAATGGGGAAAATATTAAATTACTAGGCAGTTATGGTAGTCAATATTTCTGAATAGAAGGGACCTGGCAACCTCTTCATTTACAGTATTATCACCTAAAGGTTTTCAAGAGTAGAGATGACAGTGGATTTCCACTCTTGAGATGACTCAAGTTATTCTCAACTAGAGAGACAGGATGAAAAGACTGGAGGACTTATAAGCACAATCCTTGTTAGATACAATTAAACTCTCTGAGATTCATGGTCTCAAGTATAAAAACTAAATAATTATACCTATCTTTAAGGAGCACAAGATTAAACATTATGCAACCTATAATACATTTAAGGTACCTGGCACAGTGAAGAAAGTGAGGATGTAATTGATGATTATTAGTAGAAGAAGTTAGATCAAGAAACATAAATTTCATCTGGTCTTAAAGTTTGTTAAAAGATAAACTGAAGCATATTAAAAAGTTTGAGAGTTTATTTGAGCAAAAATCAATTGGAATCAGGGAACGCCAAACTGGAAGTGGTTAGGAGCACTCTGCCAGCAGGAACCAGGCGAAAGACTGATATGAAGAAAGTATGGAATCAAGGAAAGAAAATTATTTGCTTGTTTATAACTTCAAGCCTAGTGGGCTGTTTGTGATGGTGGTCCTTAGCATTTTTGATTTTGTAACCTTGAGGTTTTGACAGGCTTAGATTTCAGTTTGTTTATACTATAAACTGCCAAAGCAGTAGAACCACATCAAGTCTCCTTGTTTAATTAAGAAGTTTAAAAATTCAAAGTGCTGCTTTTTTTTTTTTTTCTCCCAATAGACTGCCTGGGCTGGAATCTATTTCAACCACTTTTTTGATGTGTGACAGGTCACCTATAGTATGGACCCTATAGCAATCCCTGCCTCATTTGATTGTTTGAGGGACTGACTTAAAAATGAGTTATTAGTCTAATGGTAATAGTGGAGCAAGATGGTAGAAGTCCAGGATGTGGAAAATTATTTGTCCAAAGCTCTATCCATTAGTAGCAAACCACAGTCCAAAACACATTTCAGTTCAGAATGTTGAACCCACTAAACGGCTCTGGGTTTAAAAAAGTATATTTATATCTTTCAATGGGGTTTAAAAATTGAACTTAATATATATTTTTTGACCATTCTTATCTATAAGAAAGTGTTCTTTCCCTTTTAGGAAGCAAAGCCCTTTTGCCTGATCTGTATATTAACATGACAAATGTAACCCTATAGATGCTTCCTGAAATCCTATGCTTCTGCTTACTCTACTTAGTGTAAAAAAAAAAAATAAAAAAAAAAAAAAAAAAATGCTTGATAACAATAATATTTTATTTAGAAGTTCTGTCCTTCCTAAATAGAGATTAGGTACTTATTTCTTAAATATTGAGCAGCCACAGAAGAAACTTGGTGTCTTTAAAATAAAAATATAATTAACCAGAAAGTTTTTATTTTTTAATATTACTTGTCACTATTGTGCCCTTGGGTGTGGGCTAGTATATAGGCAGACTGCTTACCACTTCCATAGTTGAATACAAAAACATGGGGAAGTGAATATCTGAGCAACAATTATCTCCCTCAATAAGTAGTTAATTCCTAAAATTCCACAGTTGAAGTTTCATTCTTTTGATCCAAAGGCTTTGAGCTCTGATAAACATAAGGGTAGGTAACTCTTAAGTCTTATCAGTTATTTGCATCTAAATATGAGTGACCTTATCAGAACCCTTTCCCCTTAAGCAGGTTTGGAAAGGTAAGGGTAGAGGAACCATAAAGTCTCCAAAACCTGAGGGCAAAAGGGAGGCTGTTTAGGGAAGACTAAATCAATGATTTTCAATAATACCAACCATGTTATGAGGTTCGTATTTGTAAGATATTTATTCACATTTTTAGGTAAAATGAATTGTAGAGAGGCCATGTCACATTACATGGTAGAGCTTGAAAATCTGTTAACTCCAAATTTCATGTATTTAAAATTCAGACTATGAGACCAAGACAAGACTGACTTTTATCAACGCCACAGTTCTATGCTAAGTGCTCTGCCTTTCCCATTTCATATTGCCACAAGCTGCCATGTTATGGACAGTAAAGGAAAATGAACTCTCTAAATAAGGAACCCTTGTTAAAATAGCAACTCTAACTTTACAGCTCTTATCCATACATCTAGATCTTTCTCTCTCGTCATTCCACACATGTTAATAAGTTTAATTTAATACATAAGAAAATTGAAGACTGTGTTTTAAATTCTAGCCTATCTTCCAGCTATGAGCATTTACAGAAAAAATCATAATTAAAAGTTAATTACTTTATGAACATTTCTCCACATCCCAAAATTATTTCATTTGCTATCCACCTTTTTCTCCCCCTCACTTAAAACAAGTACAATTATAAGATGTGTGGTAAGGGAATCTAAAATGATACTTTACTGCTTTCCTTCACAAAATTAAATATAGAAGTTAAAACTGTTGTTAAGATTCTTTCCAAAATTTCACCATCACAGCTTGACATACTAATAGCATTTTGCAAAAGTGATAGCTCTATTATGTTTTCAGCATTTCTCTCATTGTCTTGTTTGACAGGTGGCAAAACATATTTCTACCAATAAAAGAACAAAAGTGAATTCGTCAAAATTCTTTGTAAGCAAATAATTTTTGTTGGTGCAATGCTAGGCCAGAATTCACATATCACCTTTAAAAATCAACCAGGGCCTGTTCAGTAATTATGATCCATGGTGCAATTTTCTTATTTGTCTACCAGTGTGGTTTTCTAACATGCTTTCTTCAGTTGACTAATCAAAGCAACTATAAAAAAACGATTTTGAGTAAACAATTTTATGGCACGTACCAAAGGTTTCATTTATTTGTTCATTGGTTCAGTTCATTCAACAAGTAATATACTCTACATAAGGCACAATAAGTTTTTAAATGTGTGCAAGATATGAGCCTTAGCTTCAGGAGACTTATGATATAGGAAACCTACATATGAAAAACAACCACGCAAAGTATTGTAAAATAAGTGAGCATCAAAATAACTTTGCTGTGTTAAGAGTCCCACAAAGCTATAGTAGGAGTCAAATAATAAAAATGAATGAAATGCTTCAGGAAACATATATACTTTAAAATGGCAGCTGCGATCCAATCTAAGCTAATTGTTATTATGCAAGTGTAGGGGTTGAGAACAAGTCACCCTAAGACATGCGTGCCTCAATGGTATGCAGATTATTTTGATCTAAAAGCAACAGAGACGCTGCAGGTTCAAGAAGAACTTCTGCCCCTACTCTCCTTAACTATCTAGAAGAATTTAAATTAGGGGTCTGGTCCATAACAAGAGTAATCACTAGAAATGACTTTTACCTACCTTTATGGCAGGGCAAACTAATGAACATGTATTCTCCATGAAATTATCTTCTCAAGTTCCAGGGTGTCTTAACTCATCCCTAGCTCAGAATGTTAGCTATACCTCACTTTCCCTTTCTGTCTTTGAACCCCTTATGTATGCAGGGTCTCTCTCTCATGTATGCAAGGTTCCCATACATATGTATTCTATCTCATGTTTGTATGACTATTAGATTTGCCAAAAGATCTTGAGGGTAGAGAAAGATTTCTTATCCCCCATAGTTAGCTCATGCCAGAAAAGATAAGAGTACTTTCCAAGTCAAACTCCCAGGTCTCTACCTGCAAAGTCTGCTGGAAGCCGAGTGGTGAGAGTCCTTTTTCTTTTTCCCTCCTAAATTAGGATTAGCAAAAAAAAACAAAACAAAAAAAACACATTTGTGACACGAGTTTCTTGGGTTTAGTGATCCTTGGTTATTTGGTATAAGTACTCATGGGTTTTGTTAATTCTGTTTTTTCTTTGCTCTGTTTGGTGTCTCTCCCTTTGTATTGTTGTATGTCCCGAGAGTTTGGCCTTTATGACCAGCAAGAACATTTTCTCTCATCTCCACCATTTGGAAAGTGCAATTACCAGGGTGCATCTGGTGGCCAATCAAAAAGACTGGGATTTCAAGCCCTGGTTAAGCCATAAAAGTCTTACTGGTCCTCTTTGTCCAGTCACGCAACTCTCAGAGGAGTTTGTCATAAGGGGCCTTAGGTCATAATGGGCCTTTGTTGTCTCAACTTTCATTGCTTGATAATATTGGAAAAATCCCATTCCAGTAGCACCTGCCTGGTGCCACATATTAGTGGGTTTGTGGCTGGAAGTGTCTCACAATTTTGTGGGAAACCGGAGCTACACCACCCTTACTGCCTGTGCAACAAAGGTTTTTGCTTTCTGTATTTTCTTGCTTGCTTGGTTAAGCCATAAAAGGCTTATTAGTTTGAGTCACTATTAAGATCCTCCTCCTCAAAGCCAGATGATGAACACCCACCCACTTTTTTTTTTTTTTTTTTTTTGGTGGAGGGCAGGGAGAGAAGAGAGAAGGAGGGGAAAGAGATGGGGTCGGGAGAGAAAAGGAAGGAAGGAAGAAGGAAGGAAAGAAGGAAGGAGGGAGGGAGGGAGCGAGGGAAAGAAAAAATATTTAGTGAGCTCTCATATTGTTATAGTGACTAATCATTAAGATTCCCATGGAGGACCTTAATTAGAACGAAAATCAACATCTACTAAGACCCCTTCCTATTTACCTTGAGATATTTAAAGATATTATAAAAGTTAGGACATTGGAAATACAATTGTCCTATATTTAAGAAAAAAAGAAGAAAAAGAATAGCAAAATCTTACTAAAAGACAACCTAAAACTTTTATGTCCTAAGAATGCAGCTTGGTAATTGTTAGGTTGAAAGCTCTGAACTATGGCCAGACAGAAATGTGGGCTAAAACTCTGCTTCCGGCTAGAGTTCTATCAAACTGCTGCTGGCCCTCAAGGAAATTATAACCTAAAATTACAAGGCAATTATGAGGAATGTTCCAATTAGATTAGATCATTTAAAAGCACTTAAAAAGCAAGGGTTTCCAAATCAAACCAGATGATGAGATACCTATATTTACATATTGATAAGGATGAAACAAAGAGAAAACAGAAAGGAGAGTCATAAGACTAGTCCCAGCAGAGTGGAAGTCTTTAGATGGTTACTTAAAAAAAAAAAAAAAAAAGAAGAAGAAAAATGAAACAGACATCGATGGGGTTAAAACAAAGGTTACAATACAGAACAACCAATGGCTGAGTGGGCCAAATTGACCCACTATTGGTCCTATAACATTATAGAGCTCCAAAGTCTGCTTTATTTACCCTTGTGCTGAGAAATTTAAAAGACTGGAAGGAAGAGATGATAATGAGAGACCTGACCAGCAGTAGCTTGGGGCAAGAGTCATTGTTTAAATCAACAGGCCAAGCATGTTCCTTCGGCTTGACCCAAAGCCTTTTTACTCAAGTAAAAAGTGTGTAAAATGGTCAGGGGATAGAAAAGAGAATCTAGGACTCCTCGATATGAGAATTCATAAACTGTGGTACCACTGGTGAAGCCCTGAATCAGGCTACAATTAGATTAAAAGAACACAGAAATGTAAGGATTGATAAAATTATGAAAATTGGAATGCTTAAACAGGGTTTCTGTTTTAAAAATATGTCAACTTTTCTCATGAATGTCTTACGGGAATGGACATATTACAGCAGCAATTAAAAAATGAACGCAAGGAGTTCTGTGTCTATCTGTACATTCATATGTGTTGTGTGGTGTTTTCTACCTCTGGATGGTATTGTTAATTTATAATAGAACTCTCTCAAATTGGCTTAAACAAACAAGTGCTTATATGAGAATTATCAAAAATATAGCAGAAACTAACCCAAAGGCTTTTCAGAATCATGTGATATTCGAAAATATTTGATAGTAAAGCTGGTTTGAGTTTAATTTTGTTAAATAGGCATATTTTTAGAGTCCTCAGCATTAACTATAATACTTTTATTCTACCTGGGTTTATTAGCCAAATAAATTCATGTTATCTATGTTGCAAAATTTGTCAGCAAGAAAAATAACTCAGTATAATGAAATTCCATAAGTAATCTAAATATAATTAAGAGCAAGTAAATTAAATAAATGTAAGTAGGATAAAACATATCTTTATAGGTAAACTCTTTAGAAATAATTATATGGTATGTGTATTTAAAATCTGGTTTCCTAAATCTCTTTGGTAACTTGAAACTTTAAAGTTTTGCTAGCTATATTAAATGGTAGATAGCCACTGAATGTCTAGATCATTTCCAAATAAGATAAAATAATGAAACATTAATTATTGAGCACAAGTTTATTCACTTTCTGCTTATTATAAAGGAATTAAAGATATTTGGGTCTATTAGTAAACATGTCTTGTGCCACACTGAAAAAATTGTATTGTGAGAAATATATATTTTTAGATATTATGAAATGTGTTCATAAACTTGTCAATCTAAAATATACTGGTATAACAGATAGTTCACAATCGCTTCTTAGTTTTCACTAGAAATTAAGAGTTTTAAAGGTTTAGAATTCTGATATATATATATAATTTGAGCTACAAGAATTAATAATAATAGGGAAACCACTGTGTTTTTGAAATCATTTATTGTCACTTTGGTTAAATGGATAATTAGTATTATTTCATAATGACTTATGATCCTATTAGTTGAATGTCCAAACCTTTTGATATATTTTGACAAACTTCCCAAAATTCAAATTATAAACAGACTCTTGACCTAGAAATAACTTTGGGGTATTTCAGTAAGGCCCCTGAAACACTGCAAAAGATTTGTTTTCTCTCCTTACAAAAGAGAAAATTTAAACTAGTTAGACTCATGTAGTATGTTAAATTACATGGAAATGATTGAAAAATAAGTGATAATAAACTTCTAGGGTATGTTGTATGGGTAAACAATGGCTGTAAATCAAATGCATAGTCAAAGCTATGGGAAACCCAAAATAGCCATTTGGTTCTTCTCAGTTCCCTAGCAAATCCTAGTTTTTAATAGTGTTTGCATTCCTTCATCCACTGTAGTACATTTAAGCTGGAATTCATCCAATCTCTATTTAGATGGGTTATTAATGTGTTCTTATTGTATGATGTATGTTTTCTGGGTAGGTCGAAGCCTTTCCCTGTTACAAGGCTGATGACCTTACAGTGGCAAAGAAACTGTTAGAAAATGTGCTTCCCAAGTAGGGTATAACTTCCACAATCTCTAGTGAGCTAGGCACCCATTTCACCGTGCAAATAGTACAAGCCTTGCAAACTTCTCAGTATCATCACTATCCCTGTCACCCTCAATCATCAGACAAGATCAGGAGAACAAATAGAAAATCTGGATTAAAGCAGAAAAAATTTTAATTGCCAAGATTGAAAGAACTGATGAGAATGATCAAAATTTTTGTGACTTTTTGCTTGAAACACTGCTGATTCTTTATTTTTTTTCCAGATATAAGGATTTTTTCTTAAAGTAGCTATGATTTAGAATAATTTTATTAACTATATTTATTAAGCAAAACTAAAACATTTATCTTTCTCTCCCTACCTGAGTCTTCCAGAATTTGGAACTTTTAGTAAGTATTCTTATTTCCATGGAAATATTATTATTTGTAAGTTCAATAAGAATCTGGTCTCCTTGTAACAAGACACCATTGGAGACTGGTTATTTATCAAGGCTTTGACTGAAATGTCTTATTTGAAAGAGACATACATTGACTCAGATATGACCAGACAGCTTTAAGGGATTAAGGTTGACTCATGGAAGTCAATAAGACCGTTGGAAGTATCATCTGGTACCTTGCTTATAGGTTCTCCAGAAGTCTTACCAGGTTAGCAAAGGTCACTTCCTGGCAGGAACCTCAAGATCTTTTTTTTAGCGGGGGTTGGGGGGGGGATTTAAGAAGAGAGGAACTCTTCCACATCTGTAGATATTACAGTCAACCACTGATGACAAATCTTTACCTTGGTTTTTCTGGCCTCAAGAAGCCTTTTTAAGTTTAATGTAAAGAGTCCTTATGAAAAATTCCAACAAAGCAGACTTAAGAGTCTGTATGGTTAATTAGTATTCTTTCTGGACTTATACAAATAAACAGGATAAGTTTATTGAATCTAGACTTATTTTGTAAATAAATCAAGCTTTAATTTGGTTATCTTTGGAAAAATGAAGGTTATTTTAGAGAGAAAAATTGAGTTTCAATAGACCTGTAATACATTTTTGTGATACTAGATTCTAGAGCTGTTCATTGTTGAGTGTTTTTGTTTTCTACTTGTAAACCAGACTTGATCTTGAATTCTTCTAGTTTCCTCCAATATCTGCCTATGATTCTCCAAACTAATGTTTCCAATTTTTCTCCCATCTTAGACTTACAATCATGAGAACTAAAACTTCCCTTTTCCCAAAGCTATACAGGGTAGAGTTGGACAACTTGATATAAATTTAGAGAAATCATCACTACAGCTCATATATGGACTATCTTAGTGCCTACTGCAGGAAGATCACCAGAGACATTCAAACTGCAAACCAGGAGAATCTATCAAACTGTGATTACCTTCAGTCCATCTAAGATGCTTCAAGACAGACGTCTAGAAATCATCTTGACTGTCTGCCTTCAGAACTCAGAAACTGGCATTATAGTCTGCTCTAATGATTAACTTTTGTTTTTCCTTTATGTCTCCATAGCTATACCTCTTATTAAATATTTGATTGCTTGCACTGCAGGTTTAATTTAGGAGCCAGCATCACTGCCTCCTGAAATGAGACATAGCTATTTGACTGAAAAGAACATTTCAGAGATACAGAACAACGTATCAACTCAACTTCTGGAATTTTCCAGAAAATGCACAATAAAACTCTCAGAGAAGTTTCAGAGGAGGGTTCTGCTGATACCACCCCAAGATATGTCTCAGTGGTATGCAAATTACTTTGAGCCAAAGGCAACACAGACCCTGGGGATTCAAGAAAACCTTTTGCTCCCCTTTAATTATCTAGAGGAATTTGAAGTAGGTACCTGGCCCATAGTAAGAGATTATCAGAGGAGATAACCTATCTATATGGCAGGCAAACTACTCATTACTGAACATGTCTTCTCCCCGAGATTACCTTTGAAGCCTCAAGGTGACCTACTATAGCCTTAGTTCAGAATATCATATAACCCTCATTTTCCCTTTCTGTCTTTGACCTTTACGTGCATGTGGGGTCTCTGACAAATGGCAATAAGCATATGAAATGATGTCCAGCACCATATGTCATTAGAAAATTGAAAATTAAAAAAATGAGATACCACTACATACCTACTAAATAGCCAAAGTCAAAACACTGAGAACACCAAATGCCAGTGACTATGTGAAGCAGCAAGATCCTACATTTATTGCTGATGGAGATAAAAAATGCTGCAGCCACTGTGGAAGACAGTCTGGCAGTTTCTTATAAAGCTAAACATCTCCTTATCATAAAATCCTTCAATCGTGTTCATTAGTATTTACCCAAATGAATCTGCACACAGATGTTTATATCAACTTTATTCATAAATGCCAATACTTGGAAGCAACCAGTAGGTGAATGGGTAAATAAACTGTAGTACATCCAGACAATGGAATATTATTCAGTGCTAAAAAGAAATGAATTATACAACCATGAAAAGATATGGAGGAAACTTAAATGTATATTATTAAGTGAAAGTAGCCAGTCTGAAAAGACTATATATTCTTTGACATTCTGAAAAAGGAAAAATATGGAGACAGTAAAACAATTAATGGATGACAGGGGTTTGCCAGGAAAGCAGGATGACTAGGCAGTACACAAAGGAGTTTTAAAGCAGTGAAAATACTCTGTATGATACAATAGTGGTGGATATGTGTCATTACATGTTTGTCAAAACCCATAGTACAATACCAAGAGTGAATCCTAATGTAAACTATGAACTTCATGTGACAATGATGTGTCAGTGTAAGTTCATTAATTGTAATAAGGGTTACCACATTCTAGTGGGTTGATGATAGGGAAGACTGTGCATGTGTGGTAATGGAGGTATATGGGAACTCTCTGTACTCTCTGCTCAATTTTGCTATGAACTTAAAACTGCTCTAAAAAATAAAGTGTACACATGCACACACATACACACATGCACACACGACTTTTTGGCAAAAAAGGGAGTGGCACATACTTTAGAACATTGAACCTGCAGTATTGTTGAAGGAGAACTAAAAATAAATGAAGCTGGTAAAGAGACAGGTAGAAAGCTATTCTAATTGTTCAGACGAGGAGTCGTAAAATTTCAAAGTAGGATGGTCTCAGTAGATTACAATAGCCTACACATAGGAAGTAGAAAAAACAATAAGATTTGCCAATTGATTGCATGCTGACCTACTTGAGGCAAGCTCCCACTGAATATTCATGGAATTTGAAGAAAACTGGGTCCAGTTCTGTAATTCTCAGTTGGTAGAAAGTCACTTGGAGCTAACCTTTGTCTATCTTTTCTTCCTCATATCCTGTAACTTCTTGTTTATATTTTTACTCAAGCATACTGAATTATTTAGCATACTCAACAATACCACATACTTTCATGCCTCTATACCATGTACAATCTATTCTCCAAGACTGAACTATCTTTCCCAACAGAGTAGGGTTAAAATATCAGATTTTTCACTTATTGGCTGTGTGACTTTAGACAAGTTAATTCTCTTTTTGAATGTCACTTTCTTCACCCATAAAATCCTGTATATGCTTTACAGGATTGTCGAGGTTATTGAGGAAATATACCAAGCAGAGCACCAGGAATATATTCAATGTACAATAATTTTTTTCTTCTTAATTTCCAGAGACCCCTTACACACACACACACACACACACACACACACACACCCCCACTGGGGGCTGGCGCGCTGGCACCCTCATTTATTCTCTACCCAGCTCCTTTTTGGAACCTTACTGTTATGTGAGAGATACCTACCATCATTCTTATGTTCAGAAAGTTACAAGCAGGCTGAAGGGAGACTAGCCACCATCATGAGCACAGTGACTTTACAGGACCCTTCCCTTACTAATGGGAAAGCCAAAAGGAAATTTTGTAGCCTCATTCTATCATCATGAAGTTCATTTTCCTAGACACTTGGGCAAGAATTTTTGCATGTGTATCACTGCAGTAGTTTTGACAGTAAAATAACATTGCTTTGGCTAATCTATTCTGAGCACCTCTGTGTGTCATTTTTTTTTTTTTAATGGACATGTCTGGTCAGTTTACAAATAGACTTAAGTGTGTAGACTTAAAAAAAAAGCTCAAAGTTCTTGTGAAAATGAAATGGCTGAACACCTATTACTAACTACATATTTTACATTACTGTGCTTTCATGAAGTCATTTTATTAGACTGAACAAGTAGCAACCTTTCTCGGTCAGGACAGAATAAGATATATTAAGGAATCTTTCTTTCTTAAGATATCCTAAGCAAAATTGCACTCAGGATGCAGGAAGTTACAAAAATACTTTCGGGGGATTTCCTGAAGTTGGTTACTGAGAATCAATTCTAATTTAAAAAGCAGTAGCATTTGGCATGGGAGGACAGGAGCAACAGGATATAATGCTGTACGCAAAAGAACATGTACATTCAATAGCACTAAATATGGATGATAGAACAAAGACCATTGTTCCACCTTCCTAATTCTATCTGCTCACACTCAAAAGGCAACTTGAACTGCTTTACATATGATACCTGTAGGCATCAAAGACAACAAAACAAGGTTGGAAAATATAAGATTACTCAAAATTTAATTGCTCCAATATTTTGGTCATATTCCCAAACATGCACATTTAATCATCAGCTTTTAAAAATATTTAATCACTTTTTTTTCTGTGCTATTTCATTTATTGCTATTTAACTTTTCAATAAATCATGTTTCAAAAAAACTATAAGCACCATGCATCATTTTTAATCCATCAATGTAAGAATGAATGTTCAGAAATTATGTACAAATGATCAGATTATTTTGATAAAATATTAATGAATTGCTTAAGAAACATTAACTTTTCCCTTCTATGTTTATTCTGCTAAATTAAAATGAGATAATTCAAATTGCTTTTTGTGGAGTTGAGTGGGGGTGAGGCAACTCTGGTTCTGTGGTAACCTTCCAGTAGATGCTCTAATTATGAGGCTGAACTTTGATTTGATGTAAGCACATCTGCAGGTCCAAGTGCAGAGACAAAGTCTGTGCAGCCCTAGAACTTTAGAATCACAGTAGCTGATCTGACCTCTCAGACTCCTCATTAAGGAAATAAAATTAGACTCTCACCTCTCAAGGAGTGCCCAACTAGACATCTTGGTACCTCCAAGGTTAAGACTGAGAATTGGAGATTTTCCCTATAACACCCATTAGAGCACTTCATTTCACATCTGTTTTCCCATCTGAATAAGCCATTCCTACCAGGTGATTGACTCAATAGTGACCTCATGTTGAAGGTGAGCCCCCAACATATTCATGTAGAGGCATTAATTTATGAGTCAGGCAAGTCATAATTACAGCCTACACTAGCACACCTGTGGTTTCACTCATTCAGGTGATGCAGCACCTGGAAGTAATGGACATTTTAGCAATACTCCGTAGAACATTTATATATGATAAAAATAAATACATTGTTTTATTCTAAATGAGCTGTGTGAGGGCACAAAAATAACTTTCACCTTCTAAATTCTTCTAGTTGAGCTAATAAATTAACGAGATATTAACAGAAGAAAATATCCAAAACTCATTATAGATGTACATGTGGGGCTACCATAAGAATATGAGACCTGAAGACATTGGACAGTTGAGGTTTATATGACATTTTGGACAAAGCTGAAGAGAGATGGGTCTGGGATTTCATAGAGAAAGTACATAATTTACAGATAAACGAGAAAGAGTAAACATGGTAAACAAACCCTGGCTGGGCCACCTGGAAATAGTACACAGAAGAAAGTTCAACAAAGAGGCTTTGCTAGATTTCTCTGTCTGCCGCATTTAGTTTATATTATGTTCCTTTCCTTGAATAGGTTTTTCTACCTGAATTATTTTAGGCATGTAGAAGAAGTCAAAGGTTCCTTTTGAGTTTTTTGCTTCTTAATAACCAGCTAAAATCAATAACCCCAAAAGGCATATTTTGGGATGGCAAACTTGGTCCACCTCAGTTGCAACTTCACTCTGGATGTGTGGTGGCAGACATTAAAAGTTTCAGAAAACTTACAGGAGAAAAAGTCAAAGTTAAGAAAAATCTATACATAAATTTACTGTAATATTTCCCTGAGTATGAGAAAAGATTCCTGTTGCAGAATTTTACTTCATCACAAAAGATAACTATTGTATCTGAACACTGTTTGCAAATGACAGTAACCCAATAGACATAGAATAACACAAGTAGTAATGTGGGCAGAAACTGTGACATCTATAAGCTTAACTGAGAAATTACAGAAGGGAGAGTTGGTTGTCTTTTGCCCAATAGGATACTCACTTTAGGCATATGAATTATCTTATAAAACAGTTGTTTTTCAGCTTCAAAGTTAGGCCAGAAACCCCCTAATAGAGCCTGTCTCTTTTGTTTAACATTAGTAAAATAAGTCTCTTTCACTCTTCTTGGAGCCATTATACAATGGTACCAAAACAGAAAATGTGTTGTAATTTAGGGTAATGGAAACTTTTAAGTCTAAAAACACAAAGCCTCTTCCTTTGAGTTCATTTTAAGCCATAGTGCTTGACTGCATTTTGAAGGAAACTTGTGACCAGAGTGAATCAGTTTGATGATTCTGATAATGTATTTCTAGAACTGGTGGTATTTTTGTTGTTGTTGTTGTTATTGTCATTGTCATTGTTATTATTATTAGTCTGAAGTACATTAGTCTCCATTAATGAGTTCATTTTTAAATTAATCTAGGTTCTCCCTCACAGATCCTTTAGGAACCATAACCATGTGATAAACACGGTTAAGCAGCAACATCTGCTGCTCATTTTTAGATCTCCTTAATGGGGCCTTTTCTAGCTCTTAACAATATAATAAGATCATTTTATATGTAGCCTCAGTCTTCAATAAGACTCATTAAAAAGAATGTTTTAAAGTATTCTTAAACTATTTATTTCATTGTAAAAATACTGTAGCTGAGCCTTCTGTTTAGGTATGGGCTGAATGAGGAATATCATGAACCAAATTTGGGATAATATTATCATCTTGTCAGGTAAAATGGCTTTGTGGTTCCATCTTCTCACAAAAATCTGTGAAGAGGAGAGCCACTTTACTCAGGACTTCTTTAGTTATTGCTACCACAGGGAGAATTTCCTCAACCATGCCCCACTTATTGGAAAGCTGTGCTTCTCCCAGGTCACTGCCCTGTCTCTGACCACCCTGGCCTCACACATGTTTGATGAAGAAAGTCTGTGTGCCACATGATGATTACTGCTGGGCTTGCAATGTTTCCTTGAAGTGTGGTCCATGAACACCTGCATCAGAATCATGTGGGGGAGCTTACTAAAAATATTAAGTACTGAATTCAACCCAAGATCTCCTCAATCACAATTTCTGAGGGTGGAGCCTAGAAATCTAATTTTTGCAAGGTTCCAAAGTGAATCTTAACAATAGAATAAGATCATTTTATATGTAGCCTCAGTCTTCAATAAGACTCCTTAAAAAGAAGTCTTTTTTTTTTTTTCATTTGAGAACAACAGAGGAAATAATAGGATGATGATAATATAGCCCAGAGATATACCAGTTATCTGAATGTTGTGTCTAAGTTAGGAGATTAACTTGGTCAGAAAACAAATCTAAGTGGAGAGAATTTATATTTCTTTCTGTGAATTCAGAAACTCTCTAACTCATGAATCCATATCTTCATAGTAGATTTAAATCTAGCATATTGAATACTGGTCCATCTGAGTTATAGGATTCTTGCATTCCTATTTAAAACTGACTTTGATTTGACTGCCACAGAAATCTATGAAAGAATTTATGGTCCAACTATATTACTAAATCAGTTGTACAACAGGATTATCCAATAGGAACACCTAGGAAACAATCTTTGTTACAAGTCAAACTTTAAGTTTGTTGCCACTGGCATCAAGGAACTAGTTTTATGCTGCTTTAGGAGCCTATGAGGGAAATGTGAGTAGAAAGGATGCTTTAGTGGTGGTACATGATTCAGTGCATGTTTTATAGCTCTCAGTACAATTACTTGATTATTTGTAGTGAGTTACACTACATTTGCTTAGCAACCATTTTTCTTGTGTGGTCATTTTCATTTTACCGTGAAGTTAGTTAAATATTTCTTTAACAATCAGTAAAAAGTAAACACTGATACATTGTCTGGATAAATTAGAGAGGACAGGAGGAAATGAGAAAGAGAAGGAATGGACTGGACCACTCATTTGACACTTGACTAAGGAATCTGGTCTCTGACCCCATTTTTGAAGGGGCAGTATGTGAAAAAGAAGCTGAGGAAGATGAAGGGAGCACTGGACTACGAGATAAGATACCAGTTTGTTAATTCTACTTTCCTACTATTTGTGTGATTGTATAAATATTTTAAATGTCTAATCAACCATTTCCTTTTCTATAATATAAAGGAAATAAACCAAAGTCTCTCAAGGATTTCTTTCATTTCTAACATTCTAGTACTAAATATAGAAAATTTTACCCAACTTAGTAAACAAGTATAATATATCATAAGAATTAATTTTAATTTATCTAAAATAAGATGAAGCAGTGGTTTAGAATTTTTTATGGATAGGAAGCCCTTTTATTAAAGAAAACACTATAAATATGATGTGATAGTATTTTTATTTTGGCGATAGATTAATTTAAAACAATATTAAATTCTACTAGAAATTCAGGAATACACTTAAATTTTTATTTTATTAATCTTAGCAGTATCTACATACTCTGGAAAAATAGCAACTATGGACATAAAATAGAACTGATTCAACGTAAGTGCAATTTTCAGTTTATAAACAGCTTCTTGGATCTCTTACAACTACTTCAAAAATAACTCAAAAAATATTTGGGAAACTACTGAAACAGAGTATAAAAAGATTGACTTGAGCATCCCTAAATAGAAGCCAGATATTACTCAGCTAAAGAAGATATCAAAAGTTGGGGACTACTTAAACATAATGACCAGCAAAGTCTCTCTGAGGAGGCAATATCTTATGCTGAAACTTAAAGAACAGAAAGAACTAGGTACATAACACTGGGGAAGAGCTTTCTAAATTAGGATACGGACTGTGAAAGGCCTGACATGTAGAGCATACTGAGCTTGCTATGGTACAAGTGGGACAGCATGACTTTAGAGAGACTAGATGAGAGTTATAACGCAGATTCTCATAGTTTATCATCGAGTGTGGATTAAGACTAAGTTCAAGGAGAAAACAAGATTTTCAGCAAGGTAGTGACACAATGCAGCTATATTTTGAGAAAAATCACTTCTGCTGCTGTATGGGTAATGGATAGGAATGGGGAAAGAGAGAAAAAGAAAAGACAAGTAAAGTGACTAATTCAGTAGTCCGAGTAAAAGATGATAATGTTCGAGAAGAGGCCAAGACAGTAAAGACAGAAATAAAAGAACATGAGAACATTTGGAGTTAACAAGACTTGATGATAGGCTGAACACTTGGGATAAGGGAACTTGGACAACCAGAAATTACCCCTAGTTTTCTGGTTTATATTACTGGGTGGTTAATAATTTTCCTGAGACGTGGAAGATTGTGAATGAAGAATTAAGTGGAATAGGGAAAAATACATGAACTATTGACAATTTTCTAATAAAATTGTTGATGTAACTTATTACTTGAGAAATAAGAGGATACGTAGGAAACACTAGATGTCAAAGGAGAATCTGACTGCAAATAAATATATTTTTTTCATGTTAAAAGCATTCTGATAGATCTGTAAGATTTCTATTAACTTGACACGTCAGTCTTTTAGTGAAAACCCTCTCCCCACAGTTTGTTAGCAGAACCTTCGACCTTAACTGTCCATACCGGCTTGATTCTTGTCCTTTCACTTATAGCCTAATTTCCAGTTGGGACTTAGGTTTTGGTTACTGCCAGCCCTGAGACAGTGTGGTGGAATGGGGAGTGGCAAGAGGTTGCTTATTAACTAGTCATGACAATATCCACCCACTCTGTGACTTCATTTCTGCTGTAATGAAAGAAAGAATAAGTGGGTGGATATTGCTCTATGGTTGTCTGCCAAAAAAATGCAATACTAAATTAATATTCTAAATCAGGCTTATGCTGGAAAAATGCAAGAAGTAAACATTTTCCACATTTTTATTATGAAAAATTTCAATATACACCAAAATTGAAAAAAAAATTTACAGTGAACCCACCACCTAGATTTTACCAGTAAAATTTTTGCCAAGGTGCTTTACAATGTTTCTTTCCACTTATCTATCCTTCTATTCATCCATTAATTCAACTTAATTTTTTATGCATTTCAAAGTAAATTGTGAACAGTACACTTCCCACCACATATGCTTCAGCACACAAATCATTAAAGTTAATATTTAATTTTTACTTTTGATGAAAAAAATTATATGTGTAATACACAATTCTTAAGTGTAAATTCGCTGAATTTTCACAAATATATATATCTGTGTAACCCAAACCCCTGTCAAAATACAGACCATTACCATCATTCCAGAAAGATTTCTCAAACTTCTTCCTATTCAACCTTTATTTCCACCTCGCCAAAAGCAACCACTATTCTGATTATCCATTCTAGAACTTAATAAAAATGAATTCATATAAAATATACTTTTTTGTGAAATTTTAAAAAATGACGTTTTTGAAATTCATCCATGTTTTTGTGTAAATAAGTATTTAATTTCTTTTTATTAATGAACAGTATTTCAAGGTATGACTATACCATGGTTTGTTTATCCACTCTCCTATTGATGGATACCTGAAATATTCTAGTTTTTGCTATTATACATTAAAAAAATTCACTGCTATGAATTTTCTTAAAGAATTCTTTTTGTAGACATATTTTTATTCTCTTGGGTAAATACCTAAGATTAAAACTGCAGAGTCATAATGTAGGTGCATATTTAGATTTATAAGTAACTTCCAGAACTTTTTCCATTAGTTGTACCATTCTATATTCCAATCAGTAAGAGTTCCAGTTGAATGATATTTTGTTATGGTTTTAGTTTGACTTTCACCTGATGACTCATGATGTTGATCATTTTTTGTTGTGTTTATTACTATTTTTATAATTTCTTTTTATGAAATATCTGTTCAAACATTTTTTTCCTGTTTTTAATTGGGTTGTCTGTTTTTATTATTGAGTTATAAGTGTTCTTTATACATCTTTGATATCAGTCCCTTGTCAGATATATGTCTTGCAAATATTTTTCCCAGCCTATGACTATTTATTTTCTTAATGATGTCTGTTAATAATCGGAAGTTTTACATTTCAATGATGTGTAATTTATCATTTTTTTCTGTTATGTTTATTGCTTTCTATGACTAAAGTAACCTTTGTTTACCACTCAACCAAAAAAAGTCCTCCATGTTTTCCTCCAAAAGCTCAATAGGTATAGAGTAAGATCATAGGTATATGATTCAATTTTTTATTTATTTATTTTGGGGTATAGTATAAGGCAAAGAACTAGATTCTTTAAAAAATATATATATATGGATATACAGTTATTTTGTACCATTTGCTGAAAAGACTTTTCTTTCCCCAAGCAAGCAAATTACCTTTCCCATTAGTCACTGCTTTCCTTAAATTGTACTTCTTTAAAATGCCTTTTTTTTTTTGCAAATTTTATGTGCTTTTTTTTTTTAATGTAAAACAAGTACTTTTTATGTTGTGTCAATAGTATAAAACATACCTCATCCTCCCCAGCAAAAGCCAGTCATAATAGACCAGTTGAGACTGGCTCATATTGTCATTTTCCTCTTATGGACGAAGACTTTTATTACACAGAATAGGACAACAACTCTATACATTCTGATGATTCAGAGAACCAGGAAAATAATGAGTTAGCTTTGATTCAATCTGAATTTCCTTTAGTGCAGCTTAATAGCTGTGGTTTGTGGTTTACCTCCTACCATTCCCTGACAGACACTCAGCCCTCAAGAATTCTGAAATACTTATTCCCAGAAAAGTCCAGTCTTTTCTCACTTTCAAGGATCTGCATGTGCTATTCTCTTTGTCCTTAACTCCCTTATCCTGATGTCTGAGGAACTCTGTTTATATCAAAAGAAGCTTTTCTCGACCTCCTCATAAATGTTAATTTAAATCTTCCCTCCTAGGTGCTCCCATGGCACATTGGTCATCAATGTATTGTATCACTCATCCACATTCCTCTAATTATTCTTCCTATATTTCTCTCTCCCCCAACACATAGCACCCTTAACATGAGCCTATGGAAAGCATAAATTTACTTTATCTTTCTTAGCATCCCAGTAAGTTAAAACGATAAACACAAGAATAGATTTGTTAGATAAAAGAATTTGAAATTTCTGACATAATTTAAATTTCAAGTCTCTTTTACCTTACTCATAAGTACATTTATATTTATAAGATCTCACATCCTGATCATTTGGCTTGGAAACTTTAACCATCTTCCTATATCAAAGAATGAAAGAAAACAACTCCCTTGAAAGAATAAAAAAACTACATTTGTAATTATACCTAGTATATATTCTGAAATTTTCTTATATATGGAGATTGAAATAATGATTGTAGTAAGTACATCTTCTCAAAGAAGTATGCTATGCGTAGCCTACTGTTTTTCAAATTAAATTTCTTCCAGTATGCTATTTGAGATTCTGAAAAATAAGCATACTTATAGGTAGCTAAAATCCAAACTGAAATTTACTGGCTGTGTGAAAGTATCCATGAGTATAGGCTAGGTTTTGCTGCAGTAAAAGTGATCTCAAAAATCACAGTGGTCTTATTCACATTCCATGACTCATCACAGATCAGCCATAGCACTATTTTACACCGCCATCACTCTGGGAATCAGGCTTGTGGAGTATTTAGAATACTGCCAATCATTGAGACAAAGGGAAAAGACACATGGCAAATCAGACCCTGACTCTTGTAGCTTGTTCCTGGAAATGTCACACTCATTACTAATGGCCACTCCTGAGTTCATCAGAGCAGAATGCATAAACTTTAATTAAGGAGAGAATTCGGAATATAATATTTGGCAAAAGTAATATTATAATAAGTGTGTAGTGGTTTATTTTGCACTTCCCTAATGGCTAATGAGATTGAACATCTTTTCATGCACATATTTGCCATACATATATTTTCTTTACTGAAGTGTCTGTTTAGGTTGTTGACCCATTTTTAAATTGTTTGTTTTATTATTTTAAGTTTTGATATCATTGATTTTTCCTTCGATTTTTTTCTGTTTTCTTTTTTTTTCTGATCTTACTTTTATTGGTATTCCGTTATTTGAGTCCTTTCAGTTAATATTGCTCTTCATTTTCTAGTTTCTTAAGGCAGAAACATAAGTTGTTGATTTGAGATTTCTTCTTTTCTAATATAAGCATTTAATGATATAAATTTCGTTCAAATTACTGACGTAGCTTCATTCCATGCATTTTCACATACTGCATTTACAATTTAGTTCGGGTCTAATTTCCCTTGAGGCTTCATCTTCGAGCTCATGGATTTTTTAGAAGAATGTTTTTATTTGGGGATTTCCCAAATATCTTTCTGTTACTGATTTCTAGTTTAATTATATTGTCAGAGAATAAACTTTGTATGAATTCAATTTTTATATTTGTTAAGGTTCGTTTTATGCTTCAGGACTGGGTCTATCTTGATGATTGTTTCATGGACATTAAAAAATATGTATATTCTACTGTTGTTAAGTGTTGTATCCTATGAATATCAAATAGATCCAATGGGATGATGGTGTTATTCAGTTTTTCTTTATACTTACTGACTTAATGTTAACTTGTTTCATCAAATACTAAGAAAGAAGTATTAAATCTTTACAGCCATAATTGTGGATTTGTCTATTTCCTGTTTCAGTTCTGTCAGTTTTTGCTTCATGTATTTTGAAGTTTCTTTAAGACCATAACATTTAGAATCATTCCATTTTTTTTTTTGGTGAACTGACCCTTTTATCATTATGTAATACCCCTCTTTATTCATGGCAGTTTTCTTTGCTCTGAAGCCTATTTTGTCTATCACCTTTTCTCAAATAGTGAAATGTTATTCTTTATGAATACTATGACTGAAGAACCCATCATCTGAATATTAGAACTGGTCCTATATCAGAATGTTTAAGTGGGTGACATGTCTTCAGTTGCCTTACAGTCTCTCTTTTTCTGTCCTCTCAGCACTTAGCTCAAGCTATTTAACTGGCCAGAATCCCCAAACTCATCGGCTCTCTTGAGTAAAAGGAGAAATTATTAGGTAAATGAAATTATACTGAACTGTTAAAGTCGCACTCCTTCAGGGAACATTCATATGTTAGATAAGCTAGTTAAGGCAAGTTACTCCTTTATCTTAATTCTGGATTTTCTAGCATGCTGACACTTGAAGAGGGAAGCCAGTCTGGAGCAGAGCCACCCCTAAAATAAAGGAAAAAAATCTTTTTTTAAAGGATTGAAAGTGAGAAGAGTATTTTGTCTTGTTTGATGGTGGGAATAGGGGTATCCTGTATTACTGTGTGAGACAGATAATTTGTACATTTTGTCATTCACAATATTCTAAATTTCAAAATACTTATAAAACTAGATGGATAAATAAAAGAAATTTATTATGTTTCCTTAAAATGAATCTCTAATTTACATAATCAAATTGAATGCATAAAAACTCTTCACAAGCTGTGTACAGTGATAATATAATGATCCCCGAGGATTTGTAAAACACTTCCTATTCTTCAATCCTATCGATACAGAGTACAGAGAAAAGGTCCATTTCACCCACAAATAGCTATTATAATTGACTGCAAGTGAGTGTTATGTATTTTTATTTAAACTGTAGAAAGTATATCACAACGGATTTTATGTAGAACAGTCTCACAAAGATTTCTAAGAAAAAAGAAATGCATGGCTATAAGTTTAAGAAAAGCTATAAACTATTTCTTTCTTGGAGATTTAAAATGTATTTGACCATATAAAAGGCTCTGAGTGGTTCTGCAGTAAAGAAATCTAACTTTTTTGGGCAAAATTTTCTCCAAATTGATTAGACCCCTGAACTCGTGTAAGCCTGTATCCTACATAGCGTATTTTGGGAAACATTCTAGTAGACTCTTGTCATTTGGGAAGGATATATTCTATTCTTTTACAAATTCCCAAATTTGTGACTACCATTGTAGTACATCATTTCTATCATAAAATACACAAATGATGATGCTTATTGAAACAAGCATTGAAGCAGTTTGTTGAATTGTTTTTCCCGTTCCCGTGAAAAGTACATGGTAGATTCATTCATGTTGTTAATCTCAACTACATTCCACAGAAATAGGCATTAAATTCTGCATTTACTCCAAAATTCTTTGTTTAAAACACCACTTTTTTAAACTTCTTTACTTTTTCTTTATTTCTATCACAAGCATTAGCAGAGGGAGACAATTCTGTCTCTGACTCTCTCTCCCTCCCTTTCTCCATACGTACACATACATACATACAACTTTTGTGTTTTTGTTTCCTTTTGTATTCAGTGGAGTAACAGACAGTAAGTACATTGTAGCCCAAAGTACTAGAGGCACATAAGCATAAAAAATATGTAAGCAAATATAATCAGCTTTATTCTTTAACCCATAATGACCTACCTAACCATAAAGCAGAGATTTGGGGGAAATTTTGGTGTTATATTTGAAATGGTTTTGGAGTCAAACAGAACTGTATGGACTCTAGGTGACCCTGAACAAGTTGCTATATCTTTCTGGAATGTGCTATCCTTATTTGCTAAATGGGAATATAATAGTTATTTGAAGACTACTTGAGATAAAGTGTGTAAATACCTGGCACCTAGTAAGTAATAAAAAGGCAGCAATAATCCTGTAAGGAACAGCCTCATGACGGAAATGTTATTAAACTCTAAGTCTTTAAAAATTACATGTAAGCCCACATGTACAGATATCAATACTAAGAGCATATTTAATCTTATCAACGCCTTTTGCAAACTAATTCAGACTTTGCCACATTAAAAATTCAATAAACATATATTAGAACACTATTTTCCAGGGCTAAATAAAGAGAATAATATTCTCTGACCCAAATTCTGGAAGCAAATAACCTTCCTGGAAAAGTCTTTTTAGAGTTGAGGCAAATAGGACACTCATTTTATATACTTCTCATTATCTTGTATTTCTTCAGGAATTAACAATAATTTTCTTTGCAAAGATATGCTAATGTTCTACCTATCCCTATTTAGGTCAGCGTTCAGTAAGCATTTTGGTAAAGAAATGAATATTAGATGAAATTACCAATAGAATGAAGAGTAGGGATTTATAGTAATGACTGATATGGAAAGAAAAAAAATCATACCCATATAACCATTTTCCTAAATATAAATTACTCTTTTTTTCTTTTAATATCCTCTATTCGACCTCTCAAGTACTCTATATAGGACCTGAAACAAAACAAGGTGTAAATAAAACACAATAGTAGAAAACCATCATGTTTAATCTTCCTTTGTTCAACTTCCCTATCCTGTGGCAGTCAAGTAGGACAGAATCTCTTTGATGCAATGTTAAAAATGGCAGAAGAACAAAACACTTAACGCACTGTCATAGTACAGTAGATGGTGTTTTGTAACTGAAATCAAACAAAAACATGAATGGCTGGATTACTATGACAACAGAGTCAATACCATGGTTTCTGGGAACCTTTGGCACCTGCCTTTAATTTAAAGTATTTGCTCTGCTACCTTATATCATGTTAGCAGTTATATGGGCCTCAAAATGTATGCCTTAGTCATTTAATGAAGTTTCCTTATTCTGCGTGCTTCCAAGCATACAGAAATAAGGCCACAGCAAATGAGTCATGCTCAGGGCTGAGCAACTTTTCGCAAACCTCAAAGAGAACCTAGAAAGTCTCCTCATTGTCCTATAGGTTATGAAAAATTGCTGTAGTAAGACTATTTTAGTCATCCTTTTTTAAACAACCACATAATTCCTAATTTAAGAAGGGGGCGGTGTGGGTTTTACATGCTATCATCTTTTCTTTCATGGAGCAAAAAAGTTGATATGAAATAGGAAGTCAGCTTCCTTAAATGAAATTGTTGGATAAATTCAATTTACCCCTCCAAACAATCCTGTGAGGTAGGTATCATCAATAGTTTTATGTTATGAATGATAACAACTGGATTCAGGGAGGTTAAACAACTTGTACCAAACTCACATTTTGAAAAAAAGAGAGCATAGATTATAGTTACTCTGAAATCCTATTCAATTCTTCCCAACATGGACCTTTCTATGTCTTCTACTGCATTCATAAGCATAGTTCAGAAAATAATGTTTCAGGAACATCTTTGCCTAATAAATATTTAATGAGGGCAAACAGTACAAATAGTGCTACTATTGTCAGCCTCCACTAGGTCTGTGTGTATATATGAGAAGGTTGAAAAAAAAATTCGGTTAACACTTTTGAAAAAGACATATAATAATATCTCACAGACATCTCGAGAGATTCCTAATGAAAAATATAAAGATGTGCGTGTTTTGATCCTGTCACATTGAGTATTGTTTTAACATTACTGAAAAATATTTCATAGATTATTTAATCAATTTATATAAGTTTTCCCAAGTATAAAATCAAAACTGTACAACTTGAGTGAGTTGTAAAAAAATGAGTAATTCAATGGTAATAAATATAAATTCACAATATTATTGCCTGTATAGTTTAATGTTTATACACAATCAATTCACAATTCTTTATTGCTCAGATCAGTTCTACATGCTCTAGGATACACACACACACACACACACACACACACACACGGTACACGTTCCATTTCAGAGAAAACTACCAGGAAGTCAGACAGAATTCACACACATAAAAGAGTTAGAATGCACTAGGAGAAAATATAGAATCAAATGTTATGAAACATTGTCCTATCTAGGCACATATTGTTAGTCACATATTTTCCCCAAAACCAACTAAAACCTTATTTACTCTGTGAAGCCTTCTCGGCATTTTCTAGCTCATAGCTTCCATCCTTGATCAGTTTTCATTTGAGTCACATTTTTCATAATTTATCATATATATCTTTGAAATTTAAAATTTGTTAACAAATAACCAGTTTTCCCAAATAGATCATAAGTCTCTTGATCAGAAAGGATGAGATTTTTCTTATATATTCAAATCCAGATGGTTCGTTTTGCACAAAGAATGTATTGATTTTTTTCTTGTTATCATAAAAATAACAATTGTTAGTGAAATATGAATTCACAGAATAGAGCAACCACAGGGACAACTCTTATATGAGGTTGTTATGTTGCAGGACACTGGTTACTTCAACTGTGAGTTCCTTAAGCATAAGGATTATGTCTTTTTCACATTTATCCCTTGTTTTTGTTTTAGCATGATGCCTGACACATAGTAGAAATTGCAATGTTTGACTATGAAAGAAAAATAAAAAGAGAAGAATTGAAAGGAAGAAGGAATGAGTTTGGTTATTGAAGAATGGACTCTAATGTGAGAAAAAGTAGGGAATTCTAGACAAAAAGAACATTATCAGCAAAGGCAGAGTGGTTAAAATGGGCAGTGTGTGTATGAAACTATGTGACATGCAAGCTATTTTAACTAAGGAACAAGAAATTTACTTTATGATGGTATGGCACAATATGTAGAATAGGAAAGATATTTTTTGTGCTGTGGAGATCATACTGTAAAAGTTAGAATAATTTAGAGTTGAAGCTAGAGGCAATGGAGCCATTACAGGTACTTAAGATGATGAAAAGCATTTTTAGGAAAACTACTTGCAAATAGTATCATGCAAGGTAGATAGATGAAAAAGGAAATGTTAAAGAAAGAAAATCAATTTAGATTTAATTATGATAATGTAATCATGGGGTGATGAACTATAGCAGGGTCACCAAATATAAAATCTTTTATTGAAAAAATCAGTAGACGTTAATGATTAACTGAATGTAAAAGAGACAGAGACATAGTGAATATTCCCGCGTTTCTAAATGTGTGAGAGGGGTTGAGCTCACAAATCGTGGTATCATAAATTAAAATAAAGAAAGACAGAGAATAGTTGGTTTGAGGAAAATGACAAATTTAATTTTGGACATGATGATTTAATGTAGCATGAAGTAGTAGAAAGAATCTCATAATAGAAATAAAATAAGCAAAGCCTCTAGTTCTGTGCAGAGCGTGGAGAAGGTACTTAGATGTTGGCTTTTTACATTCATTAAGTCACTTAACATATCTGGGTATTTAAGTTTCCTAAAATATTAAAAGGGCACATAATTATCACATTGTGAGGATAAAATAAGATGATTGTTAGAATTCTGTCAAATATTATATAAGTTATAAATCAGAGATCGGGGCAGAGGTATAAATTTTACTCCTGATCTATGTAGAAGTGGTTTACCTACTCTTTCTAGCATCTTACAGAAGAATGTTACTCTCTCATATTCACTTTCAAAGAAATGGAAGATAACAAAACCATAGAGAATGTAGAATTTATTTTCTGGAAAAAAAGAATCCTAGGATTGGCTAAACTTTCTTCTGTCAACCCAGTACCTCTATTTTCCTAACTATAAAATAAGAAGACATCCTTTACCCTTCTAACTGATTTGTTTCATAATCTTCAGCAAACAGAAGAACAAGGATGCTGAACACGTAGAAGTGCTGCTTGGTGACGAGGATATATGGCTTTCTAAATTATAGCAGAGTTACAAAGAGCAAGAACCAAGTAGAAGGCAGGGACCTGATCACATGGGGGATTTGGATTAAAAGGGGAGCAAGCATTCAATAATGATTAGGTGCATGGACTCTGGAATCAGACAAGAGGAGTGTTCATCTTGAGCTAAACACAGCTCCTGGCTGTGTGGCCATGGGAATATTGTTGAATTTAGTTAGGTCACAAATTGAAACATGGGCATAATAAGATCACCCACCTTCTAGAATTGTGAAAACATGATGAAATACAAAGTACTCAAATACTACCTAACATTATTAAAAGGAAACAGTGTAAAACCTACTTTAATCAACATGACACCATTAATTTCTAGTCTTTAAATATAATAACAAAAATCAGAGAGTAAATGCAAGAGAGAGAGAGAGAGAGAGAGAGAGAGAGGAAGAGAAGGAGGCGGAGAAGGAGAAAGAAGGGAAGGGAAAAAGGAAGGAGGAGGAGGGGGGGGGAAGGAGAGGAGGGAGGAGGAGAAAAGGAAAAAACTAGAGGTCTCGAAAGCAGCAAGGTTAGGTAAAAGAGAAATAGAATAAAAAGGACAGAATGAGGGAGAAAAGTAACAGGAAAGGTTGAATAGAGCAATAGTAAATGGGACCGTGGAAAGGATTCTTAAAGTTAACACACATAATCTGAAATTTTCATATATTATCCCTTCATCATTTAAATAGAAGCAGAACAAAATATATATAATTCTGAATGAAACTAAAAACAAATGCTAATGGAAAATTCATTGGAAGGCTTAATTGGAGAGCAGAAGGATAAGGGAGGAAAGAGCCTTAGTGTTGGACATATGAGAATTGACTAAAAGACTGAACTATGACTTCATCTAATGCTTTCCTGTGTCTTCTTTTTACATACTTCTATAGCCATATAAAATGTCTGTTTAAATAAAGTGTACTGAAAGCCTTCTTAATCAAATATGGTTTGGCCTTTATACACTATTTTAAACAAAGTATACTTACATAATTAGGAATGGTACTATAATACAAAGATATTATATTACATCAGGAAACTAAATTCTATAAAACAGAGTCTACATTCCATCAAACTAGCAAATCTTTCTTTATAATCTCTATTCATACACTATTTTGAATGATGTAATGCCAAGTTGTATGTCAACTAAACCATTCTTTTAATGACTCTCTGACCTAAATGCCTGAGAAATCTGTCTGGAGTTGATGGCACATTGAAGAAATGGATACACTCTGTGGTCTATCTATTATAGATTACTACAATTCTCACACAAGAACCAAAAATAATTCAATTTAAGCTGCTCACATATGCTTAGGAAATGAATATTAATAAATGATGAAAGCCTACTGAGTTAGGACTTAATGTAATTTTCTTGTGAGTTGAAAAATTCTTCATAGAGACTGATATTTAGATTCAGTGAACAGAGATTTTTGCAAACTTTTAATGTGTAAGACATGTACAATTCAGGGTTGGCCACAGAGAAAATTGTGCAGCACCTGCAATTATATTTTTGACCCATCACCTTTCAACCCTTTCACTCTCCCACACACCCAAATACACATACCAAGGGACACATCTATCTCTACCAACATAGCTCTCGAAGAGATTCCTAACCTCCAGTTTTGATTTTGACCCTTTCCCATAATATAATCTTGTATCTCAATTCCTCCTATCCAGTTATTTGCTATCTAATGCAGCATAACACAAATCAGGCTAAAGGGTTCCTGAACATTCATGGATTAAATTCTTTTCTGGCTAATATATTTAAAATGAAAAGGTGCAGTTTTAAAAAACAGTTCAGTGATAGGGCTGTGGGGAAGATAATTTTGTTAGATCATTTATTCAAAATATAAAGGGCTCATTATTTTGTCACATGTAGTCTGTCTGCTTTTGACTTTTATTCCATGTTGCATCAGGCAATAATCCTGCCCAGTTTCTAAAGTTATCTTTTGCCCACTACTTAAAGGAGTTATTCCAAAATCTATATCGTGCCAGAGTAGGCAGCCGACTTCACTATGGGAAAGGCAGAACACAAATTTGTCACTTAAGTAGCCAGAGAACAAGAATATTATTGTGTAGAGTTAGGGTTTTAATATCTAGCATTAGCAAAGGCTATTTAGAAAGTCTCCTATAATTAAGAAATAGAGTTATTGGGTAAATCACATTTGCACTTATTAAAACACCCAGGATTCCTCTTCAAAAATATTCCACTTAATTTCTTTCTTTAGAGTTAAAAAAAAAATCACTTGTTATAAAAGGTATGCACAAAAATTTAATAAAAAATGGAAAGCACCAATAAGAAAATTTAAAGTAATGTTTTGTGTTTCTTTTATAATTACGGTTAATAAAAATAGAAAAGCACAAAGATTAAATTAAAACTTCCCATAATCTCACCATACATTGACAGCTTATTCATTATTTGTTAAATATGCATATATATTATATATAAATTTAGATAACTATTATATATATCTATGTATATATGTATGTATAAATATATATATGTGTATATATATTGGAACATGTTGCTGACACCTGCAATTTTTTCAGCTTTTTTTTTTTTTTTTGTTAATAACATATTAGCAATATTTCTCATGCTGTTAAGTATTTTTCTATCATCTCCCTTTTATTGGTTGTTGAGTTGTTCAAGCTAGGGCTATACATAATTTATTTAACTAATTCCTATTGCAAGACTTTTATATAGCAGCTTTTGCTTGCTTGGTTGTTTTTCTTGGGGATTTGTATTGAACATATTTCTAAAGAAATCTCTCCACAATTACTTATTACTTTTTGGAAATAAATTCCTAGAAAAGAATTGCTGAGTCTAATATATGCCTGATTTTAAAATTTGATCATCGGCTCTCTAAAAATGTTACCAATTTACACATACACCAACAGTATATTTAATTCACCCCAGGAGTAGTCACAACTCAGGTGTTTTTAAATTTGAGGTAAGTAATTAAGTAAATAAACAAAGATAAATAAATGCTTTGTTTTCTGTTTTTCTTGCTTACAAGTAATCAAAATTTGTCTTTGTGGAATCCCATTATTCCCCTTAAGTCATCTCTAGCACAAAACCAAAACAGAAAGAGAAAATGAGAATGAGAATGAGAGATGTTTCTGCTCAAAATTTCTACACAGCTGTCAAATGAGATTGGTTGCTATTGTTGCTATTGTACAAATCTGTCTGCATGAAACTCTCAGGTTTTTACCTGTCAGAAAAGCTCTTTTGCTCTCTCTCCACACTAGCTCTCTCCCTCCTCACCTCTTTCTTTCCTTCTTCCCTCTTCCCTCCCTCCTCTCTTTCTTTTGAGACCCTATCTTGTGCTATGGCACCTCAGATATTTATAATCACATCTTTTTAACTGATCCCAGCACTGACTCACAAACTCAATCCACATATGAAGTTTTTCTAGTAGAGCATAATGATATTTAAATAGAATTTAGCAATGTTCTTAAACACTGAAGTGTTTGAACTACCAAAGTACAGCCTAAAATAATAAGCCAAAGGAATTGAGGGTCAGCTACCACAAAATCAGCCAAAACACATGGGTTGAGCATAAGAAGATGACAAAAAGAGAAAAGAAGCTGAGCAAATGCACTCTTACTTTTATCTTTTGGAATGACAGGGTGTATTGGACTCCCCGCCGCCACCAGAACTTTGCCATGCCTTTGGCATTTGCCACATCAAACCAGCAAGAAATTTCCCTGGTCACAAGGTCATAAAGCCTTCTGCCCAGCCCTGATCATTGCACAAGCTTTCATACAGTACCTTTCATGACTGCTTTGCTCCCCTTTTATTTCTTTTAATGCCATCACCTTGTAATTCAAAGAATCAATTCCCATATCTATTTAGAGCTGGGCTCCATCAAATGCCTTATTCAGTCTCACATACTGGACCATGTTAGAGGAGAAAGCGATAATTCATATGAAATCAAAAGTGGAGAATGGGAACATCCTTCTAGAATATCCTAATGCTCCTTAAAGATTCATTATAAATGAATCTTCCATGAATGCACTTATCTTTTTTTATCTATTTTAGTTTTTATCTCTACCTCATCTGGAATATGAATTCCCCAAAAACATCAGAAGAAGTTAAGTTGATGTTGGCTTCTTAAAAATATATGTTCAGTTTATGGCCATGCTACTCTGGACAAGCCCGATCCCGTCTGATCTCAGAAGCTAAGCAGGGTTGGGCCTGGTTAGTACTTAGATGGGAGACCTAGGAAGACCAGGTGCTGTAGTTATAAAAAATAAAAAATGAGAGATTGTAAGCTGACAAGGTCCTTGCAATTTGTGAGATCAACAAAGGGTTGTCTCACCTAAAAAAAATGATAATAAAAATAAATAAAAAATAAAAATATATGTTCAGCAGTGAAACCCCTTAACAGTTCTGAAAGAGGGCTAATGTCCATCTGTAAGTAATGAAAACAACATGAATTTGGGAGTAAAATATAATGGGGCAAATCTTGCCTTCTCTAGAACTTGATGTCAGTGGAGCATTGCATGAGTGCTTTCACCTCTTGGAGCATCAAGTTAATTTTATGACTGTAGGGTTAATATTGTTTCTCTGGGTTGTTATGAGGATTAAACAATACAAAATATGTGAAGAGTCTGTCATAAAATAATTAATACATAACAACTTTCTTTGTAGTAAGGAATTTTTAGAGCTTCCTCCACTTTATCAGTTATTTGTGTTACTCTGATTTAAAAGTGCTTTTCTACTTCAAAAAATGTTCTTGCTGATTCATCAAATGGATATAATAATCAGTAACCATCTGCCTTGATATTTTGAGGATATAATTATAGTATTTAACTTTTATATAATGTACACATATTCAAAATATCTCATTGTGGTCACAAAAGTATTCTCATTGAATAGTACTTCTGAAAGAAAATCACATTCATATTATCTCTCTCCCTCCTCCCTCTCTCAATCTCTTTCAATCTTTCTCAATCTCTCTCTCAATATCTTTCTCCTCTTTCCTCTCCTCTCTCTCTCCATACATGCAGCAAGGCTAGTTAACAGCTTAAGAAGGCTAACTTTGAACTGTAGAGTAATGCTCTTAACTAATAAGACTAAGATCAGCAATTCCAATATGGGGAGTTCTTGAGTTTTAACTTCCAAATAATGACAACTTATTCATGTGTGTCTTTACATAAAATATTTATGATCTTTTTTCAAATGAAAAAATGCATAAAAACTTTATTCCTTATTCTCTTCCTCCTAAGACCTCCAAGAGGCATTTCTGCCTTTCCTTCCATACCTATAACACTAAGGATAAGGAGAAGCTAGAAGTCTAAAATATGGAGAGGAACTGAGATATTGATAAGATATTACCAGAAATGGGCACTGATCTGAAGCCATGACATTAAAGTAGGAATTCTATGGCATGTGCCACATCTACAGGTTAAAACTTTTGTGGAATCTTATAGTTCTCTCTAAAGTTCTTAGACACCATCGTCTTTGTAACTGTTCACCATTGCTTTACTGTATCCTCACTGGGGTTCTAGATCAATATACTTAGGTTCCATGTTGTATAAAATCAACACTTCAAGTAAAATCTGTCAAGTCTTTTTCAAATCAAATTCATAAGATTGTCCCTAAGCTAGGACACAGAATATTTCTTTAAGCCTTTTATGTCTATTTTAATGTTTATCCTATATATTGTTGGAGCCTACCTCAAATTCAATTTTAGAAATTATCAAGATTTTTGGTGAAAGATAGCAAAGGTGGATTATATGAATTATGTTCATGACTATGCCACTAGACTACAGGATACGGATATTTCTGAGATCAAAGTTTTCTAGCCTATGAAAGCATACCTGAAAAATAGCTAACAGATGTTGTTATCTAACACATAGGTGATTATTTATAAAGAGGCAAACTAGTTTGTCATTTTTAATACATTTTTTTTCTAATTAGGAAAAAAACTATTTCTTTCCTTTAAGCCTTCGAGGCTGTCTCCATACTTCACTGTCAAATATTAAAATGTGCCAAATAAAAAGAAGATTCTAGTTCTTTCATATTAATCACAGTATCATATCTGAAGTGTACCCCAAGACCAAACACCATTCCACAGTGTTATGTGTTGAACTGTATCCTCCAAAAAGATGCTGAAATCCTAACCCTACGATACCTCCAAATGTGATCTTATTTGGGAATAGGATTGTTGCAGTTTTGATTTGCTAAAATAAGATATACTAGAGTAGGTTAGGCCCTTAATCCAATATGACTGGTGTCTTTATAAGAAATGTGGATGCAGACACAGAAGGAAGCTGGGTAACTAAGGAGGCAGAGATTGGAGCTATGCTACCACAAACCAAGGAATACTTGGGGCTACCAGAAGCTGGAAGTGGCAAGGAAGGATCTTACCCTGAAGTCTTCAAAGGGAACATGGCCCTGTTAACATCTTCATTTTGGAATTCTCAGCTCCAGAACTTTAAAACAGTATATTTTTATTGTTTTAAGCTACTCAGTTTGTGGTACTTTGTTATGGTAGCCCAAGGACACTAACACATAGTTTTATGAGTTCCCTGATGTCCTTGCTTTTGACTTTGGAACTTATTTCTCCAATTATCACTTTACCCAATAATTAGATTTAAAACTGCACTGCTTTTTCTGGCTTTAACTTGTATTTTATTTCTTAACTAAAATTAATAATCATCCTCCAATATTTTATAAAACAGGTGTACTGGAGCCGGACTATACCAGGTTGCAGAAGCCAACTGTAAAATTTTTAGGAATTTTGCCAGCTGATTGCTAAACACAGTTATTATTTTTAAAATTATACTGCATAAGCCTTAAATTAGGTAAGTTATACTAAAACAAAGTAAAAAATCAAAACTCATCATTTCCTAATAATTTGACTATGTTTTACTACAGTTTATGCTCTTGAGGCTATTCATATGTAATGTATCTGTACATGGAAATGCTGTATAATGCTGTACACTGCCCATCTTTTCCTAACTCATGTTGGTAGCTTGAAATCAGCCCTAGTGGAATATTTACACCATGAATAAATTGGTTATTTTTACGTTTTCAGAGAGATAGTTGTAAAATTTATCGGCACGCCAATGAAATAAACTATAAGTCTATTCTATAAGCCAAAAATGGTGGCTACAGAGGAACGGACACAGGATAGCTTCACTGAAGAAATCTCTTTTCAGGGCCTTGCTCTGCACCTTTCAGTAGGGAATGCACAGCTCAGCAAGATAAGTAAAAGCAAATAAAGGACTCTATTACAAATAATGAAGGCAGAGAGATTTGACAGGGATTGTGGAGAGGGGATAAGGCTATCTTAGATGCTGGTGACCTACTTTTAGCATTGTCTTCTAAATCTCCCAGGGAAGTATTTAGCTTTGATTATAAATATTAATTAGATTCTAATCAGAGCACTATTTAAAGAATCTATGCTCTTTAGGGAGAGACATTTCAGATAGATAGATGATAGAGAAATACAGTGATATACATGGCATACACATGTGTAAATTGCTCATTAGTAATAAACTAGATAATTCTATGCTGTAAAACAAACCCAACCCAGATACAAAATTATAAGTGAATTAAATTGCTCTATAAATAGGCAAAGTAAAATTTTTGTAGCTTTAGCAGGTATACAATTCCACTATGTGTGAAGAGGATCAACATTCTTTAGTTTTGTTATGACATCTTTCTTGTGAAGCATATCATCAACAGAACAATATTTATAAAAACAGCACTTCTACACTTTTGAAACAAAGATCTAAGGAAGCCGATACCCATTAAATAAGTTTCTTCCTAAAATTCTTAAAGGTAATTTGAGGCTGTAAACTGTCTGAAATCATTCTGTACTGTGGGAAGTAGAGCCTCAGATTGAAGAATCTGCCCTAGACCTTGAACTCTGTGCCAACAAGAGTTGGGAATACTGCAAACTTTCAATCAGTGCTAGAGAGGAGGTGTAAGGACTTTTTGTTTTTTTTTTAAACCACAGTGCTAGCAGCAGATTAAGGAGTGGCATTACTCATACTGTACAAAGTCTTGCTGAATCTACTTTTGTTTTAACCACTGTGTCTCATACCAGGAAGTGTTCTAAGTGTGAAATATATAAAGCATGTATCACATCACTGTTTTTGTGACTGAGACATTCTTTTAAAAACTGTCACCTGGGGCCAACAATGATACTATTAAATTAGCAACTGGCTTGCTTTAGTGATAAATAAGAGATTCCCTTTCCTTCTCTGTAAGCCCAATTTGACTGTGGAAGAAGCTCAGTCTCTTAAAGTTTTCCATAGTTTAATACTCATCCTAAGGTTCCTCAGGCAATCTAAATAGAAAAAAAAGGCAAACCCGGCTCATACATAAAGCATTCAGAAAAGGTATATAAGGTAGTCCGAGTCTAAAAACATATATCATAAACACAATAATATAACAACTGCTTTCATAATTTTACTTTTCAATATATTAGGATTAGGGAAACACCCTAAATTTAGGTTGTTGCTCTGAGATGCTATTAATTAAGGAAACAAGAGGTGGTTAGAGATGGACAAGAAAGGTTGAACAAGAAGGGAGTGCTGCTAAGAGTCAGGGATCTGAGGAATATAAAATAATTGCTCTTAGAGTTTTTCCCTATTTCTTTCTCAGTTCTCTCTATGTGCCTTCTTCTCACTGATGACTTCACTCACTCTTACTCCAAGCCCCTACCTATCCTTGACCTATTACTAAAAATTCTTATCACTAAATTCCCCAAATCAAGATGTGTAGTTACCAGGTCAGCCTAACAGCAATTGGTTAAACCTTTCACATTTTATTTATTTATTTATTTATTTATTTATTTATTTATTTATTTAACATCTACCGTACCTGGTCTTCCTAGGTAGTCTCCCATCCAAATACTAACCAGGCCCGACCCTGCTTAGCTTCTGAGATCAGACGAGATCAGGCACATTCAGGGTGGCATGGCCGTAGGCACACACATTTTTTTTTAAAATCACAGAATTTTAAAAGCAAACAAAAAATATTCTCAAGACCCAAATATTAAAAAGACCTTTATTTTTTAACATTTTGGATAAGGACTGTCCTCAGATCAAACCACATAAAGCAGTAATGACAAGGTTAACACAATCTGTTAGAGGCCTAATAAGAGTTTCATGATTCTAATGTTTTGAAAATTAGCATTTGGCATTCAAAATATCTCTATCTTAAACTAAAATGCCATAAACATTAAATTGAAAAAATTTTAAAGTCTTAACATAATTAAACTTTTATACAAAGTTTACATTTGTTTTATATTGCACTGGCACAAAGTATTACTTTCCATATAGGTCATATTTTTAATTTCAGAGAAGTTTTCTCTGTAGATATTTAAAACAAATTAAAAAACCACTTTCTATTTTTGAGTTATCAGTATTGAATACAAATTTTACTGTCTGTAACTTAGCAAAGGAGATGTTCCTTTTCTGTAGGTTATATTGATGATAATTTGACAATAAACTTTTTATTGACCAAATTCAAGGTAGATACTGCATGTCAGCTACTCTTCTCAGCTAGCCTTGTGGTGAACTTAGTAAGAGTTCATAATAAAAAACTGTTCTTGACTGAGATGCAAGCCTTCCATAATTATATATCACAGTGCAATTCTTATTCAATGAGCTTGTGGTTTTCCAAATTTAGGACAAAACATGCAGTTTTATCAGTGAGTTGAGATTTAGCATTGTTCTCCTTTGATTCCATAAGTGGTTGTTCCATCTTTAAAATGACCACTTCATTTATAACTATTTTAAAAGTAAGAAATAACATACAAATTTCTGACATGTTGACAAGAGAACTTCAGCAACTTTCTCTCTGACATGAAATATTTCATTCAGAAGGCCTGTTTCCTATCCATAGGCTTCCTAGATGAGACTATGCTAAAAAAAAATAAAGTATGAGATGTATCTGCCTATGAGCTTATAAGTGTGAAACCTGAGTGATGTCTTTTAGAATAGAGGCTCAGAAGGACCAAGAACACAAATACTTATTTGTCCCAAAAATAGAGGGGCCATATTTTGAAATATTCCAATGGAATCCCAAAATTAGAGTTTATTCCGTTGAAAAATATCCTCTTCTTGAAGATTATTTGTACAGATTCAATGTCGAATCAAACCTATAATCAATATAGCTGATAATAACTTGGTAGAAGTATCTCAAATCAATGGATTGCATGTTTCTAAATGGTTAAAATATTTATAAATTATGGAAGACAACTTTTTCATGAGTTATACTTAATATTTTTCCTTCATAATTAAAGTAGAAATATCTCAACAATTCTCCACTTTTAAAATCCACCACTATCTTTAGTAGTCATATAAATTATTCTGGCTATTTGATTTTTCATTTCTGCTTGCAATGGCATACATTTGGAAGATGATGAATTTAGGATGTGCATTCTCTTTCAACTTTTAGTGAAATGTTTACAGTTTTTATAATTATAAAATTATTGGGAACAGCTTCTAAAGCTAGATTTTTGCCCTAGGAAGATTGGGGGGGCTGGGGGGGGGACACCACATTTAAAGTCATTTTTTCTGCCTCTAACGTTTGTTAACTGTTGTGAATGTTGCAGGTACCAGGAATTTTGCAGGGAAAACTGAACCCTTATTAGGAACTCCCAACTAAAACACAACTCTGAACCTACTACTATCAGCAGGGGTGGGAAATTTTTCGTTGCTCTTCTTGCCTGTGATATACGGTACAGGGGTTGGCCCTGGTTTGGTCCACCTGCCAGAGGAGTTTAAAGTTTCCGAGGCTCGGAAGAACACAACGACTTGGATCAAAAGGGCTAAATGGAGAGAAAGGTATTTTCTGCTGCATCGAGGAAGCCATTAAACTCCTGCTAAACTATCTATTTTTTTTATGCGTCCATGCACAGGACCGACTTCCTCTATCACCGACTAGAGATTATTTCTGACAATCCAGGATACTCCGAAGCTTGGAGATTTATGGCTAGAAAATGAAACGACGCTGGAGTGTATCCACATTACATTGTGTTGCGTGTTTGGTACAGTCAGTGAATGGCGCAGAGATGTGAACGGACAGTTTTATGTGATTTTTTCCCCCTTAACGCTAAAACAGACTTCATTTCCATTTTTTTAGGTCTATACTAGTATTTTCCCCATCTCTGCAATATCAATTAATTCAACTTTGCAGTGGAGCGGCCAAAAAGGAAGAGGATGAAGTGGTCTCTATAATTTTAATAAGAGTCAGAGGAGTTACAGCGCCCAGGGAACTGCGGCTGCGACCCGCGGCGTTCTGTGCAGATTGCAAGGTTGATATCGCGCAGCCAGTTATGGAGCGGACAAGGCACTCGATCCTCCGCCGAAGATAGAGACCCGGGCGGCGGGAGGGTTCAGCAGATCTTGCACTACCCTTGAAGGCCTCTGCTGCCTCTCATCTGCAGCGTTTTATTACCATTATCATCGTTCTTGAGAAGTCATGGAAGACGGGCTGCTACCAGACCTCAGAGACATCGAGCTGAAGCTGGGGCTCAAAGTACCGGAGAGTCTAGTGCGCTCGCTCCGTGGGGAGGAGTCGGTTCCCCTGAATAGGGACAAGGACCCCTGCGGGGGGAGCGGCGGAGGTGGCGCAGGCTGCAGTAGCAGCAGCAGCTGCTGCAGCTTCTCTCACTCCTTGTCGTCCTCCTCTTCGTCCACCCCAACCTCTGGCTCCCCACGACGTAGCCATTCCAGCACCCTGGAGAGGCTGGAAACCAAGCTTCACCTCCTCAGGCAAGAGATGGTAAGTGTGCTGCGTTAGCTGTGGGAATTGGAGCCCGGGCTGAAAGATGCGGCAATCTGAAGATGGGGCCAGGGAAAAAGGATAGCTGGGGCTACGCGCGTGGAAAATAAGGGGTTGGAAAGCGCGCAAGGGGTGCGCATCTGAAGGCAGCCGCTGCGATGCTTGTTTACCCCGGACTTCACTTGGTCACGGTTTGATAAGACAGCAGAGCCTGCTCTGCCCTGTGAAGTTTCTGATAGTTCTGAGTCGGTGCTCTCAGCGCTGATCATTTTGCTGTCAGTCCGCAGCCTTCTCGACTTTAGCGCGCTGAGGGTTTGCAGTTATTACACCCATGTGGGGCCTACTATGAGCCGTTCACACTTTCAGTTCAAAAGGTGGCTCAGTCCATTGCACTTAACTACAAAAATACTTCCTGGTTTGCCGAAAGGTGGCGCGACCGGGTTCCTGCCGCCTTCCTTCCTTGCTCACTCCTCTTCCACCACTACTGTCTCCGCCAGTTGGTGGAACAGCCGCAGCTATTCCAAGGCCACTGTTAAGCTGATTCTCCACAGCTGGTTCTGAAAACAATGGCCCACTCATCCTTGAGTTCTTATGAATAGCTGTTACCCTGTTTTGTTCCAAGAGAGTTGGTGATCCCCAGGCCCAGAGATTTGCTAATGACCACTTCCTACCCTTCCCCCACATCTGCCCTACCAGTCCTTGATCTGTAATTGTTTTCTATGCTGTTTGCAAATGTTAGCCTAAGAATAGGATGATCGGACTACTAGTACAAGGTCAGTGAATATTCAGTTCTCCTGGATGCATTTCGATAGACATTTATTTGCCATAAGCTCTTGTGCAAGTCACTTCACCTCTGTGGACCTTGATTTGTACAATGAACTGGTTGGAGGAAATTATTCCTTCCTAAATCTTTGGAAGAAAATGACCACAAAACAACAGCATTCTCTAACAGTCTGGAGAGAAGGAAAATTAAAACAGGGGCCTCGGTCACCCAGAGGATGGTGAGAAGGATTTTCTGCATAAATGATCCTGTCCATTGGGGCTTTGCATTAAAAAGTAACCAGACGTGTTTCCCCAGCTCCTCTCTTTCTACAGTTGGAACACTCTGGAAGGAATAAATTCCACAGCATAAAGTAATCTTGGCAAATATATTAGTGCAAAAAGCCAGTCTTCAGAGATCATGTCTTATGTACAGAATTGTCACCACACTATCTACAAAAGGCTCGAGGATATCACTCTAAAAATCTTGAAAATCTTTAAGCCAGTCTATAATTTTTATATCTGATATTCATTTTCTTCCTACTTAGAATACCTAGATGTTGAAATTATATATATGCATGGGCATGTGTATGTGTATATATTTATATAGCATGTGTCATACAAATGACTGTATACTATATGTTTCATTGTCTAAATGCATATATACGAGTTATGCATATTATTCAATAAGTATTTATTAAGCATTTACTATACCTGGTAATTAACTGGGTGCTGAAAATACAAAATGAAAAAGTCAAGGAGTCTGTCTCCTTAGGGCTCTCAAATTTCTTGCACTTATTTGCCACTTACTTTTTTGTAGTATATCAAGCCAAGTGTATTCTAGAACTCTGTAGGGTAAAAAAAAATCTAGTTATTATCAACTTAAAGACACTGTTGGGAAGGAAATTTTTTTCCTTTTACTCTTCAAGGTTCTTTGGCTGGTCTAATAAATAAATTGACATAAAACAGATTAACAAGAGAAAAACAAATTTAATTTCATACGTACGGTAGTCCCATTAAAATATGAGACATGATGGCAAGTCAGGAAATTGAGACTTATATACCATCCTGAAAAAAGGAATGAGATAGGGGCCTGGGGCTTCAAAGGGGTTAAAGGCAATTCATAGAAAAAAAAGAAGACCAGATGTTTGGTAATAAGATGTTTGCTCTGACATACGGATAGGTCATTTGGATAAAAGTTATCTCTGGTATAGCCCTGTCTCTGAACCAGGCCCCCTATCTAAATTCTTTTGGGTAGTTAAGGGAAAGATCAAAGTTTTTCTTTAGCCTGCTGGGTATTGGTTATCTTCAGCTCAAAATAATCCACATGCCGAAGTGGCATATATTGGTATCGTGTATTGTGTTCCCCTTCAACACTTTCTAGACTTATCTATTTTTCTAAATGAAGATGTCATATAGTTATTAAAAATATGTTTGCCCAAACCAGATAGTACTATATATAATGATTATGGTATATTAATAAATACATTTTTAAAAGCGAATAGACATAGTAACAGCAGAGGCAGAGTGCTAAATTGACCATTATATTTTCTATGTAAAGCATCAATATGTATGGACTTAGGAAAATTTATGTCAGAACAGATGTTTTGTGTTCAACTTTCAACTCTAATAAAGGTTTCCATTAAGAAAAATGATAATATTGGTTATAGGAGTTTAGAGAGAAGGGATTGAAAACAGGTATAGTCTCTTGTCAATGAAACAGTTTTCTCCCATTTTATATAACTTATGGGTGCTAAAAATCCAAGCTTCAGCATAATTGCAAAGCAGCAGATTTATTTTTATGGAAACGTGGTGGTTTAGTTATAAATACCGAATAGATGCAGCTCCGCAATTTTTCCTGTTTCCTAGTACCTCCGTATAGAGAAGTTGAACTATGACCTCTTAATCATGATTTTTATGTCCTTTTCTACCCTCTGCCATGAGTGCTGAGTTAACTTCCTTGGTATTATGCATGACCCCACATTTCACACTCATTATTTTGAGTTGTTCACAGATTTTTCCTGTGATAGTCTGGAATGATCAGTATTTGGTCCTGCCCTCAGAACTCCTAAGAAACACCTTAGCCATGTACAAGCCGTTCTAGAGGCTTAGGAATTAAGCCTTCTCTCTTTTCCTATCAGAATGGATGTGTCTACCCTTGACACAGTACAGCATACACTTGCAGGAGAGCAGTCTCAACACTTAAAAAGTTCTTTACATACATGTGATTTTATCATTGTTTATCTCATCCCCTTTTATACTTTTATAAACGATTTCCTTAACTCTTGCTTGTAAATGTTATACAATGCTCTTAGAGGTCTGTGAAATGCAGTTGTAATAGAAGCAAGTTGAAAGAAATTGAAGGCAAGAGAAACTGTTTCTGTGGTCAGATTTCTTAATGTTGAAACCCCTATTAATAACACAAGTAGAACCATAAACGATAAAGGATATAAGATGAAAAAACAATGGGAAATAAAATTTACAGGAATTTTTTCGGTATAACAAGTAGGCCAATTCAAGGTAATTATCTGAACATTTTGAGGAGGAAGCAAATTTCCCAATGTGTAAAGTATTTTTATTTTGAATTTAGATATAAGAAAATCTGACAATACAGTAAGCAAATGAAGAGATATGCATAGGAAATTTATAATGAAATTGGAAATAAATTCCAGATTTCTTGTATAAAGTCCGTTCAATATGTGTTCACTATTTTTCAGTTCACAGAGTGTTTTAAAATCTGTCATACTATTTGAGCCTAAGATCATACTGGGGAAGAGAAACTATTTTCATCCACATTTAACAAATGTGATCACTGTGTCTTCGACACAGTTGGGAAAGCAGGCTGAGGTCACACAACTAATTAGTGAACAGCATCACAACTTGAATTCAGATCATTTGACTCCATGTACTGTGCCTTTTTTGCCCGTTCCCGTGTGCATCTCAACTTCCCTTCAAAATACGGTATAATGTTTATAAATCTGTGATATCTCAGCACTCTCTAGAGTACTGAGGGACCAACAGAAACAACACCTCAGGATGCATGTCAGGGTTGTTTCAGATATGGGTTCATTCAATAATCGACAAATATTTATAGAGCGCCTATTGTGTACCAGTCCTGCCTCAATGTCTTGAGAGTACAGGACAAAATGCCTACTTTAAAAAGTCAGTCTTCAGAGGTTCTGTCCTATGTTTGCAGTTGTCATCCCACTGTCTATATGACGACATCTTCTGTAAAATTTTCTTAAGAATGGGACTTTAAGCGTTACTTATCAAATAGTATTAATCTAAGTTTTAGAATATCTCATAATATCCAAAATATTTTTCCAATAAATGTAAATAATCTGTCAAAATCTGTGTTTTACCTCTTAGTGATAAATTTTATATTGCATTTTTCCTTTACAAAATGTTCAAAGAGTTTTAGTGCTGTTTCAGTATGTCTATATCATACCTCTAGTTTGAGAGTGAAAGTTATTTTCATCAATTTACTCTGGAAGATATTTGAAATACATAAGATTATAAAAGCAATCACTAAAGAACTGGAACCTGGAATTAGTAGTCTAATGCACACTTATACCTTTGCCCTAGAACATAATTACTGTTTATGAATTCAAAGTTTAGTTTGGAATGAAGTATATACTACCTATTGATGCCATATTCCGGATTTTAGTGAATTCTTTATTACGTCAGGATGATTAGGGCAGTGCCATATGAAAAGTAATTTGAAAATATTGTGTCCTGATTTTCATATTTGGGACAATTATTTGCATAGCAGCTATGTAAAAGTGAAGTATAAACAATCTCAAGCTAGTTATTTATCTTTTCTTAGTATTAGAACATTCAAATACCTTATCCAATTCCTCAATACTTGCTTTAATAAAGTTTTCTAGGCAATACTCAGGACTAGACAAAAACACACACACATACAGATACATAAGTAATACCAGAAGAACATAAATCACAATGTCAGAGTTTGTGAGAATGTTAGATTTATATTAGGTTTGATATTTTATCTTATTGATGTTTTTCATGTGTTTACCCATGTTAAATGGCTTGCTTATTTTGTAATAAAAAGAACATTTATTTTATATTCCCTCGAAAATAGATAATAATTTCATTAAATTAACTTCATAATTGCTTCAGACATACTTCAAAGTAGGCTAGAAGATTTCTATCATTTGTTCAATTTTTAGTTATTTTTAAGTTGGAAAAAATTTTAACGAAAACCCTTAGGTATATAATTGAGAAGCTGTAAAGTCGAAGACACATTTTTTGATGAGTTTACAAGAAAGTTGAAACGATAAAATGGGAATATAAAAAGATAAAATGGGTACTGTACAGAGAAAGATAATAAATCAACACGTCAGCAGGTTCATGATGCCATAGCAGAGGTCAGTCATAAGTGTTGAGACTAACAGACAGAGCTGAGATTTCTCACAGCAAATGTGCTTTGTACAAGGAATTACAAGTGCTGATAACTATGTAAATTAAGGGTTTACTATGAGGGATAAAGACATCAAGGAGATGAGGAAATCTGATTCCTAACAGTGGCTTCTGTCATTTTGCACACAGAATGTTATTAAACTTACTTAATCTAATAAACAAATCTTGTTGAAACATGTTTCCTTACACAGTGGCTCAAAATTGACAGCAGTGAAAAAAAAGGTAGTAATGTTACTTTGCTAGAAACACATAAAACAGAATTTTGAGGATTTATACACAACTTGAAAACAGTAACTACTGCGCCCTGCCTAGGAATATATGTTGAATGACTGGTATGCACGGGAGGAACATATTCTGACAAAAAATAATTACCTTCTATTTTATACAAATGGCATAACCATACTGCCCTGATCTTGACAGATCACATTTTATGAGAATTTTTAAATGTTATGGGTATGTTAACTTCTGTAATAGCAGAATAACACATATTTTACCTTCCATTTTATAGTGATGAATCACAATTAAAAGACTTTTTCACATACTAAAACTTCGGTTTTTTAAGATCCTACTTCTGAAACTGGGATTCATGGCTGGAGTCTTTTGGGTCCCTGAGAATTTGTGTTTTCTTTGTAGGACATTCTTTTTTGTTCTTCTTCAAAGGTTGTTCATTCACTACTCAAGTGGTGGACCCCTGTGGTCTGATGGACCCTTCATAGGCTCTGGAATCAGACAAGCTAGGATTCCAGCCAAGTCTGGAAGAAGTCAGGATACAACCTACAGGGCCCAGAAGGCTGCCAAGACCCCACACACTATCTCTGTGGAGACTTTTAGCCCATCTTCCATGGAGGAGGGCCTGTCCAGCTCTCAGCAGCCCACATTCTAGTCTTGGCTCTTTCACTCACGAGTATGTGGCATTGAGCAAGTTATATAACTATTCTAGGACTCAGCTTTCTTATTCAAATAGAGATAAAGGCATCTCTATTAAGGCATTGTAAGAATTCAATGAAATAATATAAGAAAATCAGCTATTACATAGGCATTCAAAAACAGTGAAAGTGATGACAGTTAATAGATATTATGTCAATTACACGGTTGTTCTGTTGATCTTACAAAGGTACCCTTAGATAAGCAATGTGGCTTTGGGAATGATGAAAGTATAGGCACCTCTTCTACCAGAATGACTATCACAGCACCTCCCATGTTATCAGAGCTTCCATAAAGACCGCATTTCTATACAAAACAAAATATATGTAGCCTTTTCCCAGCTTCAGTGCAAGCAGAGTATAGTAGCATAGTTTAAAGCTGAGGTCCCTAACTTTTGGGGCACCAGGGACTGGTGCTCCTATGAGAATCTAATACCTGATGATCTGAGGTGGAGCTGAGGCGGTAATGCTAGCACTGGGGAGCAGCTACAAATACAGATGAAGCTTTACTCGCACTCGCCAGCCACTTACCTCCTGCTGTGCCGCTCAGTTCCTAACAGGCTACTGACCTGTACCTGTCTAAGACCTGGGGGTTGGGAATCCCTGCTTTAGAGTACCTTGATGCTCATGTTGACACCCAGGATTACCTGTATATATCTGCTCTTCTTCCAGACATTCAAAATATTAAACATGTTAAACTATATACTTATTTACCAGAATCCCTCCCTGGAGAAACAAGAACTAAAGACAAGTCTCTGTCTTAGGAACACTGAAGATTTGAATGCACATATTCAAAAGTCACCTGATTCTCAGCAATCATACCCTTTCTCTTTTTGCCACTATCAACAAGATCTCCATAAACACTTCTTCCCACTTCAAATGAGCTGCTAGTGAAGAATTCCCTGCCCTGGCCAGTTTGAGGCTCAAGGGTCAGTAATCAAGCTCAATTGTGTTCATGACTTAGAGTTTTAAAAGCTTACCATTGGTAGCATTTTAGTTTCCTGAGAGATTTAGTTCCCTGAGAGGATAAAGCTTGGATCTTAACTCACTAGAAAGAACTAGAAACCTGACACTGGCATAACTTCTCAGATATGTGCTTGAAACACATTGAACCAAACTGTACTCAATGTAAACTGTATTTACAGAATTCACAAAAAAAGTTATATTTTCAAACATAATTTCAAAAGTCTCAGTCTGAGACTTCAAAATAAAATTTAACAATTCATCTTTCTAAAAAGGGGCTACATATTGTGCTTGATGTTTATGTGCAGTTATTATGTTCATTTTATAGATAAGGAAACTATGGCTTAAGTAACTTACTAAGTCATTATAAGTGGCTTCCCAGCCATTTATTCAAACAAGAACTGCTGTGAGCCTGGCTATATGCTGGATCCAAATTACTCCCAAATCATTCTATATCTAAGTGCCATGAAGTGTACTCATTTATTGTGAATGAATATTTTTACAGTAATTGCATCACATATCTACCAATGAATCTTTTGGTATGTCTTTAAAAACATCACTGTTTCCTTGTTTTAAAAAATGAAATCTGTGCATTCTCATTATAAAACTTACAGAAATATAAACATATTATAAAAAGTAAAAAGCCCCCCTTTCCCTTCCCCACAATATGACACTTTCCCATATTTCTCAAAGGAAGCCACTGCTGAGAGTTTGGTGTGAATCTTCTCAGGTCTTTTTCTGTGTCTTTGCCTGTATATGTATGGCACATATACACTTACATAATTTTGGTGTGTTTAGATTTCATTTTCCTTATTTTACATAGTAACATTTTATTATATTATCTGGCATTTATTGGATGATTACAATATGACAATTAGTATTGTAAACAGATTTCATGTAGTATGTTATTTCATTCTCATTCTTCACCCACTTATGAGGTAGGCACTGTGGGGTTTAAGGTAATCTAAACAGATTCCTGACAGCTTAAGTGTTTATCTAATAAACTTTCATATTGTAACTCCTCTTATATAAACCTTAACTATTAGTAACTAAAATGAAATTAATTACTTAATTACTTCACTTTTTATAATAAGTGATTATCCAAATATGTAATAGCTCTTTTAGAAAGTAAATTCTATCCATAATTTCTGACTTAATCAGAACACTTCATTCAATTGAATAAAAAGTCTTCAAATTGAAATGTACTTTTTCTCAATCATATACCATTTTTACATAACCTTATTCAGTTGTTTTTTTCAGGTGATAATAATATTAATACAACCTCTAAAAGTTGAACCAAAAGGCTATCATGGCAAAAGGTGATCCATGCCACATGGAGGAGACAGAATGGCCACCCAAAAATTTAGTGTGCCTTCAGTCCTCATGGCTCAAAAACATCTTAGATTTGTAGACTTTGGAATGCTCATTAAAAAAATATATATATACATATATTCTGTCCCTAGAGATTAGGCATAAACAGAACATTTTATTCTTTAATTGAAGAAATAATTAATATTCTTCAAATTGGCTCTGACAAGAAAGTGATATATAAAACTAGAACTATGTTACTAATATGCCCTCCCTCTGAAGGCCCATGTCATGGAAATATAGAAGACTATTGAGGTGAGGAATCAGGGCAAGAGTGAGATAGGAATTGGACTGTGTCTTGATTGAGTCCACGAGCATTGAGTCCTTTGCAGTTAGGCCTACATTTTGACACATCTTATCCTTCAAAATGTTAATCCCATCAATCAGGGATCAGGCATATTAGACTGTCTTTAGGGATAAGTTTTCAATTCTGACCTCTAATGTCTTATGACCAATTTCAGATTTTCAGAGAATAATCATTTCCTCCATTTCTAAATTACAGGGAATACATCACATTCACATGCATGACCCTCTCCACCCCCCACCCCCGCCCACTATCAGCATCACATTGTTTTTGTAGAAAATTTTTTAATTTTAAAAAATATTAGATTCATAATATGGCTTATTTTTATGTTAACTAGAAAATGATCAGGATTACTTGTTTGTAATTGAAATTATGGAATTTTCTTTTTCTTCCTATATTTTAAATTAGGACACCTGAAATGAGCCAGATTTAAGTCTTCAACTTTCCATGTATTTTTTTGAGCAGAATAAAATTGTTGCTATATTAATACCTACCTCAGTAAACTAATAAAAAGATTTTAACACCAATATCCCAAACAGTGAGATACGTTTGTTATAACACAGTAATAGCTAGCCCTGGCTATTATTCTAAATTTCCTTGATTTTTTTTTTTTTTTTTGCAAAAGACATTTAACTAAACTTTTTTTTTGCAAAAGATATTTAACTAACTAACAATTTGTTGTTTTGATACCAAATGAAGCATGATACCAAAATTGAGAAGAATACTCTCTCATGGTAATAAAGTACAACTTTTACAGCTGTTCAATTCAAAGAACTACCTATAAGTTCTTTTGATGACAGTTTAATATAAATAGGTACTACTGGCTTTTTATTGGTGTGAAGTTAACTTTATTTCCAGATTTTCTCTTATCTTCATAAAATCTTTAAATTATTATTATTAAAATGATATATTCAGTTACTAAAATATGCAAAGAGTATAAAAGGATTTAAAGTAGAAAACAAAAGTTCTCCACATCCCTTTTCCCAATTTCCACTCCCTACAAACTACTAAGAATAATATTTTATGTATCCTCCTAGAAATTTTCTGAATATATGAAAACATACCTATATTTTCTTATATATCTCTAGTTATAATTATAGCCATATATTTTTGAACGTATATGAATGCATAATTTTCAAATTGATATTCTTAGGAGCTTATGTTGCAGCTATTTTTCTAGATTCAGCAAATACTTTGGGATTGATTTTATATATATATATAGTGCTTCAAAGCACAACTCACAGTGCTGCCAGTTTGGATAGATTACTGGCAAAGGACAGCAGCCAGTGAGACTGCTCTATTTATATATATAAAAAAAAGAGCAATTAGAGCAGCTAATGAAGCAAGAAGACAAAGTCAATCACCTCTAGAAACAGAAAAGATCATCAGAGAATCCTAAGGCAGACAGAAACTTTAGAGGTCATCTAGACCAATTCCCCACTAGCATCCTAACCAGTTGGTCATCCATTCTTTGCTTGAACTTCTTCCCTGGCTCCCAAAACAGAACATTCCATTTTCAGATACTTCTACTCATTGCATTTGTTAATTGAGAATTCCAGTTGTTCATCAATAGACAAACTCTATAATCATTCACTATGGGGAAAAAAAGGCTCCAGTATGTGTGCCTCTAGTAAGTCATGGATTTATAACTTAAGATGGAAGCTCTATCAAGTGTAAAATAGAATAAAAGCTCAACAAATTCCTCCTAGGTTTATATGTATATGACTAAAATAAAAGACTTTCTTGCCTTTCTTGCAAAATGAGAAGAGAATAGCAATGCTATGTATTGACGAGGGTGGGGAGAAATGGGCACTCTCCTGCAACTGCTGCTAGAAGTTTATGTTCACCTTTAGAGGTGAACCTGACACTACATTAAAAAAAAATACCCTTTAACATAGCAATTTTGGTGTCAGTAATATTACGATAAATATGGAAATTTATCCTAAGGAAATAATAATGAAAACAAAAATATAGATTAAGGATGTACTTTTGGTATTATGTATAACTGAAAAATTGAAATATGCTAAATGACCAATAATAGTAGGTAAGTTTTTTATGTGCATATGATAGAAACTTGTGCAGCTATTAAAATTATATTGTAAAATTACTTATGGAAGAGAGAAAATGGTTTGAGATATAATGTGCTTAGAACAAAAGGCTAGAAATAAAGTATCCTATAATGTTAACAGTGGTATCATTGGATGATAGGGTTATGGGTGATTTTTTTGTTGTTGTTTTTCTGTTGAGCTCTTTTGTTTTATCCAATTTCTCTGCACTAAGTATATATTGTATTTTGATATGAAAAATATAAATAGAATTTTATTTAAAATTATTTTATTTAAAAATAAAATTTTATTAACAAATAAATTATTTAAAAAATAAAATTTCATTAACAAATAAAATATTATTTAAAAAATTTTTAAAAATGTGCTTTAGAATAAGGTAGAGCTGAATTCAAAGAATTATAGCCCTGCCTGTTATCATCTAAGTGTCTTTAAGCACCCAGTGTCTTCAATATATGTAAAATAGCTGAGATTCTTCCTGCTAAAGAGTAAGCACTCATTAAGCATTAGTTTGTCATTCCCATTTGATTAATGGCTTAACTCTTTGACACTTATAGGAAAAGTCTAGAATTATTCCTACTATTCACCTTTATCTTTCTTCCTTTTATTCTGTTTCATAGAAGAGGCATGGCTACATGTAAAATAACTTCTTGTCCTTCATATAGTATGTCTGAGTTTCTAAATTTGGCATTGAGCACCTCTGCTCAGAAGCAACACCTGTAATGCTTAGTGCCCAAGGAAGAATTGGCCATTTCAACTCTGGAACACCCTCTCTGCAGAGTAAGATGAATTAAAACACAACTGACCATTCAGGATTTTAGTCATAATGGCTGATGTTAATCATGAACAAGTTCGCCATTAGAAGGTAATGAAGTTGACGACTACTCTCAGAAATATTTACAGAAGTATTCCACAGTCTCTTCATATGAGCCTTATGCTTCTTGGCAGAAATAGATGAGCAGAAAATATTAGGACTCAGAAAGATACTCATATATGTTTTTAGAGAGAAAATCAGTCACTGCTCAAAATGGATAAGAATCAATCAAATGGAGACAAAGCCCTTTCTTAAGAGTTCATGGGCAAGAGTCTGAAACCATACTTGAGTCTTCTACCATTTTAAAAAGCGATGATAAAACTGTATTGCAAGGAAATAATATACAAGGAGCTACCAAGTATAACTTAATGTAATCACTGGAATCAGTGATCTTAGCCACACTATAAAACTTAAGGATTTAATAGTAGACTAATATTGCTCATTGAAAAAAACTTCCTGCAGTAAAGTCACATTATTTAAAATACATTTATAAATCTCTGGGGCTTAATAATTCCACAGAATGAAAGTCTGATAAAATTCTACATATATGACTTCATTTATCACTTTCCTATTGTGCCAAATTTTAAACTATATATTTCAACTTGGCTAATAATATTGCTATCTTTTTTCCTCCCTCACTATAATCACTTTGAGGGCAGAGGCTATGACTAATCAATGCTTTTATTTCCCTAATGCCCAGCCAATTATTTAAGAACTCAGTATTTAACATCTAAATTAAAGTACACCTTAGTCCTGCTTCTAATTTTTGTGTTTGGAATGCATTAGCAACATTTCTTTTTTGAGCTGGAACACAGAACCCCAATCCTTCCTCTGCCTCCCAGCGGCCAAGCCCAGTTACCTGAACTTTGATTTGGGATTAAAGAAAGACTAAAACATCTTTTCAGTGTCTATTACTGTGCCACATGACTTAAAAAGAACAAAAGAAAAAGAACTTTCCTGCCTGCTTTGAAGTGATACAGCAGAATTTCTTCCTCTCTCTATCCCCAGATATTGTCAGTCTCAGGAACAACTGTTCTCATGGGTACTGGCAGCACACAGAAATGAAAGAGCACTTTTTCTTCACTGATAAGTGCACAAAAAAGTGCACACTTTAGTTTTTACTACTTTCTTTTCCTACTCTGGAATGAGGTTTTGAAGTTTCAGAGTGAAAAGAACTTAAAAGAAAAAAAGACATTTCTATTATTGTATAGTATGCATATTGATATATGGTAGAGTCTCTGTGATTTGGGTAGCATTAATCAGCAGAGGATTCGTTCTCTGACTATTCTTGATACAGCACTCAATATAGGCTTGGGGACTTATGAATACAATGTGACTTGGGCACACTGTATCTAAGGTGTTTCAGGCAGTTAGCAGACTTGCAATAAGCATTACATTATCCATGTCCAGATGGGTAAGCTGGATGGACAGAATGAAAAAAGTTAGGTTTCATTAGTGTTCATTATAAGATTCTAATATTGGAAAGAGTTTCAAGGAATCAACCCATTTTTCTGTTTTTAATTTGGAACTAAACTCAAAAGATAAAAACAGTTACCATATATTCTAGTATTACTACTAAACCAGCAACTTCATGGGCTTCCTTCTGGTCTCTTTTGTCCCTTTACGAACTTTTTAAAGACTCAATTTCCCAAAGGCATTAGTTTTACCACCTTCCCAAAAGCTACACTAATGGGCATTTGCGGCTTTTAATCTTCCTCTTTCTTATTTCCACAGAAGGAATTCTTAATAAGTGGCGGGCACTTTTATTTTAAAATAATGTTAGACATTACATAAAAGCTATAAAAATTGTACCAAAAATCACTATATTCTCCTCATCGAAATTCTCCCACATTAACATTTTATATTTACCTTTTCATTCTCTCTCTTCTCCTCCTCTGTCTCTGTCTGTTTCTGTCTCTTACACACACACACACACACACACACACACACACACACACGCACATTTTTTTCTTAACCAATCTTCCACTTAAAAGTGGCATGATATTACTTTACCTCTAAATACTTCAGTGAGCATATCTAATAAACAAGAACAGTTATGGGGCAAAAATATTGTCCTTCCTCCCTCCTGTATACGCTACAGTCATAATTAATGGATTAAATCACCTTTTTTTCTGCTGAGTTCAAACATGTCCTAAAAAACACATTTCAACAGAGAGCACTACAAGTGGCCACCTTACATCAAGAGGAAACCTTCTGGAAGAAGCCAACATTCAGTTAGATGATACAAAAAGGTCTACCTAATGCATAGTAGGGGCAATTAGAAGAACATACCCTCAATTTCTCACCTTCTTATTGACTTAATGTCAGAAATTCTGTCCTCACAGAATCATCTTTTCAGCCAGAGCTGGTGATCATGTGAAAATATGAAATAGTGACTGGAATATTTGGGGCCATATGTGGTATTCAGTAAATTTTTTTTCAATTCTGGATTCAGTAATAACACTTGCCTTCTGCTATTTAAATTTAAATGGGAACAAGGATTTGAAGAGCCAATTTTGCTAAGTGAGAGAATAGAGAGAAAAAGATGCAAGAAAGAATAATTTTTTAGCATTTTTGTCTAATATTTCTCCTGTGAGTCATTACTTTGCATTATACACCACAGTTTACAAAACAAGCATTTTCATATATGCTATAATCTTTCCTCAGTCCTGGAGTTGTTAATAGGTTATAATGATTAGACAGTGAATATGACATTTTGCTACATATGTTTCAATACAATGTTTCTATTTATAGCATATATTTGCTAGAATATAGTATCTCTGCTCAATAAATATGACTATTAACAATAGCCTTCTACCTGATACTATAGTTACTTGGCTAAGGAGTAATGTATTAAGCGATACTATCACTATCATCATGTGTTATAGTAAATTTAGTTTTTAGAAATCAAAATCTTTTTGAGAATTATATTTAATAGTAAAATCTACATGTTGAATTAACTCCTGAAAAATATCTACTTGTTTTTCCTTTAATCTGGCTATGTTCAGAGTTTTCCAGAAACTATGGCCCTGATGATCCTCATGAAATGAAATAGAATTTTAACTTCTATATTCTACTTCTTAACTTTGAGTATATTACTTCATTTTTAAAATTTGTTTCTGTGTTTGCTTTGTAATGTAATATCCATACCAATTCCTTATTTGGAAATGTCAGAATAAGTGTATGAGAAGTAAATCAGGATACCTAAGAGATTTATGGTCTTTATATATGTGTGTCTGCAGGGAAAAATTGAACTAGAATGTGACAAGGATTATTTTGGTAGGCATTGGACTCACGATGATGAACCTAAATTATTTGTTGTTTTAATAGGGACCAAATTTAAATAAGGACCTAGAAAGGATCTTAAAATTTCTCCCCACTCTGTCAGTTCCCTTCCCTCCAATTTCCATCCTTAAGTAACCTGGGAAATTCTATAAATTATCACCATGTCTACAAAACATGTGTCCTGCTTCAAGGTAATTTAATACCATAGGGAAATGAAATCCTCTACACCAATATGCTTAATGTAAAATAAAACTATTTTTTTGATGTTTATAGTGATATAGTATCTTTCGGTTATCGCTTAAGTTAACTTTTATTAGCATACATATTTGTCGTCTATGACCTTGATGTATACTTTGGAGTATATTTAAACTGATGAAATTTCTTTATGTCATGGTGAGCTTTTTTTTGCACTTGTTCAGTTATTCAATGGCAATAATTTTTAATTGCTCTCCTTCCCAATCATGTTACAATTTACATTTATAAGTGAGATTAAAAGAGACTAATTTCATAGAAGATAGGAAACTTATTTAGTCAAGAATTTGGATTCATACAGGCTAAAATCAGGATATTGAGATCTTAATGGTTGTCATGTATTATATTGATGTATACTATAAATTTAAAGGGCAGTTAAAAAGACACAGTGAAAAAACTTATGTAAACAGTACTCCTTTCAGTCATGACACAAAGTAATCTTTAGTGAACCATAGCTTTACTTGGCACCAGACATGGAAAATCAACATGCTTTGAAGCACAATGCCAACACAAAATGGAACTGCTCTAACATTTTGATTTAATTAATAAATGAAATGAGTTCGGGCTATGATCATCAGTAGTCAATAAATAAATAAATAACAAGGCTGAACTCACAAATGGATGCTTTCTGTGTTGGAGCCTTTTAAGTAATCATAGTACAACCATTTTATCTTATTATCATTAATAAGCAAGTGGGTTGAAATGATTGTTAGAGTCTGTAACATTGTTTTATTCAAAACCACTAACCATTAAGTCTCCTAGGAACACTATCAAATGGCCACACTGATCAGTTGGAAATGGAGATAGTGAGACAGATTTACAGTAGGTAAAGACAAGGCCAGATTTTCCACTTTCCATACTGGTTGTTCTGGGTGCCAAGGAGTGGCCAATATAAATAGAGGAAGAGAATTTCCATTTATACTATAATTTCAAAAGTCCAAACATTACTACTGGGAATGCTCTGCTATTTCATAACATTAAGTGTTGGGTTATTTTTGTTTATTTTCAACCTTAAGACAAATGGATTCTATTTGGATTTCACCCCAAATTCTTTAAGGAGAAATACACTTTACCAAATTTTTTTACATCATTGCATTTACTTTGTGTCAATAGTATCAAATAACTTGGAAGGTTATCTTCTACATGAAAATAACCCAATGACTTTTTGTAAGCAGAATTTTGTGCTACTGAAGTTTGCTAACTTTTCTGAGAATTAAATAAGTATATACTAAATGATTCACACACTTGGAAATGAGTCTAATAAGACTCTATTTGCCATCTCTTGACTTTATGCATGAAATTAAATTTGACCCAGCCAAAACTCTTGGTTGTTCCAATTATATGAGGAAATATACATATTTCCAAATCCTCACTCCTCATTAGGCCTTAAAGACAAATGGAAACTTTCAGTTGCACACCATTTAACTATTAAATATCTACCCTGGGCATTATTCTCCACCATATAGAAATGTCACTATAACAGTAATCAAGTGAATACAACACATATTTTTAAACATCAGCTATATCCCATTTCTGTATAAGCCCTAGAAAAAATACAAATGAAGTTAAAGACATGGATTTCAAGTTACTTGCAAATCCATCAGGTAAATAAGGCATGAGGCTGTTACTAAAACAATAGCAATATTTAACTTCCATTGTATTAAAAAATCTAGTCTCATTCCAAAGGCCCATGATAATATAATTTTTATAAGAAACAAATAATTTCTTAACCATTTAAGACTGTGCCTAAGACCTGGTCATTTACATCTTTATGTACAATCCCAGCCCAACCTCTGTTCCTCAGATGAGCTGTGTGTACTCATCTCTTGATATTTGTACATGTTCCTTTTGCCTGGATTTCTTCTTCTCCTGCTTCTATTTTTCATACTTCATCCAGTTAACTCTGACTTTTTATCCTCCATGTCATATCACTGATAACACTGTACTGTATTTTGTTTCTTTTTTTTATATGCCTCACTAGATTTTAAGTTTTTTCATACCTAGAACCATGGCCAATTTACTTCATCTCCATAAATTTAACATAGTATAAGAGCTTAGTATCAGAGGAATAAATTAGTAAAACTATCTAGAAAATGACTTTCAAAGAAGTGATGAGATAGGACTGTAACTGTAGTAGAAGAAATAGCTTCGGCAAATTTGGGGGTAGAATAAGCATTGATTATTCTAGGAATCTGTAGTGAGAATGACTGATGCAGGTGAGAAGGCAACGTTGGAGTTAATGAAAATAAGATAGAAAAGGTAAAACAATCCCAATTAATAGAGAATCTGAGCTAAGACGTTTGACTATGGGTGGATAGGCAATAAGGACTAATTTGTTATTTTAGGAAAGTTATGTAATGAAAGCTGTGTTATGTTTTTGCATGCTTTTTTTTTCTTAACATTTTCCTCTTGAGAACTGAACAGTTTCCATGTGTTTTCTGTTATGGGATCCTTAAAGTATGCTGTAGTTTTGAAATACTCATAAACAAGAAAGCACTGTTGATTACTGGGGAATGAAAGTATGCAATAAAATAAAAAATGACAAAAATATTTTTGGGACAAGGGAAGAGAGAAAGTTATATTTGTATAGATATAAATATTTCAAAAATGTTTGTTTTCTTCCTATCAGATATAAATCCATAATTATGCAGATTTTATAATTACCCAAAATGCTCTCAATAAAGCAATCTAAGTTGCCCTTATTAGTATGTTGACATTTTCAAAACAAAAAATATTAACGTCTAATTATTCAATTGGCATTTATCCATGATTGGTTATTTATATAATTCTGTTTGTGAATGTATGATTTATTTTGTAATTTAGGTGTTTTATTCTGATTAAAAGGTAATATATAATTCTGATAGACATTTTAATAAGTACATAAATTTAAGGTGCAAGGGGGACAAAAATCATGATTATATTACCTGAGGCCATTATTGTATAACTTTTGTCTTATTCAAATATTTTTCTTCTGCAATTTTCCTTTGCACTGTTGAAACTATGTTTTATATATTATTTTTTGTATAGCCTACATTTTTGCTTGACATGTTGTATCATGATATAATGTGACTTTCCTAAACCAAATTGTTATTGCCTGATATTCCACTTTATGTGCATTTTTTTAATATTGGATATTATTAGAAAAATATAATTCTTATATTTTTGTTGTGATGATACAATATTTCAGGTTATTTCCTTAATTCTTAGACTGAGGAAATAAATGTTTCTCTGCAACATGATTTTCTAATTCTTAGGTTTTATTTTTGTCAAGCTGAATATTCTAGTAGATTTTTTTAAGGGGTGTATGCATGCTGTCTTTTCTGAACTCTTGCATAAGAGAAAGGAAGGATATAAGCACATGGAATTTAGAGCCAGATAGATTTATGTCTGAATCCCAGCTACATCACTTCACAGTTGTATGACATTTACAAATTATAGATTCTGAGGTACGATTTAAAGATATCTACCATGAGAGTTTTTATGAAGATTAGGTGAAAAATGTATGTAAAGTACTTGTCATAGTGCCTGGAACTAGTGCTTTATTAAACACTAGTTATTATTGTTTATCTTATTATTGTTGTTATTAGAATCCTTTGCTGTCACTATGGAAGTTAACTTGGGTTACATAAAATTTTTTGTGTGGGACTACAAAAACAACAAGAAAACAAAACAGCAAACACATCATTAACAACAAAAACCTCCACTATCTTTAAAATGCATTGCTACTAAGACTCTTCCTATGTCTGCCATCAACCCAAGGGCTTTACTTATGGTAACTATGCTTATTTCTTAGAATGAAATATACATTTCCAGATGCTCTTAACCCTACTTGCTGAGCAGCGAATTCTGATAATTGCAAAACCAGCTGAGAAAGATGTTATCACTATTACTAAAGATTGGCTATGGGCATCACACTCTGATTAGCTTATAAAGGCAGTGCATATGGACTGTTAGGAGAGACCAATGCCAAGTTTTAGGTGATTGCAAAAATTACATTTCTGAATCAGGAGACAGATAGTGGGGAAGGAAAATAGGCTCTTTTACTATACTTACTAAGTATAACACTGATTACATTTTTAAGCTGCATCCAAGATTTTAATTAGTAGAAAATAACCTCAAATTCTAATAATAGTTTGAGTGAAAGTTTGAGCTTTTATTTTGATAACTTTTTCTTTTTTTTTCTGTATTATAACTTAGAATAAGCTTTTGAGTTTTGTTTTAACTTCAGAAAATTCTTTAAGGATTTTATTTGAGTAGAAATTACATGTTTTCTTTATTAAATAGAGAGATTAAGTCAACCCAAATACAGCCTTATTTAGAAAATTCATACCAAGAGAAAACATGATTTAGCATCATCTTTGCTAATTACATGGTAAACAGTTATGTCCAATAAAATCCAGGTATTATTTAGTATAATATGAATGAATTTACTTTTTCTTTTTATCATCTGAGTTAATGAATTACATTTATGGAACCAATTCCAAATAGATAATGGAATATTCCTGAAAAATAAATAGTAATTTAGATGCTAATTCATTGGGCAAGCAGCCCTTCTTAAGGTCACTGTAAAATTTAAAGGTATTAGTCGAAGTTTTATCATAAGTATCATTCTTACTTGTAAGTTATAATAAAAGACATGCGTAATTATAAAATTGTAAATGCTCCATAGATGACATTTTCAGTGTAATGTTAGCATAAGGCATCATCTGAGTAAAAATAGTAAAAAACTTGGTACTATTATGAAGCTGGGTGTCTGGGACATGTCCTGATGAATGCATCATGTACCATCTGCTCCAATAATTCTTGCCACCAGCAGCCATATTTTGCCAATTGGTGTTGTAAGTTCCTACCTATTATTTGCTTGACTCTTTCTAGTATGGACTGTTCTACATGGCTATGACATGAAACATACTAGCAAGCTACAAGTCCTATATTTTAATAGTACACTTAAAAAACTCCAGGAAAATTAGGACTCAATTAAAATTGCATTGCCTTGATTGTTTTCTTAAGTCCATCCTTTTCACCTTATGTGATAAGAATTGAGAAAAGTGAACCATCCTATTCCCACTAGCTCTTTTTATATGTGGTGACTCATCCGTTGCCATATGTCAGGCATCTGCTTTATTACCCTCATTTGTGATCCTTCAAAGATAGAAGTGATAAATTAACCTTGAATGTATACTAACATTATCTGCAAAAGAACAGCTATTTGCAAATCAATTAACCTTGCAGTAGTGATTTTCATATGCAAGGGAATACAGGGGGATAAAAAAAAGAAATCAGCAATGTATTTTTATTCTCAACTATTTTTTCTGAATTGGTGTATTATTTTTAGATCATTGTAATATCTCCATAGTTCCATTTCTTTAACAGCAAAATTTGAGTGATCTTTGATTGTAAAATGTATAGAATTTACACTAAAGTATGACATCGCCTAATAGAGTAGAATTGTTCTTGATACTTACGCAGGTCAGTGCCTGTTTAATTTAAATCGCAGAATTCTCTTTAAAAATATGCTTCATTTTTATCCAATCTTAAACTGTCATCAGAAAGTTAATAGAATATTAAAGGTTAATATCACACAGATCAAACCACAATGTAATATTTCTCACTTCTTTAGTAATGTGGAAATATCACTGAATTAGAATCAGAAGATCGAAATGTCAGTCCTCTTTCTATCACTAAATGGTGATACAATTTTGGGTGAGTTGTCAATCTTGAGTCTGTACATGTCTCATAGAATAATGTGGTAGCTTGACTGCATTATTAACTACAGTGTCTTTCAGCACTAGCAGTCTGATTCTGCTGTTTTCTCAATTTCCTTTAGCTTAAAATATTCAATATACCAAGGTGCCATTTGGGCCGGTGGCCTGTCTTAAATACCATCACAGGTCTTTTTAGACTTTTCATTTCTTTATGATTCAGTCTTGGTAGGTTTTATGTTTCTAGAAATGTATGTACTTCATCTAGGTTATCCAATTTGTTGGCATATAATTATTCACGTAAGTCTTTTTATTTCTGTGGCATAAGTTGTAATGTCTCCTCTTTCATTTCTGATTTGTGTTATTTGCTTTTTTTTTCTTAATCTAGATTAAGGTTTGTCAATTTTCTTGATCTCTTCAAAAAAATCAATCGTTTCACTGATTTTTTTCCTATTCTCTATTTTGTTTCTGTGGAAATCTTTTTTATTTCCTCCTTTCTGCTAACTTTGGATTTATTATTTTTTCTAGTTCCTTGACATAAAGTTAGGTTGTTAATTTGAGATCTTATTTATTTTCTAATGTAGGTGCTTCCCATTATAAACTTCAGGAGGTAACTAAATTTTGAGCACCACTGTGTCAGTCTCTATGCTACTTATATACATCATCTCATCAAGGTTTTCCAACCATACTAACTGAGTAATCCATTTTATGGATTAGAAAATTGATGTAGAGAAAATATTAAGTAACATGTCTAATTGACTAAAATCCAAGAAGCTAATTATAAGAATTGCATTTTATTCCTGGTCTTTCAAGATCCAAACTCATGTTTTTTCTAGGGTACCAATCTGTCTGGGATAGCAAAGAAATGCACAAACATACTGAGTCCAAAAGGAAAATAAATAAACAAACAAACAAACGAACAAATAAATAAATAAATAAAATCTATTGTTCCTTAGTTGATTTTAGAGAAAGTACTTGGTAAACTCTCTCTACATGATTATATCTGTATTCATATATGTGTGTGTACATATATATATATATATATATATATATATACATTAAATTATATTATGGTATTATGATTATAGTGGCATAATGTATGTATGAGCAAGAATCTGTTAAGATCATCTGAAAGTCTGATATGTTTGTAACTTTCACAATGAAAAAGAAATGGTGTCTGGATGGTAGTATTTCTTGCAAGCTCAAACAGAAACTGATAGCTCCTATTTTAATTTTGACTAGGCATAAAGTTAATTATGAAATCTAAGGTGTAAAAGCAACTAAAAATATTTAGGGCTTTTACATAGCAATAAAGATCAAATATTTATTCTTGGTAGAAAAATATTTTCCCAATGAGTTGCATAAGAATGTGATCTCCTAATTTTAATAATCATATTGCAGTTCCACATAGCACCTTTCATCTGACACCATCTATAACTAATTATTAGAACTATAAATAATCGTCTGTATGCTATAACTAATTGGGTCAAGCTGCATCTCTCTGAAGTAATACCAGGATATTATTTTAAAGGTGGTTAAGTATATTAAAGATGGCTAAAGCTGTTCTGAAACTTGCTCATAGTGAAATGAATTCGGAATACCTGGAAATATTTCTTTAGAATTTGTATCCTTGTTCCTTAGAATGGTGCACCAAACCTCTTTTTTTCCTGAAGGGAAATATGGGATTCTTAAATCATCTATCACTTAAAGAAAATTTTACTATATTATCTTCATTAAACTGCTATAAAGATACAATTTCAAAAAGAAGTCTATCTTTAAGAACATTTTTAAATAGACTCATTTAAAACAAAGTGTGTTTAACAATTAAGAGCAATTAATGTTATTGTATTTGAAAGGCATGTAACAAACTATCTTTTTTCCCATTAAAAAAAAAAGGCAGAATAAGCACAGACTTAGGAGGAACTTAGGTATGTCCCCAAATTGGGAGAATAAGTCAAAACTCAAGAGAAAGAATATATTTGTCATGAGAATTTTAAGAATAAGACTAGGGTTTATGGGGAAGAAATGGAAGAGCAGAGTAAGAATTTGGAGTCAAGGCCTTGGCCTTTCTATGTCATATACTTGAAAAGCACTTCAGCCTTATGATGGAAAAATGGAAAATGGCCTTTCTTTCACATGTACAAATGAGCAGGTTTTGAATTCCCAGCCTAATTCCCCCTGAGAGTGAATCTATCATTTTGGATTCATGAGAATAAAATAGCTGGTTACTCATAGTTTAGCAAAATAGTCCTGGAAGTTACAATTAAATTTTTGTCCACACTAAAGAATAGGCCTGAGATGCTAATGAAATTCCCTTACACTCTTTTGAGGGTAGCTAAAAGTCAGTAACCCAGAGCACAGCAGTGAGGTAATGCTCTGATCAAGAGCTTTTGCAGAGTGGTGAGTTCTACTATAGAATGAACTGTCGTGGCATTTTCCAGAGTTAACCTTGCTCAATACTTCAGAGATAATATGCCTCCAAATTTCCTTTTCACCTTCGCCTTCCACTACATTCTAGATCCTCAGCCCCTCTGGTTGGCTTGCCACTTCCTAAGTGTGAAATGAACTTTTACATCTCCAGTCCTTTGCTAATTTTCCTCATTGCAGGCTCAAATTACAATGTCCTTCTTGGCATAGGCCACCCATACCTATCTCTCTATATATATCCAAATCTATCTTATTTTTTCATTATTGAACTGACATATATCTTCTTTTCCCAAAGAAAATTAATCCATACTTATTTTCTACTACATTACTACATATATATGTTCCTGTTTTGTTTTTGTTTTTGTTTTTTCCCTTTCTCATCCATTTATTCATTCAGCATGTGGTTATTGATTTGCCATGTACTAATGTCACTGTTGGGGCTGATCGGAGTTTGCTGTAGCCCCAGTGGTAGGGGAGAGGGAGAGGGATAACGACAGCACAGACCTGTAGTTAGCATTTTCCTCAGTTCTTCTTCAAATGACAGCAGTGAAGAATCACAGATCATTGAGATTTAATAGTTTTATTAAAAATATGTTTTAGAAAGACAAAGTATGCCCCAAGGAGGCACATGGTCTCAGCACTGTAACCAACACAAAGGGGCCAAAATGGATACAAAAGGGCAAAAAAGGCCACAAAAAGGCCACCAAAGAGAGAACCCAGAAAGGCAAAAAGGAGCACAAGGGGTAGCCCAGAAAGGCAAAAAGGGGGAGAGCCCAGAAAGGCAAAGAGGACCTAGAAGTGGGAATGCCTTATATTTGAGCCATGATGAGTGATTTCAAAGGCATTCCTAGGTGATTTGGCAAGTGAGGTAATTTTGATTGACACCTGATTGACATTAGGCAATAGCTTTGTCTATTGTGCTTGTGTGTACCCAGAATTCTACCACCACCAGGGTGTTCTTTGGGTGGTCTCTAGGCTGGACCCATATTCCTTTGTTCCCCATCGCTCATGTCTGACTAACTACCTAACACTAATAATAATCCTAGTTAGAAAAATGGAGATTAATGTATAGAATAAACCCACCACTCTACAGGAGTTCATGCTTACTGCTACTTTGTAATTTGTCTTTATATTCAATTGTCACCAACATGCTTGTTTCTCCCATATCTTTAAAAATTCTCTACCTTGAAAAATCCCCTTTGTTCATATGTTAACTCTTTCTACCAATGTAGTCACATCCCAGAATAAAACTGTTAAGATCATTCCAACTATGCTCTATTGGACACATAAATAAACCTCTTTTCTTTGCAAAATGTACTGATCATATACTTTTACTGTGCTATATATATCCAAGAATCAAGACATTGTAGGGCTGAAAGGAATATTTTCATCTAACAGACAGGAATATAGGCATGGGAAGATTAGGTGGTTTGTTACAAGGCAAAGTTTTAGTAATGGAACCAAGATTAGAACCAAAATTTTAGGTTTCCTTGCTATTCTTACTAAACTACACTATTAATAGGTAGTTGGTCACAGGGCATCACTGGTGTAAATAAATAACAAATCAGTGATCACTTCTGTTTTAAATGTTTTTGCATATTATTTCTGCTGGAAATGGTCAATATAGATATAAATGTGACAAATTACATCACTATCAAAGGAAAGCAAACTCTCATATATTTGGATAAAATCGTCAATATTAACTAAAGTTAAATTCTAAGAGAATACTATATTGGAACGATGAATATAATGCTTTAGAAATATCATTTCAATGACTGATTAATTCTATTTAAAATTAATAAAACACAATTTTTAAAAATGGTGTGCAAAGGGACAGTTTAAACACTTTATTTTCTAAAAGACTAAAGATAGCAGCACATAAATTTAGTCCTTGATGATATGTAGTGCTAGAGATATCATTAAACTACTTGTGGAAAATAAAATGTAAAAGCTGAGTAAGACTATGAGAATCGAATCATCACAATACTTGGTATATGCTGAATCATAATCAGGTTAAGCCATTTGAAATAGAGAGCAAATCCATTCCTCATGGACTTCACCTTGGTTCACAATGAAAAGACAAAACTTATTTATTCTTATTTGAAGTGTTAAATTTAAGGTATGAATATCCTCTTATGTAATATGGGTAACTTCTTTTACTAATAAATCTGAGAAAAGTGATTAAATAAAGGTAAAAAGAAATTAAAGACCTAGAGACAGATATTTAACAGAAACTTGTTACAGCAGAGTTGCATTTTTAAGTTTTCACCTCATCTGCATTACCTTTACTATTCTGGGCCATCTGCATTTGTGCCAGGTCTAACAAAATTTCTGTCTGTGGCTCTATTATTTGATTCTGTCAAAGTATGTTTTTCAAACAAACAAAAGTTAAAAGCATGCTCATACAGATAATTCACTTACATGCCAAAAATTTATTTATCTTTTTAATGAGGTGAACCATTAGCATAGAGGAGGTAGATAAAGGAAGAAATAGAGGAGCAGAAGTCAGATAGTCCCTTAAGAAAGATATAATGAGTTAGATTACTGAGCTAAATGCACCAGAAAGTGCCTTTTTGCTTTTTCATTTTTTTTTTTTTTTAAGTACCTGTAAGACTGAGACCCCAGGGCAACAGATTGCCTAAATCCAGCTTGCCTGTTTTTGTAAGTATTTTTATTGGAACACAGGCATGTTCAGTCATTTACTATGGTTGCTATTACTGCTATCTAGCAGTCTTCATCTAAGCCACTTGCCCAGGGGCCTTTGCAAAGACCTCAAAGAATTAGTTTCGGGGTAAAAACATCTTAAATTTTTTTCCCTCTGAATTTAGAGTCTTATCTTGGGAAGGCAAAATTAAAAGGGTTTAAGTATCATTCAAGTAGATTTAATTATTAGATTAAAACATTATCATATGTGCATGGAAACATAAGAATACAATTTTTAAAACTTCTTTTTTAAAAAAAAGTTTTTTAAAGCAAGGACAAGCCAGAGGCAGCAGGAAGCACAGAAAATTTTCAGGTTAGATAAGGAATCTCTGCTATCTGGGTAGATAATACAGAATAACCTTTTACTATCTCTCGTTAAGAGCAAACTAAATTCTTCTTTAACAATTTTCATTCCAACAGAGGGCAAAAAAAGTTCTAGCTTTGCATTAATGTATGTAGCAGTGATTTATTCACAAGCTCCTTTGAAAATTTATCTCATAATAAGTCCACCTAAACTGAGCAAATTTCATCAACATTTTTACACATTTTATTATTTTCAGAATTATTCTTTGTAGATATTATAATTCAAGGCAAATAAACCTTTTTTTTGTATATTTAGTTTTCTATATCAAGTTTTGTCTTTCATTTTCTTCTTTCATATTCTAGAACAATTTTAATTAAGAACGAAATACTTTCTTCTTTGATAAACAAAACTGTATTTTAGTTATAATTCTTTGCCATGATTATTCCCAGGATAGTCTCAAACATCCAGATAAGTCATAATTTTTAATCAAACCTACTACTCTTTCAGAGAGAAACTGGAGAGAGTAATCACTGTCATATACTAGCATTTTAGTACAGCAAAGCTTACACATTATAAGGTCTTCATAACAAAAATAAACTTTTCACACCTTTGTAGATGATAAAATTAATGTTCATTATAATGACCCAAAGATATAGTCACTTTATTACAATTAATATGAAAAACAAAGATATCCATAACAATTGGTGGCCAGTATTTCAATATTCTCTCTTCACTTATCATTAAACTAGTTTAAAAAATTTAAGAAGTTAATATTTAGTCTCTTTATTAGAAAATAAATGTAAATCTCAAAAAAATAAAATAAAATTATGTTTATTCTCTATACTAAAGAAATTAAAACAAAAAAGATATTTAGCTATGTATAACCTAAAATTCCTAAACTGATTCATGTTTAAAGATTCACTTTGATTCTTCTACAAAAATGCTTTGGAACTAGCACTATCTGTAAATAATTTTTGTTGTTGTTGTTTCTGTTGAATTTTTGTTTTATTTTATTTACCTACCAAATTTGGTACATTCAGTGTATTGAAGTTTTCAGTCTTCAATCTTATTTTTTGTTGTTATTAACTTTCTTGAAGTTCTGGGAGTATTAAATTTTGCAAGTACTAGCCTCTATAATTAGAAAATTTTTTTTCTTAAGGGACTTTACAATTTATTAATATATGCTATAAGTAGGAAAATATTTCATTTTCTTATCAATGAGCAGTAAAAAATTTTTTTCAATTAAATGCACAGCTACCAAACTTTGTCTTAGGCACAGGTCACTAGAAAATAAAGAAAACACATTCTCAATGGTTTATTCTCCTAGTCAGTAGAAATAGAATATTTTCTACATGGATATGAGCACAGCAATAGACAAACGATATAGACCAACTCACCATATTTTGTCATCTCTCACCCACCAGAATAATAGATTCCTGTCATCCTAATAGAGATCACAAAATGGTCACATCATGAAATCAGACTGCCAATTATTGATACTCCAAATGGAGAATAATTTATAGATTACGTGACCCTGACTGGCCTAGTGGTTCAGTACCCACAAGTCTCTGGAATTGGCTGATTTACATGAGGGTTCAGTATCCAGTGTGGAGATGGACATTATCTAAACAATCAGTTAAACAAAAATGTAACTATTGGCAAAGAATCTGAAACAACAACAACAATGAAGCAAACAAACCAGAACAAAAAGAACCAAATCAGAATCAAAACTGTGTCAGAAAAGGTAAAGTTCTATTGCTATTGTTGATTCAGTGCAGAAGCCACTTCCCAGGCAACTCTGTTTTAGTTCTAGAGTATAGTGGATATCTTGAGAGCAACTCCAAATCTATCAAAGTATAATTTTCAAATAGTAAGTTACTCTAGTTTTTACTTTTTTCAAACTATGAAACAAATGTATCAATAGAGTAGAGTCCCATTGATAGTACAGTCCAGCATCCATTTCCCCAAAATAATACGTAAGTAAAAACATCTCTAGGTCCTTGCTACTCAGAATGTAGTCCATTTACCGACAGCACTAGTGTATTCGTTATTCATGCTGCATAACAAATATCCTAAAACTTAGCAAAATGAAAAACAAATATGTTATTTCACAGCTTCTGTGAGTCAGAAGTCTGTGCACAGATTAGCTGAGTGCCTCTGACTCAAGGTCTCTTCAAAAGTCTGCAACCGATATGTCAGTCGAGGCTACAGGCAGTTCGGGGCTGGATTCAGGGAGGATCTGCTTCCAAGTTCACTTCTGTAGTCAGTAGCAGTTGGCAGGCCTAGTTTCTTGGTAGGCGAAGTCCAGAGATAGTTCTTTTTCATGTAGCTCTCACACTAGAACAATTCATAGCCTGACAGGTAGCTCTCAGAGCAAGTAAGAGAGTGTGCCCAAGACAGAAACCACAACCTTTTTGTAACCTTTTCTCAGGAGTGACATCACATCATCTCGCCATATTCTGTTCCTTAGAAACAAATTAGTAGACCAGTATACCCACACTCAAGGACAGGGAAGTACACAAAGATGTAGATACCAGGAGGGACTGGCTTATTTGGGAGATATCTTACAGGTTGCCTACCTCTATTGGCATCCGCTGGGAACTTGTTAGAAATGCAGGATTACAGAACTAGTGAAGAGAAGGTAAATTTTAACAAAATTCCAAGGTGATCCATATGCGTATTAAAAGTTGAGGATCACTGTTCTAGGGAGAAAGGCCCATACACTTTATTCTGTTGCAGAGGTTGCTTCCTCGCTTAATTTTATTCACTAGTTAATGTTAGTTTCTAAGAAGTGCAAAGATCAGTCTGCCTTGCAACTCAGTTCTACCTACCCTATTCAACAAATAGGAAAAAAACTTAGAGTTACTGAAGTACTACTGGGCTGCAGATAGTAAATTCTAGAAATAGAATTGGGAGACTGAAGAAGAAAAAGGGGACATAAGGACTGGTACAAACAGATCTAATATCAACATCAAAAAATTACTGAAAGAGAGTTTAAGCATCTGGGTGGGGTGGGATGTATAGAATCATGTAAAACAAAAAAAGGACTACGGTTCTGTTTCCTCAACAACTCTTAAGTGTACTGCTGAATAACTCTCTCTCTCTATGCATTAGAAATGCTCTGTTTATACTTTGGTCCCTTACTGTTTGATTCAGCTTGGCTCTGTTTACCAAAATGGCGAAGTGTGTCACATATATTAGAAAAATATCCATCAAAAATTATAATATAAAAATGCAAATGCTTAAATTATTGAGTTTCAGATATCTAAATTATTCCCTTTCCAAGTACATTTCATGTCTCAATGATGCTTAAAGAATAATTTACATTCAATATTTGAACTCTTTCCATAAAAAAACACTAATAACTTTGGTATAAATGTTTTTCATTTTCATCGAATTATACGTAGTGGAAAAGATAAAATTACATTGAGCTTTTAAGCCTGTATCAGAAAATGTAAGGGAAAAAAATGAATGTCCTAATCTATTTATCACAAAAATGTAAATTAAGTAAAGCCTTTATCTGTACCTTTGATGATATACTAGAGCCAACTCCTACTGGGCTGTGTGAGCTGTTTGTTAAATTTTCAATTTTATGAACTTGTTTTCAATCACAATCATTACTAAAACTTAAAGTATTTACATAAACCTACAAATTAAAAAGTTATATGAAAAATAAGGTAATACTCAAAACTCATTACTTTGTAATTATTTTACTTCATTTTACTATTATCTTCTTGAGGTTATTTAAAACATTTATTGTATCTAGAGGGTGAAAATACTCCATAATGCTGTGCTGTTGAGAATCCCCTATCAACTTGATATTTAGTGATATCACACTGGTAGCCTGAAATTGACCACGGCAGGAGTATTTACAGCACAAAAATTGAAAAATACTATAAATCAGAATTTGACTTTTATTTTGTTGTCATAAAACAGTTAATACTGCAGATTAAACTTAAAAGTATGTCGTGTCTTTAGCTATTACATTATTAATAGCACAAAAAATTGGGAAATATTCTTCACATATTCAAAAACTATTATCCAATTTAGCAAAGTTGCTCACATCACTGACAAACCAATAAAGTTCAGACATAACTGGTATTGAGGCACATAACTAGTGTTATAGCTGAAACAGGTTTCAGTTTAATGACTATAATTTGTACTGTGGTGAAAAATACTTTAATAGTAGATCACAGATTTAATGACATAATATGACTGAGAAAAAGAGTTAGTAGATTTGGATCAATTTTATTTGTTAAATTGTGGTTGAACTGCAACCATAGGTTCAGATCAGCAAACATGAACAAAAAGTTCAGCAAAAATGAACAAAAGCATTCTCTGAGGATCAGTTACATGAAATTTACAATAAAAAGCACTGTAAATTTTGGCATTATTTGTAAAGTGTACACTACTACATGCATGCATTTATGTGTATGTGTATGTATAGTTTTCCCAGAGAGCCAGTTGTTAAGTATTTACCAGAACATCACCCTGCATCCTTCTTTCTCCCAGTGTAAGCATGGCCACTAGATATCACAGAGGATCACATTACCATATCCTAGTCTTCCACATAAAGATACTATTTTAAGTTCTAAATTAGAAAAGTGCACATGCAGAAAGAACACTTATTATAAATTAATGGAAATACTTCTTGTCTGGTCTGTATGTATGAGTTTCCTTGTACAAATATGAGGAGTTCATGTTTTTGTTACATCATTCCAAATGAATTTCAGCTCAGTTGATTATACTGCTCATGAACATACTGAAAGCACTCAGGAAAACGAATTTTACTGTATTCAGATACAGAAAAGGAAGTGACTTCACAGGTATCCAGTATCAACTGGGCCTAAAACCTGATAGAATGAGATCAAAAAGCTCCTTGTCTTACTTTGATAATCAGCGGACTCATCAGCAAAACTATACAGATTTCATGAGAAGCCCTGATGGCAGGAATTTATGTTTAAGATTCAGGAGGGTCACATGTGCCCCTTTCAAATAGACCAAATGCAGCTTTCTAATTTATCAAAACAACATCAATTAGTCACTGTGCTGATGACAGTGTTTTTATGTGTGTAATTTAGTCTTTGGGGAAATTACTTTTCTATAAGGTTTAGAGAAAAGGATGAGCTGTTTTAATGATTGTTCAACTCCACATATAAACAACACAAATGGAGGAAGATAAAGCTGACTGATATAAAAATGAAATCCTCTGTTGCTCAATTAGAAACAAATTTTGTTGTAAATTTTGGACTGGCTGAGAGTGCAAAAGAAAACTTTGGTGGAAGAGCACTGACTTGTAAACGGCCGCAGGCTTTTCTCCTGAAGCATTCCAAACCAAAGCAGTAGGTGGAAATGTTGTACAATGTCTTCTGAGACTGCAGAGAGACAATAATATCCTTATGGATCTTCTGAGAAAAGAGTTTGAGGAGTGCTTTATAAATAAAGCGATTAATAAAACTGCTGGAAATGTTAAGGATGGGTAGGCAGAAAATCTTCTGTGATCATCAAATTGAGAATGTGGTGAAATTTGGAGAGGGAGCAAATTTGGACACAAGGAGGTATGCAAAGTGAACATGCAGATAAACTGGGATAAACTGCTGGAAAAACAATATTCCGAGCGCCTGTACAACATCTCTTTAATTTAGTACAGATGCTTTTTATTTTTATTTTTTCGGTATATTTGGAAATAAATATGGCTAGAAAAGGGGCCTTCCACCAATTACAAATCTGAAAAAGTACTGAGTGGTTTCTTCTCATTTGAAATTAGGATTAGTGCATAACGTTAAAAGGGAAATCTAATATTTACCTTTCTTCATGTACATGATTACAGACTTGCTTGAAAAGTAGTCTGTCTCTCTTCTAATTCATATTTCAGCTTGCTGGACATTTGGGATTTAGGTCATGGATATTGTGGGGTTTACAGTAGGAATATATAGCTAAGAGGTAACTTGCTTTTATTTGACTAGTCAATTTTCATAAATAAAAAGAAAAAAACAGTGAAGGAGAGCTCTGAGATAGAGTAGACTTCGTGGTGCTATCTAAGCCAGCATTATGACAAGATAAGCATGAGCAGGTCTCTATTTGGAAGATACAATTTAGCAGCTCATGTGCATATTGTAGTTAATATATAGACATATTAAAGATGGTATGTATGTTTACCTTGGAGCAGAACACAAATATGATTTTTATTTAAACACAAGTGTAAAGAGCTAAAATTACTATTACTGCACAATTTCTGATAAGGTGATTAAAATTCAATGGAGCTCAAACTTCTGGATTTAGCCATGAGTTTTTACTAGTTAATCTTTTGCAGGAGGTATTGAGCAGCAAAACTGATTAATTGATCTCCTCAAGAGCTTGCATAATTTTCTCATAGCAGAAACAATTTAGTAAGTAAATGGCCACAGGAATGACAAAGAACAGAGACAATGTCATAATGGAGGGAAATCCTGAGATGACCTGATCTACAGAATCCTCTTATCAACTAACATCTTAAATGAAATCTTAATATGAAGAGCTGACAAAAGTGATAGCTGGGTTCCTTAGCCAAATTAAATCTTCATTATTGGGTAGAAATTAGTCTTGGTTCACAGACCGCTTTACTACCTCTACTAAGTCCAGTGGCTCACTGCAGCTCGGAATATAATTCCACAATTTTTTTTTCCAGGTATATGGAAGCTGAGGTCTTAAGTGCTAAGCCACCTTGCCCAAAGGTCACAGAGGTATACAGTGGCAGGCCAGAAGCCCATACCATGTTCCTCGTATAATACCACAAAATAAGTCAACTTGTTTGGCAACTCCTTTATTAACTGAAAATTTGACCACATTCTCTCTCTCTTGGATTCTACTGAGCCAATTCAAAATCTTTGTATTCTTTCAGTAATAAAATGATACTCTGAAAGAAAACATAGATCTAGAAAAGTTTATTATTAATAGTATTTGCTCTTTCAAGATCCCTCATTTCAAGTTCTACAATAGGCCCAATTCACCACTTGTTCAAAAATGACATGAAATTTCAGAATTCATTCACTTTTCAGTACAAAGACCTGTTATGTTACAATTGTGAAACATGAGAGACAAATATGAAGATGAACCACAGTGAATTACCAGGAAGGGCTAGAGTAAAGAGGCTGAAGAAAAGAGGAAAGGACATCCACATCCCTTTACCAATAGTAGAACAGGTCTTTTTGTTTTGGAGGTTTTTTTGTAAATGTCCTATTTGTTTATTTGTTCCCTTTGTTTAACTCATTTCACCAAGTGTTTATAGAACACCTATGTGTGCTAGTACCTAAATCGCCTCCTCCAAACAAACAGAATAACGTTTGGAGAGTGATTCACACCTTCAAGTCCACTTCCTTCCTATGTCTTATTTTGTATTTTTAAGCTAGGAATAACTTTGTACCAGTTTCTCAGTGTCTGAGTCTTGTGAATGAATAGGAATGGGATTGCATGCTGGCAATACTTTAATACAAAAATGCTCTTTCCAGAAGCTGCCTCTTTCCTTCCTCTCAAGTCACATATCACTGGCCCACAGCAAAACCCAAGGGAGGGGTGTTCCTGTCAGATGGTCAAATCTGAAGCAATCATTTGGCCCTTGAATAAATATTAATTGAGCACCTATTATGTGCCAAGTACTATGGTAGGTCTTGGGCACAGAGTGGCAAACAAGACAGACCAATTCCTGTCTTAACAAATGATAAGCAGAACGATTTCAACTAGTCATAAATATTATAAAGAGAAAAAGAAACCAGAAATGAGGTACGGGTATTGGACAGAATGGCTAATTAGAAAGGGGCTCTTCAAGAAGGAGACACTTAAACTCAAACCATAATGAAGACCTCCAACTCTCAATATCCTCAGAGTGAAGTCACAGGACCTTATAAGACCTCAAGTGAAAATATCGCAGTTTCCTGTCAATGGGGCAAGTCTACTTTCTTCTTAATCCATGGCCAGACTTCATAAGGACAAGAATAATTGTGAAGAAAGGTGGGGCAGCTACTAGAGACAGAAGTGACACTATGATTTAGTTCTGTGTGTGGTGGATTGTTCATACTTTCAGGGTTCATCAGTAGTAGCATAACCACACCTTAATTCGAAGAGAAAGCAGTAAGTGTGAAGCAAGCAGCCAGGAGCTCCAGGTAATGGACAAGCAGCCGTGTGAACCAGCTGGCCCAGCGCTCCCACAGTGGGAAGCTGTTTACTCTCTCACTGGGAGGACAGAGAGTTAGATTCAGTAAACCTGTAATCATTATTGGCCGGATCAACACGTTCTAGCTGACTTGCTTTCGTCATTTTTTTCCCTAAAAGAGTTCAATGGACTGTGAATATTTGCTTTCAGAAAAGATTTTTTTTTAATCTAAATAAATCGTGTCGTGATTAAAGGAAGCTTTTGTTACTTCAGAGTCTATACCCCTCTTATTCATATTGCTCAATAAAATTTTAAAAATTTCTATTTGATGCAGCCACTGTATAGTTCAGACAAAAATTACTGAAAAATTATCCTAAGTTTGTTTTAACCCCTGAATAACACAGTTGCTGGAAATGTGTATTATTTTTGTCTTAAGAACTTAAATTTCATAGATCCTAAAATTAAGACTATTTCTAAAAAAAAAGAAAAAAAAATTAATGCTTAGAACAGACAAAGAGATGGAAGAAATGTAAGACATGCCTTCTTTCTTAAAAGAACTTAAAGCTTAGTTTAAGAAACAGCAAAAACACACAATAAAGGTAGCAATATAAGACAGTATAATATAAGACAGTACTGTGAGATACAAAACTAAAAGAACTGCAGAGGAGGCTGGAATCAGTAAGTAGTGCTTGCTGGAAGAAGCAGGACTTCAAGAATGGAGTGGATTTAGAGAAGAAGAGAGTAAAGTATTTCAAGTGAGGGGAATAATAGGGAACATACCCAGAGCTGGGCATGGGCCGGAACATTTCCATGGGACAGGGTGGGGATGTGAACAAATGCAGCTATTGTTCATTTGGGGAGCCCTTGAGAAACAGTCACATAAATTTATATTGTACCAGGCCTACAATGGGCACAGTGAGTTTTATCAGCTACAGATGCCTAACTGAAGAATTCTGTAAGACTTTGCCTCATATTGATTTTCTAGGCTTGTCAATGGACCTAGGCAAATTGTTGCCAGTTTGTAAATATTTATTGTATTACGTGTAACTTGAAAAGTATCTTGATAGTTCATGGGATGTGTGGGTGAATTTGAACATAAAGACTGCCAGAAAACCTCCTTCTCCAACACAACATTATTGCAAGTTCACTGAGACAATACCACAAATAGAAAAACATCTCAAGACTCATTAAGTTCACATCCTTCTGTTTGTGAACATTTTATAGAGAAATGATTTTCACTGGTTACTTTCTACAGGATTTATTTTTGGTGCTTTTCTCAGAGAAGATAAGAAAATTACTTGTTACTTTATTTAATATCCTAGCAAAATTAAGGGTTTTTAAATTGTAGTTCATGCTTCTTATATTTATACATATATATTTTAACCTGTAATCTTACATCTTTGAAATCATTGGTAGAAATTCCAACTCTCCTAATGTTTGTTTGTCACACTCAATCCAAAGTTCACCTTCAGTTATGGATTAACTCCTAACCAGGAAACATTTTTACAATATGAATGCATACATTTGAAGACAATAGGCTCCTTTCTCTCTTATGGCTTGAGTCACTCATGACTGAGTGCCTTTGATGATTCTAGAAAACTACAAATCTGAATTAACCCTGGATCTTAAAGATAGAATTAGAACCTAGCCTCTAAAAGACCCCAACTGAAAAACAAGAATCCATTTGAAACTATAATAAATGTAACTTGGATCTCTAGTGGCCATGTCCTGCCTCCTAGTCCAGGCACTGGAGTCTATAGGAACCACATCTCTTTGACTCCAAGAACAAAGGCAATCAAGAGAGTTATTGCAGCAGATGTTCCCACTGAACTGTAAGGCCTACAAAGAAAGTCAGCTTTGCGGCTCTGAAGATTTCTTTGACGGAACTTAGAACTTTCAGAAGAACTATACACTTAGAAGGCACTTAGGGGAGTTTTAGACCATCTCAGAGCCTCATATCCCAATTTTGATAGGGGTTGGCCCTGAAATATCTGAAGCAAATAATCAGATCTACATAAAACATCTAGATACTTCATCTTGTACAGTGGATCAGCCTAGTGTATTGGTTCCCTTTTGGATTCAGGGAATTTTAAAACAATTTGGGCATTATTCAGTACTATACATATGTCAATATAGTTATATATGGACCTTTCTGTACTCTTTTCTCTTTTTCTTCATCTGTAAAATGGGGAGAATAATAATAATAATACCCATGGTGCAAAGTTGCTACTATAACGAATGTTGGGCTTTTATAATGATGCCTGGCACATTATCACTCAAAAAATAGGAGCTGCTGCAATGATGATATGACGACTCCTTAATTTCTATACATTCCTCTTCTCCCCGCCTCTCGACATATGTACAAGTATTCCCAAGTAAACACAGATAAACTATTAGTCTGGCCAGAGAGAGAATAAGTTTCTTAGCAGATAATATGACATTCAATATGATATTTCCAGTCATCTTGGTTAGGGTCGGGGATGAAGTGGGAGTTTTATTGTCCTTTTGGGAATCTGATGCGTTGGCAGGAAGTGAGTTCTTTGATTATGACTCCTAACACTGGTCAGCAGTTTTCAAAAACATCCTGAGATCAAGTGAATTTATATTTTAATTCTGTGAATTTAAAATTATGGACTGAAGGAGACAGAATCCAAATGAATTTCAGGTCTTTCATGAATGCAGAATAATTGTCATGTCTTTCCTTTCTCTCCCTTCTCCATAGGTTAATCTCAGAGCCACAGATGTCAGGCTCATGCGCCAGTTGCTTGTTATCAATGAGAGCATTGAGTCCATCAAGTGGATGATTGAAGAGAAAGCCACTATTACTAGCCGAGGCAGCAGTCTCAGTGGCAGCCTGTGCAGTTTATTGGAGAGTCAGAGTACCTCTTTACGTGGCAGCTACAGTAGCCTACATGATGACAGTGATGGGCTGGATGGTATCTCTGTGGGGAGCTATCTGGACACGTTGGCAGATGATGTCTCAGGCCATCAAACCCCGTCAGACTTGGAACAATTCGGTGACGGCGCCATAATAGAAGACTCCCAGGCACTGCACAAGCATCCCAAATTGGATTCTGAATACTACTGCTTTGGCTAATGACCTAGGCTTTTGCATGGGATTGGTGTGCAATTAACTTGTATTTATCTTTCTTCTCTGCTGTTACATATTTGGTGTGATTTTTTTATATAACAGCCTTTTAAAAAGAAGCTTATTTTGAAACTGCTTGATGATATTTCTGTTGCTCCTAATATTTCTTATCTAGACTGATTTACCTTTCTCTCTTACATCTCTAATTTTATTTATTACAATGATTTTTCTCCCTTCTTTTATAGTGGCGCAAATAAGTAGGGAGAAAGAATAAGCAATAATCACGTTTTTGCTTTTGTTTTCAGAGCAAGGGTCAGGGATTGCTAGAAAAACTTTGCTAAATTTTACAATAAACCAAAGTCTGATAACAGTTAATATTGTTGTTTGTATTATTAAATGATTCAGAGTTTCATTCTTCAGAAGACATTGAGGTTTATTACTGTTTGTATATTAGGATGACCAAAATGCTTGGGATGAAGTCAGGCATTATTTCTAGGCCACAACTTCCTAGTGTAAAATAACAATGCTGTTACACACTTTTCATGACAATCATTTGGAAGCCCCAACTATATGCAATCTGTTCAGTTCAAATATGTGTTATTACTGCAGATCCGCATTTTGTTATCAGTAATTCTAACTCAAATTGTAGACTAAGTTGTATGATAATCTATATAATTCTCCCAAATTTCAAAGAAAAAATTGAGATCAGGTACAAAGATGATTAGAGGTTAAGGTGTCCTAAATTTAACTGTAATTTGAAATTTTGTTGACATTCACTTTTAAGTGTTTTACATCTAATAGGATATATAAAAACATAGATACATACATATAGATGGATTGATAGACAGTGTGGGAAGCAGAATCACTATTCATTTATGAAATCTAATATGATAACCTTTTATCTGGGATGGATAAATAATCTCTTAATTTTCTGAAATGACATATGAAAATGTAACTCATATAGTGAATACTTAATTTTGATGTGATACTATTAATCCTCCACATTTCTTTCACCTTGATGATTCCTAGTGAATGAATCTATTAAGATTTCAAACTTTTTTGTAATACACATTTCTGCACTTAACATTTTACAATGAGTCAAAAAGTCTTCCTATTTATAACTGAAAATGCTCATATCTCAGACATAGTTTCCCACAAGTTTCCTTTGTTATATACCTATTACACACTTATCAAATGTATTATTTGTTGCAATGATATGTATTATTCTATTTTTAAATTAATATCTACAGGGTCTATATTTAACACTAGTCCTCTTTCATAAATTGCTTGATATAATGCTCATCGCAACAATTTCAGGATGTAGGGGGTTGTCTCCCTTCTACGTTTGAGGACACTGAGGCACATATAAGGTAGGTAACTGGGTAAGATCAACCAGAAAGCATCAACACTGGGATTTGAACTTGAGTCTGTCTTGTTCCTAAAAATAACACGTAGTAGCTCCTTTGGTATCTACTGAAATTAAATAATAAAGTGTGGATGAGAAAGCAAATATAAACCCATGACAAAAAGAAAAAAGTGACCAATCATTCTCCTTCCAATTAATGGGACCTGCATTTTCCAATACTAAGCTTTCTGAATCCTTTCCTGAAATCACACATCCGGAGTCAGTTTTGTGCTTATAGGTATATCTGGGAGTTGGTCACATGCCAACTGTTCCTCATCTATTTTCCCCTTTCTGCTTGCTTTTACAATCAACCTAAACAAAGCCTGGTAGGTTGGCTGTTTTTTTTGTTTGTTTGTTTTTTAATCTGAAATTAAACCAAGAAATGTTTAGCACAGATTGTTGACCAGATTAAAATCCAAGAGTACACTTTATGATCTAGATGAGAAAATATTCTTAGGACGAAGACTGATGAATTTCAGAGGGTACTGAAATATGAAATGATATGTCTGCGGCATTGCAAGGGGAACATCCCCAACAAGAGGGAAGTAGGCAGACAGCAAGAGTATAAGAGGTATAAAAGAGCAAATTCTAACTCCTTCAAAACCCAACATTTGCCTAGATCAAGCCAGGTACACGGAAGATGAATTTCTGTCATCAGATATCACTGTTTCAGATTATAAATTCAATCTTGCTAATTTCTTTTACACCCTCATTTTCCCAATCAGCTTCTCCTGGCATTTGTCTATCCCGTGCCTTCTATAAATTTCCCCTCTGAGGAAAGGAAATGAAAAAACATAAGAATATAAGTGTATGGAATAGTTTTCATTTATACATTGTATATTAAAGAAACTAATAAACATTGGCAGAATACTTAAAGAGATTTTTTTTTTTTTTTGGCTCCGAGTTTCAGTACTTTATGTGCTTTAGAGTTATGTTATTTTTCTTTCAAAAGATACCAAATATAGAGTCTCTGATTTAGAGATATGGAGTCATACATAAGCTAACAATGTTTTGATAATTGATTTTACTAAGAGGAGAGAAATATGCAGTTAAACAACACTAATTACTAACATATTCATTGGTCTCAAGAGAATGAATGCATTTTCAACTAAAGAATCCCTATGACTAATCTCTGACCTGGAGTATTCAATCTCTGTCAGCACCATAAGAAAATGGTGTAAAAACATTAAAGCAAAGTGCCTCTCAAACTACTCTGCATGAACTGAGTTGTGTTCTCCCAGAGAAATGGAATTTTCCTCAGTTATATCAATCTCTCCATTTTTATGGACTCGTCTGCCTTATAATGAGAAGAAGATGATTGAAGGTAAGGAATTTAGACAACTTAAAGCTAGTACATTTGGGGGGATTTGCAAATAAAGGAACTCTAGATGACTAACTTAGAAGTTTTAACTAAACTTCAAAGAAACTCCAACATTTATACTACTAGTCAGCCACAAATTGCATAGCATAAAGTTTGACATATTTGTCAAACTTTAGAATTGCAGTAAGGATTCTTTTCTTGTTAGGTGGATTATAAAGATCCTTGGAGCTCCATGAATAACTTCCATCAGGCCTTTGTATCCCTGATTCCATCAAAACACAATCACCTCCAGGATGCCAAAATAAATGGTTATTTTGTGGTATTTACTTATTTTACTGACTTCTCAGCAGTAATTGACACATTGATCACTCCTTTCTTAAAAGACTATCTTCATTTGGCTTCCAAGACCTCACTCTCTCTTGGACCTCCTCATTCCCCGCTGCCTGCTTGTCAGCACACTCTGTTGCTGGTTTTTCTTCATACTCCTGACCTCCAAACACAAGAATGCCTCTTTGCTCAATTATGGCACCACTTCTCTTCTAAAATGGCTTCCCTTGGGATTTTATCTAGTTTCACAACTTTAAATGTTACTTTTATGCTGAGATTCCCAAAAGTATATATCTAGCCTCAGTATCTCCCTTAAACACCAGTCTCCCATGACTATCAGACCCCACAGCATCTCTATGTCAGATAAGTATCTCACTCTAAACATATCCAAAACTTAAATTTTGCCCTCATTCTCTAATCTTTCTCAGTTCAGTAAATAGTGCCTACAACTAATCAAACGCTCAATCCAAATCCTTGAAGTCATTCTTAATTGCTCTCTTTCTCTCACATCACATCCAATCTATCATGTAAATCACATGAACTCTACATTAGAAATATATCCAGAATGAGCTACAAATTCTCACACTACCACTGCTACCACTCTAATCAAAGTCAGCATCATTTCCCCCTAGGAACACTTGCTTCCACTCTTGCCTTCTTGCAGCTAGTATTCAACATAGCAACCACAGTAATCTTTTCAGATATAAGTCAGATTTTTGCCAGCCTCTGGCAATGTACATCTATCTCCCTCCAAGCATAATCCAAATCTTTGCCATAGACTACAAAGCCCTTTGTGATCTGTCACCTTTCTACCTGCTTGACTCCATCTTATTCTATTCTTGTCTCTCTCTCATTATGAATCTCATTTGCATCCTTACTACTCCTTAAACATCTAAAAACTCATCCAAGTTCATACCATGGTATCTTTGCACTTTTCATTTTCTCTTTCTGAAATGTTCTCCTCCAAAATATTCATAAGTCTTGATTCTCCAGTACTTTTTGGTCTCCAATCAAATGGCACCTTGTCTAAGAGAATTTCTTATATAGCATACCTGGCACATTCTGTCCTTGATTTTAGCTAAGTGAGACCTATTTTGGACTTCTGACCTCCAGTACTGTAAGATAATAAATTAGTGTTGTTTTCAGACACTAAGTTTACAGTAATTTGTTAAAGCAGCAATATGAAACTAATACAGATTTCGGTAACTGGAAGTGGGATGCTATTATAACAAATACCTAAAAATGTGCAAGTGGCTTTGGAATTGAATAAAGGGTAGATACTGAGTGAATTTTGAGAAGCATGATAGAAAAAGCCTAGACTACTTTGAAATGACTATTAGTAGAAATACAGATTTTAACTACTCTACTAGTAAAGACTCAGAAGGAAGTGAGGAGGCACAGTAGAGAAAACCCATAGTCTTAGAGAATATTTCAATCATCATAAGCTGATGATTGGTAGAAAGGATAGTAAAAGCACTGCTGGTAAGGGCTCAAAAGGAAATGAAAAACATATTATTGGAACCTAGAAAAAAGAGAAGTCTTGTTATATAGTAGGAGAAGGTTTAACAAAACTATACCCTACAATTATATGAAAAGCAGAACTTATAAGAGAACTTGGATATTTTTCTGAGGCAATTCCCAAGCAAAGTGCTTAAAAATACGGCTTAGTTTGTTCTTGCTTCTTATAGTGAGATGCAAGAAGAAAGATACGAGAAAGAGGGAAGAACTTAATCAAAAACGAACCAGGACTTGATAAAAATGGAAAATTCTTAGGTATTCAGATTGCAAAAGACACTAAATTTAGAAGGTTCACTATCAAGCAAAAGTGTTCTGGTAAGAAAGACAGGAGTATGGCCAGCTTGGACTGGAAGGGATACAGAGATCAAAATGAAAAAAGCTGTAGGACTCAGAAGAGTCCCAGGGTTAGGAGAGAGGGTGCTAAAACTATTCAGCTGCAAATATGTGCTACCTCTGATAAAAAAGGGAGGATGACTCCAAGGGTAGATCTTCCACCTCAGAGAGAAGAGTCATAAGCCCAGAAGATAGAGCTGAAAACCACAGAGGATTATTCCCAGGCTTTTAAACCTAATGTTGATATGTCCGCTGCATTTTAAAATTGCTTGGGACTGGTGACCCTTTTTTTTCCTTCCCTTTTTTCCCTTTTTGAATTGAAATGCCTCTATCTGTTATCCTATGCCTGCCCCACCATTGTATTTTGGGAGCAGTTAACTTGTTTCTAGAGTTTCATAGGTTTGATATAAGGAAAAATTGTGTCTCAGGATGGATTATACTCAGAACCTCACCCATACCTGATTTAGATAATTTAGATGAAGAAAAGTGGGACTTTTGAGGTGATGATGTTAGGCAGTTAGGTAGCCATGAGTGAAGGGACCATAAGCCTGGCTCTGTAACCATAGAAATGACAACACTGACAGCCCAACCCAAAGTCCACCCCTAGGATCTCCCAGAAAAAAACATTTTTCAATTAACAATACCCCTACATTCTAGAGCACAAGGAAATAACTGACCATAACAGAGCAATCAGTTTAGGCCAGCCACAAACACTTGCGTACACTGATCTTTTCACCTCGGCCTTATTATACCTTCATTATAAGATCATACATATGCCTGGAAGTTCATGAATCTAATTATAACAGACTGAATTCTGGGTAAGGACATGCGCAGTTGACAACAGGTTATATAATTAAGCCAACTGTCAATCAAAAATGTCACACATCAATCAGCTAGCACCACCCTTGTAACTTCCCATCACCTCCCAGATATAAGACAGATCTCGCCACCTCTAGGAGGCTATAACTCTCTCTAGTGTCCTCATTTCTCTCTTAAAACATACTTCAATAAATCTTACTTTTCGTAAACTTCACTGATCTGTAATTCTTTATTATATCGGCAGAAAGGATCAAGCTCAACACCCCCACCCCCAGCACCACCAGAAGAATGATGGACTTAGATTGCTCCCAACAGCAACAATGAGATTTAAATGAGATTTTGGACTTAAAGTTGATATTGTACTGAATTGGGACATTTGGGGATGTTGGAATGGGGTGAATGTAATTTGCATATGAAATGGACATGCATTGTGGGGGCCCAGAGAATGAACTTTGGTATGTAGTGTAATGACTCCCCAAAGATGTCTAAATCCTAATCTTCAAAACCTGTGAATATGTTACTGTGTGTTATCTTACTAATACAATGCTTCTACCTATCTTTTTCTGCTCTAGTTCTATGCTTTTTCACTGCCAAAGAAGAAAGTATATACCTGAACAAGAAGGAGTCTGGGCTAAATTAAAAGAGAGAGGGTACATTAGGATTTGGCCAGGTCTCCACAATTTTCACAAATTATGTTTTAAGACAATTCCCGTCTTAAAACTCCCATTCCTTTTGACTTCATGAATAAACACAGTGAATGCTATAAATATTCCTGGGCTCTTAGTAGCTAACATGACACCACTAGCAGCCTCTACCCAGGAAGGAAGCCCTGAAAGTGTATCTTCCTGAGAAGCACACACAGTACACTTAGGAGAGTGAGTTGAACCGTTTTACATGGGCGGATTAGTCACATGCTCTATAATCTCCCCAGAACACTGGTTAAGAGGGAGATCAGCCATTTTTAAAACTGAGTATTTTAATTTCTATAAGTTAATATTTTTTATTTGCTTATTTCTTCAGTGATTCATAACTCAGAGTTATCCTACCTTGAAGTGTTCACTATCTGACGGCCATTTGTTTAAAGAGCTGTTAAGTTTCAAATACATTTTCTGTACTGTCAAAACAGTATGAATGTGCTTATCAGCATTAGTTTTAATAAAATGTATATAGCCAGTAACACTGCTTCTTTTTCTATTTTAAATGTCACCTGAACTACAGCCAAAAAGTAAAAAATATTTTCTGAAATGTTTTTAGTTATCTATGTTGAAAAGACATATTTCTTACCCATACGATGCTTATAATTTAAGGAGAAATGAAGAAAGACATTTATGAAACAGTATGATAGTTACTAAAATAAGAAGCATGGTCCAACATGAAAATAGGTATCGTTGAATTAATGCAAAATCAGTAAATTATATCCTTGGGATATATCAAAAGCCTGTCTTAAGGAGGTTTATTTTATTCATCATTTTATTATTAATAGAGACATAGTGTAATACAATTATTTCTGCATAAATCTTACTCACCACCATTAAACTATTTTAATCCTGGAGCATTTTCCAAGAGAACTATTTAAGATAATGCTAATAAAATAATGGTTTAGAGTTTGTCAATAGACTTCTTGCTAACATAGCACTTATTTGTTATCTGTTTTAAGGAGATGGTTTATTGAACATAATCAGGATAAATATATAAGTAAATGAACATACTCATTTTCCTGATTAATTCTGGATATTGAATACCGTAAACTGTGTCATATGGAATACTATTTTGCTGGGGAAGTCTGATGACTTCAGGTACAATAGCAAATCCATGCTACTTCCATCCTAGGTAAATCTCTAAAGAAATTACTCAAGTTCATTCAAATAATAATGGTCAGATCTAAGATTTTAACAAGTTTTACAGACTCTAAAACTTCTTACAGCATGCAGATTATAGCATAAAAATGTTGTACTTAACTCAAAGTGCTTTTTTTTGGCTTGAGATGTACCAAAAGATTCTTCTGCAAACAGTTATATTTATAGCCAACATGCCTTTGTAATGGTCCAATATCATTAAGTCTGGAAGATTTAAAACCAGTTTTACAAAGTACAAGGATTTCTCAGAGAAAGTGTGGAAATAAGATAGCTAGAAGGAGAGAGAAGTAAGTAGATAGAATTTGATTTTCACAGAGTTTTAATTCCTTGCACAACAGGATACAGTTTCGATTTGGATTTTATTACTAGTGCATCAGTCTTACATTATTTCTATGTAATCACAGTTATCACTGTTTAAATGTTTAGTAGAGCACTCCCATTTAACACTAAACAACATTCTTTCAAATCTCATTATCTATCATTCTGGATTATTGTGTACTGTGCTTAACTTAAGGTTTAGTTAACCCAAACCAGATCTAGTGCTAGGATCATGTCGCATCTACCTATATTTATGAGTGCTAGTTAAATTCCAAACATTGCCCAAAGTTGGCATTCTTTCAAGTTGTTAACATGGTGCACAGGGCCTGTTTGTCCAACATGGGAGGAAGAATTGTCAGAACTGCGATATTTCATTCTGTACTAATGAGGGATCATGTACCAGTAGGAAAATGCTGCATTCTTGATGTTTTTAGATTCTCTGAGTGATTTGCTACAATTATTTTTACATCAGCCAAATCCACCTATAAATCAAATATAATTTTAGCTATCAACTTCTGCATTTTTTCCTATTCATGCAAAGGAATATATGTGAGAAGTAAGATTTCTTACTCCTTTATCACTGCTGCATTCCAGCTTCTTGTCATTGCCTTCCTCTCAAAGCATTAGCTTTGTATTTTTTAATCAAAGATTCCTTGCAGACTTATTAGTGATGACTCCCTCAATCTAACATTCTTCTCTGTCATAAAAAATGAACTGAGGTAACTATTCTGCTGGACCCTCAAAGCCCTTTTTTCTTTTTTTTTTTTTTTTAAATTCAGAGATTATATGGTGTTAGATCTTGAAGGGCTGCTAGAGGACATATAGAATAATCTATCACTTTGCAAAAAGAAAAATGAGGGATTCTTGGGCAACTTAAACCATATTTGGCAGTGTAGCCAAATTATCCTTCTAAATTATGCTTCGGAAAATAATCTGATCCACATTGGCCACAAAAGTAATCAATTCCACTTAACATATAAATAATGTAACATTAAAAGGAAAAAAAAGAAAGACATTAAAGAAGTGTGATGGCATAGTCATCAACCTACAATTAAGGGATGGTATAAAGTGTATAGAGGCACTGGTTTCAAAGTGTTTCTGTTCTGCCAATTACTAGATGCATAAACTTGAAATACTTTTCTGTGTCTCAGTTTTCTTATTTGTAAAATGAGTATAATGAAACCTGCCTCATAGAATTGTTTGAAAATTAATTAATATTTAGAAAATGCTTGGGGTACTACATTGCACCCATAAATATTTAATAAATGATGTTACTGTCATAAACAAGTAAAGGAATCTATATGTAAGAAGGATAAATTAAGACTGGTGCATCATAGGAAATATAACTTAGTATATATATGTTGTATGACCAATGCAATAATCATTTCCAGACAACTTCTCTATTGATGACCTCTTTTACAAAGGCTACAGAAGTTAAATAGTTGCATTTGTAGCCACCCTTGTAGCAAGCCCTGGCTGTGGGACAAAATTCTGACTGATTAGCTGTATGCAGAAATCTGACAAGGGTTTCTGGAAAACCCTTTGCTGACTTTGAGCTGTTTATATAAACCATTTCTGAACTCACAATATTTTGAGGTTCTCATGTCCTTATTTCCTATGGCAGTTGTAAAACTCGTGCAAGAAAAGGGATTAAAAGTGCAACTTGTATTTTAGGACTGTTAACACACATTGCCAGCAGTGTATTAAACAAACTAAGCACAGTTGTTTTTCTTCTGTCCTCAGTACCATAATGCTGCTAATAAATTTGGGAATTTTTTAAAAGCAAAACAAGGTTTTTCCTTTATACTATATGCTTTACAGTAAAGTCAAGTCTGGAATGATGAGAAGATGCTATTTCAGATTTTGTTTTCTGAAATTTAGTTTCTGGAAACCAACCAAGGTACATAGGGAATTCTTTAAGCATCGAGGCTTCCTAAAACATTGTTAATTTCCTGTCTCAAATTTCACTTGGAGCTCCATTTAAAAAATGTAAAAGAAATACTTAAAGAATGTATCACTTTCTTCTTGTAGGTCCATTATAGATACAATAACAGGTAAATCATGACTTATTTTGGTAGATCACAGAATGAAAAACAAAGCCAATAATAAGGATAGGGTTAAAAAATGTAGCCATACCTGACCTACTTTTCCTACTAGGTTTGTCAAATCAATCATTGAGAAAATAATAGGGGACAAACTGATGGCTGGTGATATCATTTATAGTCATCTATACCATTTATCATAGAGATCCTTTTTGAATTAAAAGGATCAAAAGGATTAGAAGTTCACCAAATGACTTACCAAAATTCTATCATGACTCTATATTCCTCCAAATTTTTACTACCTATAGAACTTTGGAACATTAACATTCTTGTGGATTTTCACTCATCACAGGCTTAAATATCTGCCAGCAGTTAGAATAAAAGTCCTCATTAGATTGATGACAAGGGGTTCTCACTTGAATTAATGAGGGGCACAATGAAAATATCCTCAAATTCTGAAAGACTGCAGATTTTTGAAAATGGCTGAAATCTTATGCAGTGCATTCTAAGATGACTAACCAATTAGAAATGTTAAAACCCTGAGTCCCTCAAAGAACTTGCAAGATTAGACAAGTTGGGTCCATTGAATAATGTTTTGGAAGAATGAAAATATCACTGTAAAAAATGTCTTTCTTTTTCCATTTCAGGTTTCCAAGTTTGATGAAGAACATATATGAACTTACAGGCTTTGAAGGCCTTAAGAATTCAATTGCAAGGTTTTGCTCAGGGATTGGGAACAGAAAAACAAACAATATGTAGTTTTCACCACAAGATTGCATCTTAAGAGTGCTACAGGGAAATCCGAATTACTAATTGCAAGGATCACTGTTATTTGGTAACTGTAAATAACTTAGTTTTGTTTTAAGTTAAGCAATTCACTTTTAAACAATGAAAAACCATTTTTTCTTTCAGTGGGGCAAATACTTCACATTTTTACAGAATCTTGTGTTCCTAATTATGAAAGTCTATCCTATTTCATATTCCAAATAAGTCACATTTTGAAAAAATAACTGCAAAGAATATTTTTTATGTAAAATAACCTTCTAGTCATAGTTATACTATAGTTCTACACTATATCATACTTCTTTCTTAAGAGTTTTCTATTGCAGAATAATTTCCTTACCTTAGCATTCAAATGCTTCATCTGCTCAATATTAGCTTTTCAATGTAAGAATAGACTTCTTTCCAACAGGAAGAGCAAAAAGACTAAACATCATAAATATTTAAGTGGATAAACTGGATAATAAAATCTAAGCTAAAGATTTTCTTAATAATAAAAGTCAATAGTAAAACCAATAATAAAAAGTTGCAAAGCCAAAAATCATGTTTAACAGTCAAGGTCCAGAGACCAGGGAGATAATCAATCAGAAAGAGGCCACATTAGAGAGTGAATCAGAATACAAAGAAAAGTTTGCAATCTTGACAAAGGAAACTAGGGAAAGAAGTTTGGGCTCAAATTGGGAAAGGGGAAATTCTCATCCACTATCCAAAACATTAGGTAGTTCTAAAGACCAGCAAAGGTATGGCTCATGAGTGAGTTAAACAAGATAAATGAGTCAGGGAAATTAAATACCCACTGCTGTACCCTTGAAGACTGATCTACCTATTCTCTTAATATGCCTTGAGAATAAAATATCCACACCTTTGGTTTTCCTTCTCCATACTCAATAATGCCTTTCCCTCTGCTCTCTATCCAAACAAATTCATTCATGTTTAACCTGTAGTATTCATTGACCATACCACATGATTTGGTAGTTAAGAATTTGCTACAATATGATGTGAACATATGTTTATGTGAGTATTTGTATGTATAAGCAATTTGAGTGTGGAACCATAAATTTTTAGCACCTCACTGCCTAGGATGTTATATATTTCATAATATTTATTCTCAGTATATGTTTAATAGATATTTCTAGAAGTAATTTAATTGAAATTATTGTTAAGCTCTACCAAGTAAAAGTAATTTCGCAGCCATTAAAATCAACAGAAAGAAGTATTCATACCATCAGTATATTGCCATTATTCAAATTGTCTTCAATATATGGTAAAAAATATATGTATGAGAAAAGAAACAAGAGGTATCAAGGAAAGAAAAAAGGAGAAGTTATATTGTGACTAGAAAATCCAAAAATTAAATTAAAAAATTTAAATTAATAAAGGAGTTAATAAAATAAATGCATAGATCAATATTTTAAAAATATATATTGTCTTGCTATGTGCCAGAATCATTTGAGATGTGTTGAGAGATAACCACTTACAATAAGAAAAAAAGACATAAACTCTTTAATAATTTTAATAAGGAATGATTCAACCTACTTGAAAAAAGAAAAATTATTAACCTTTCAGAAAGACATAATATAAAACTAGGAAAATTGGAAAGATTATAAATATGTAAATTTTTTCCAATTAATTTATTTTATGGAACTAAATAAGAAGGTAATACAGACTGTTGTAGGAGAAAATACAAACAAAAAAGCAAAAAGATTCAGATCAAAATTTTATCTAGTAGGAAACTGGACAAAAGTATGAAAGAATATATTAAGCAAAGGAAGAATAAAAGAAAAAAATTTCTACCATATAACAAAGTTCTTAAGAGTTATAATAACTGAAACAATATGTTGCTAGTACAAAAAAAAAGATCTCCTGAAATAGAATAAATTATACATAAATATTTAAGATTTATAAAAGTAGCATCTGAAAACAATAGGAAAAATATTTAATCAATGACACTGAGATAACATGTTAGGAATTTGAAAACAAAAATCTATTTTAGACTTACAACTCATACTGTAAAGCAAAATAAATCCCATGTGTATTAGAATGTTACTTTTAAAGTAACTATAAGAGAGCTAGAGAAGAAAACATTTAAAATTTTAAGCACAGTAGGATAAAAATCAGATATTAAACAATGACAAACTTTACAAATAAAAGTTAAAACTCTGAAACTTAGAAAAAGATACGTAGGTTGCTAAAAATAATTGCCTCAAAGGGGATGAGAAAAAGAATATAACTAGAAAGAAAATCATCAACAACCTAGTAAATAAATGACATGAAAATGTCAAGAAGCTCAATTAATAAAATACATAGAAAAGTAACCTTGGTAGTAATTAAATAATGACCAAAAATAAAATTCTACTTTGCTTATCAAATTCCTCAAATCTTCAAAAATATACATAAATTGCTGATGTCCAAGTAAATGTGTATTATTCTTTACAATTTGGAAGTATCTAAATTTAAAAGTTTAGAGAGCAAAAAACTACCCAAAATAACCCCAAAAGAGTAAAAACTCATTAAATAAAAAGATGTTTACAATGACATTAGTTAAAACTAGTAAGGTAGAAATAAGCTAAGTATCTAACAGTAGGGAAATGCTAATTAAACTGTACTACATGCACTGAAACTGATATTGTTACTATAACTAACAATAATAATTATAAAGTTTATACAGTAAAATACTCATGAAATATCAAGTGACAAGTATTCATACTATTTATGAAGAATGACTGCAATTTTGTCAAGATATACATGCATATGTGAAATTTATTATATGCGTTATTTGTATAATGAAATACTATAACATTACAGTAACATTTTTAAATTAAAGGTAGGTAACTTTAAAAGGCTTGCTAAATTACCCTCTAACTAGGTACTAATTAATCAATATTTATTAAAGAGTCCACTTTTCAGCACCTTCATCATTTCTGAATATTACATTACATTTTGAATTTTTTAGTTTAAAAATTATTTTTCATTGCTATTTTTTGTTTCTTTATATTTAATGAGACTGAACATCTGTTCACCCTACCTGGCCATTCACTTTTCTTCTATGACTAGACAGTTTTATCTTTTCTCATTTTTATTGATAACTTTCTTATGGTTAAATAGATTATATTCTATTTCAAAGGTAAAGAAAGGTGAAAAAATACATGTATTATATTTTTTAAAAGGCTATTTTAAATATGAAAACTCTTAGATTCTCGTGTCATATGTTGATACATTGATCACTGGTTCATGTATAAAAATGTATCTCTATTATTTTATAGTTTATAAGGCATTTTCAGATTAGACTTCATGAATTAAGTTTTAGGTTGTTTATTATGGAAAATGTCAAAATTACCTTATTATAAGTGTGAGGTTTCTATGTTCTAGTAAGAAGCTCTTTAGACTTATAGTCGACTGTTTTAAGTTTCAATCTGAAGATTCCTCCTGCAAAATATATGATAACCTGCAAAACTGTTTTCTCATTCATTAAACTAAAAATTTATCTTTAAAGGCTGTGTAAGGAGTAATTCAGACAGCATTTTTAATTTTCAAATCCCCTACAAATGTTAGGGAACACACTTCCTGCTTTACTTATGACATGGTTCTGTACTACTCCACAGAAAGCAGCTCTATAGGGAAGGCCTTATATAGATTATTTTTTATTTATTGTTTGGTGGTTGTGATATTATGAGTCATTCGAAATATTTTGTAATGAAATGTTCTATAAAGCAAGATTACCTTCAAAATGCCATAATTCCAGAAAACTGGATAAGATAACCAGCTGTTAATTGTAATCTACAGTTGATGTGTTTTAGTTTCATGCTCTGAGATTATCATAAAATAATATCTGATATCTACCCATGAAAAGACTTTAAAAACTTGTTAAAAGCTATCAGCACTAGAACTATTTTCTTATCAGAACTAAGAATGACTGAACCTGTTTAACTTAGTGCCAAATACATTATAAATACTCAATAAATACATATTATATGATTAATATCAGAAAAATATCCCACTAACTAGTCATTTTCCAGAAAGCCTTTTAATGTTGCCAGGTTAGTTTCAAAACAAGTTTATAATTCGATTTTGTATAATTTGATTTTGTAATAATCCTTTTCACTTCCCAGATTGACATAATTATACCTTTCTAATTTGTACATTATTCATGTGTGGCTCTGCTTGGTTTCATAATTAAATTCTGAGTAAAATGGCTCTCACTCTCCATTGAGAGTACCTACGTACAATTGTTTATGCATTTCTTTTATACTTTCGACTTACCAAGTTAACTGCCATTTTAGTTTCTAGTTTAGGATTTAATTTAATTTAATGTGAATCAAATTCTCACAAAATAACTGAAAGCCTCATAAAGCAAAGTAGAATTCCTTGAATTTATGAAGAGAAAATATGTTTACATACAGATAAAAGAAAATGTAGGAAGCTGATTTATGTGTAGTTCATGAATTAAAATATTACAGTTTAAGATTTTTGACAAAGCAGAATTTGCAACTAAACTATTTTGGATCTACACTTACATATTTAGAAGTATAGTGAGATAAATGTGAGAAGATGGAAAACAATTTTTACGAAGACAAATCTAACCTTTCAAGTAGTCATTTACTCAGTAAACACATTTATGATGTGCTCTGAGGTGGGCTGTTGGGGATAAAATTAAAAAAGAAAAAGGCATAATTTGATTTTAAATAGTTCACAGTCATATAAAAAGGACAATGATAAAGTATAAGTGCTATAACTAATGTGACAAAAATCACAATAATACAAAACATAGATCCTTGTCTTTTTCTCCATCTTTTAAGGAATATCATTTGTAAGCAAAGCCTGATTATATGTTACTGTTTTTCTAAAAGGAATATATATGCCTTACTGCTAAATTGTATACCTGAAACTTACTGGACTTTGTTAACCAATGTCATCATAATAAAAATTAATTTAAAAATAAAATTAAAAATTAAAAAAATAAAGATCAAGGAAAAAAATAAAATATAAAATAAAATAAAATAAAATAAAATAAAATAAAATAAAATAAATCATGGCCATAGCTGCAAAATGGTGAGCCCAAAAAGGTATTTGCTAGCTTTGCGGTTAAGATACAAGCACCTGGGAAAATATTTAAGAATTGACATGGTAAGAAGGTTGGAGACTGGTGACAATGATGAAAGGGAGACATTAGAATAGTCAAATTGCAATGCAAGAGAGAATTGTGGATTAAGACTGAGAGATGAAGAAGCTATTATAAAGTGTGGATCATTACTTGGTAAAGAAAGAGGAAATCTACATCAGACTGTTAGGGAATATTATTAGGTTCTACATGGTGAGATTCCTCCCCTGTGATATCAAAATCCTTCAGTAAATATAAAGGGTGCTCTTCGGTGATGTTTTTAGCAGATGATGTGCTTCTTCAGATGCATCTACATTTGAGATTGCATTTAAAGTTAGCTGAGTAATTCAAGATGGCACACAACATTTGGTTGAAAGTTATATTTGAAATGATATGGGAAAAGAGTTGAAAAGTTTGCTTATTCCGAAAACAGGTGAGAAGTATTGGGAAAAGACTTCACAAATGCAGTCTTTGAATACAAACAAAGATGTCAAGAAAAGAGAACATAAGTTAAGAAAGGCTGATGAGTTTCCAGTTTAAAAGTAGTGGATAGAATTGTGGAAACCAGATATTATGAGCCTTATGACAGTATGCGATAGGAAGTAAATAATGACATCTAAATTGTACTATCTACAAAAGCAGGAACCATTCTATTCTAATCAAACCACTAGATTTAACTGCCAGATAATAGGAGATATATGAGGGATAGAAGAGTATATTAAGGCACATGAAAATGCAATCAAACAAAAACAGAATATGGACATTGTATAGGTCAAAAACTAGGTTTCTTCAAACAAGGGAAGAGGGAGGAATTGTCAAAAAAAAAAGAAAAAAGAGAGAGAGAAAAAAATAAATAACAGCCACATACAATTTGTGGACTTTGTTGGAGTTGAATTGAAACAAACCAACTGGATAAAGCTTTCTTTGAGACAAGTAAGTTTGAATATATCGTTGATATTATTTAACATTAAAAAGAATTCATGATAATTCTCATGGGTATAAACACAGATATTACATATACTTTTTTTACATTCCATGTCAGAGATGCATACTGAAGTATTTATGGATACAATTACATGATGATTATAGTTTATAATACTCTAGTTAAAAATGTAAGAGGCATTAATAGAAAAAGAATGTTATAATGTTGATCTCTTTTTTTGAAACTGGGTAATGGGTACATGGATACTCCGACATGTTTTACCTTCTGTATAGTTTTAAAATATTTCATAATAAAAAGTAAAAAATAAAATAAAGACAATGGAGTAAAGGTTTCCCTGCTCTGTTTTAGCTCTCTGAAATCACAGCTCTAGAACTTCCATTTGGTTCTTTATGATACACTCTATTTCTCTGTTAATATTTTCTATATTTGCATTCACTGTAAACATATTATCCATTACATATTTGAATACCAAAGGAATAGCTGCTTTAAAATTCTTGTTTGAAAATTACAATATCTGGGTTATCTCAAATTTAGTCTCTATTATTTTGGTTTTTTTTTCCTCTTGAGAATAGGTCACATTTTTATAGATCTTTGTATGTCATGTAATTTTAATTTAATGCTGCGTTTTGTCAATGTTGTTGTGAAGATTCTGGATTCTCTTATATTCTTCTGAAGAATTTACTTGTTAATTTAAGCAGATAATTAATTTTATTGGACTCAAAAAGTAAACTTTCTCCTTTGAGCTGCTCAAATCTCATGTCAGCCTTTTATCCTTATCTGTATTTTTTCCTGTGCCTGGTTCAGACAAAAGTCTTGGGCAAAATTTTATGCAGTACTTGGGAATCTTTGTTTCTGTCTCTCTCCTTTCTAGGATCCGCTCTCACATTTTAGTGACTTTGGTTTCCTTAAAGTCTGTTCTTTAGGCCTGAAAGCAGGCATGTTCTTATTAGAATTTTAGCCACATCATAAATAATTAAATTCGGCCGGCTTTTAGGCTAAAACTCATAAACTGGCAAAATCTCCATACGTAATTTCCGTCTTCCAAATGTCAACTTCCTCTAAAATCCACCTGTTTTATTTTCTCTCCAGGGCTTCACATAATTTAAAAAACATTTTATTTTCTTATTGGGGTTATCCATGGAAGGGTTGAGTTTGCTTGGAGCTTACTTGGCATAACACACAACACACAATTACTTAAAGTTGAAATCAAGTAATAAGGGTATAAAAATATTAAAAAATATAAGAATAACATTAGAAGTACTGAGAAAACATAATAGATAAAAAGATCGTTGTAGTGGTGAAAAATGGATATGAGAAGAAAGGAAACTATTGCAAAAGTTCTCATTTGTTACAGATATTAGTGCTAAAAATAATAATACATTCAAATTCTGGGGTGCTAATGGATTAGTGGGTGAGGATGTTGTAGACTAGCTGAAGATAAATTTGATAAAGTGGGTAGTATCAGATTGTGATGAGTATTATGTGACATGCTAAGATATTTGAACTTTTTCCTATAGAAAGAAAAGAAAGGGATTTGCAACAGCAATGGGAAAAGCCATTTATATAACAACTAGAGTTCATTTGAGAAATTGGTAGAAGCCCAAAAATATGTGATAAATTTTCTCTAAAACAGAAACAGAGTCTTATGGTGATCATTACTAATTTTATACAAATATCAAATCATTATGTTGCATACCTGAAACTAGTAATGTTGTATGTCAATTATACACCAATTAAAAAAACAGTGAAATGTATACCTTAAGTAAATGTAAATTTCTGCGAACAAACCAAGAGTTACTGCTTCATGATCCATGTATTTTTTAAGCAAGAGAAAAAAAAATGCACCCTTAACACACCAAACCTATCAATTAATATTGAGCCTGAAAGAAACTGTCATTTATTAGAAACTTCATTTTAACAATAAAATTACGTGTTACTGAGATATTGTAAGTATGACTTTTTCAAGATAGTTTTGGATTTACTATAGCAACAGTGGGCTGTAGACGTTCTCTCACAAAACAAAGCCATTCAACGAGTGGCTAGTAATAAAAAAATAAAGTGAGATTAATATTGCCCTTGCTAATCTTTCCTTAAAATAAGCTTTAGTATATAGCTTTAAAAAATAATATTCTAAAAATGGTTTAACTCTGAAAAGAACTAATTTTTTAAAAACTAATAGGTTGTGAATACATTAAATGTATTATCTGTAAGACATAAAAAAAATTGACATATAGTAACTACAGACTTGTTACAGCACACATTACTGCTAACCTTTCTCTCTGCACTTTTTCTACATGGCATGGATCAGTTTTAAGTTCCATCCTGTATAAATCAAATAATAATAATAATTTCAATAATTACCATTACTGAACAATAATTATATATTAGAAACCATATGAGGTATTTTACATTTATCAGGTATATTACATTATCAGGGGTAGGAGAAAGTATATCAGTGAGTAACCAAGATCATAAAGCCAACACAACAGAGCTGGGAATGGTATCAGCTCAGTTTAGCATGTCCTTTACATTATATTGTGCTGCCATCCAAGGTATAATACTACTGTAATACTGCCTACACCTCTAGCTAGATATCGCCATCACTAACACAGATTCAGCATCTGTGCACCAAGTTTATCATTGTCATCCGAAGCAGGACACTGCCTTCAACCATCCACCCTGCTATGTTGCTAGCTATATACACATCTGAAAAACTAAAATTATATATGATTCACTTTCCCATAAGTGAGTTACTGCAGCAAGTCAGATAAAATCGACTCATAGTTTAGGCATTTAAAGAAGATGAATGCTTAACTATACAAGAGAAATGTATATTTTATAATGTCAGTATTCTGAAAAGAGAAGCATCACCCCTTAATTTAACTGTTTTGAAATTAGAAATTTGAAGGTATAGCCTTTTTCAAAGCTATGTATCTTTAGGGCCAAAGTCAATTCTCAATAATATTGTATCTTAAATAAAGTTGGTTTTACTGCATTCCTAATCTGCCTTCAATAGCACCAGTTCATTTTTTTACATTTAGTAATCTGGCACCCTAACTTCAGAGTTTTCACTGCAGGGTTTCATGGGAATCTGTTTTCTTAATCCCAGGAACTCATGTTTTAGACCAGAGATTAATTTTTTTAAGGAAAACCTATAATGCTTATTTTTGAGATATACTTTACAGTTTCAGGTTTTAAGGGTACGCTCTCTTCCAGCTTCTGTCTAATATTAGGCTTTTTCCAATGCCTTTAAATAATTGTATGTAATAGTTTGTCCAGATTTTATAATGGTTCTATGTGGAAGGTTTTGTCCAATCACATCTCTCTACCCCCACTACCAGAAGTTGTCCTGATCTAAGTCTTAATATGAGACTTATGTGTTGACTTGTAGGGTAGTAGATTCAGGAATACTTAAAACTGATGCAAAAATGTGTGTGAATGCATTATTGTGAGGAGAGAGAGAATTACTTTCTTCAGATTCTCAATGAGGTTTGTGACACAGAGAAAGGTTAAGAATCACTGCCTTATCAAGACTTAGATGTGCTTTTAAATTTCACTACAATTATGATACTAAAGTAGCTTTCATCTTAGTTATTCCTTTATATATAATTCAAGTGGATTTAAAATCATTTTTAATTGACAAGAGAAAAAAAAAAAAACATAAATTCTCCCAAGGTAGCAATCTCTCCTTATTTTTGAAGATCTGAATGCCAGAAGTTTGTTTTATTCACCTCTGTTCTGAGTATGGGAAAAAAACACTGAATTTTAGATTCTGCATCCTAGTCTTCTCCTGTGCTCCAGGAAATGAATAGCATTTTGTATAAAAAGATATAAGAACCTCTTTTATGTACATCATGACATAGTGGTAATAAAATCTAAGTTTTGCTTGCTGACTTCTGGCCCTGAATGCATTATGCATAATCTGAGTCATCTAAATGGAATGGAGATTTAGCGTTTCCCTCAAAGATTATGCATAAAGATTCATTTTAATCTCCCAAACAAGACTATCCCACCCCATTTTACTATATATTTTTTTTTTCTGTTTGTCTTTTTCCATTGTAAAACTCGATAGAATTATCCCACATTTAGAACTAGCTATACAGACAGCTTGAATTGAATCTATATTAGTTAGTTACTGGATTTTAAAGAGTGTACTTAATTAAAAACAGGCAAACAGATATGTTGGTTCTTTATTTTGAAGCTGTCTGGACCTAGACTATGAATTGTGGGGGTAGAGCTATATTTCTATCATACTGTGGCTGGTGACTTTTAGTGATTCATTTATTTTATCATTTTCAACACCTGCTCTGAAATGCCAGATACTCTTTAATCTAAGTGTAGTATTTGTGCAATAAGAGAAAAAGACAAAAGACCATACATACTATAACAATTACATCATATGTTCTATATTAACAGCAAGCACAGGGACTTATGGGATGATATTAATAAGGCAGTTAATAATTTTAGAGATAAAATCTATTGGGGAGATGACCCCTAAAATTATTCTTACTTGATTACAAAAGGATGATAAGGCTTTTATTCTTTCATGATTGTCGGAATGAAATTGAGCAGGATAATACATCAACTTCAGTGAAATGGGAGGCATTCAATATGTTTAGGTATCATACTGAGGTACAAGTGGTAGGGAAGGAGGCTGAAGAGTTTGAAAAAAGATAATAAAAAGCCTTACCACCTAATGGGGCCCCAGGATCATTAAGAATTTAAGACACAGAAATAACGATAAAATAGCAAAACACACACACATACACACACACATATACTTTTGTCCCTTTGTTATAACAAGCAAGAGACAGTTAGAGACTGGTACAGAAGGAGGGCATGTTTTAATTGGGAGGCATGAACATAATATAAATGGACTCTTCCGGTGTGAATCCTACAGAACACTTAGAGGCAGAACTGCGAACTCACTCAGTTGCCTTATTAGGAGTGGACTTGGACTTCATTTTATAATCACTATCTCATTGTTCCTTTCCACAAATACCACAATTGCACAGACTGATGATACTTATAACTGTTTAATTTTGAGGAATTTGAGTACCGTTCATCATCTTTTATTTCCACATATTTTTAACCATTGTTTCCAATCACTGAATAAGTAAACAAGAAGTACAGTCACGGTCATCCAGAGAAGTCTGGTATGTGATACTGGAAACAGGCAAATAGATTTGAGAAAAATGTAATCAGTTGGTAACAAGGACAAAAAAGACTCCACCTTAATATTTATTTTAAAGCTTTTGTCCTCTTTATGTATAATTTTATGTTTGTGTGTATGTATATACTAATCTTTGGCAAAAAATTTATTTGGAGATATTACTGAAGTAAGGTAAATTTGATTGTTTAACAGATAACTCATACATATTTATTCTAATTTATTTCTTTCTCATCCAGACGATTAAGTTATTAGATGGCTACCATTTATGATCAACCTAGTGTTCTTAACGTCCATCAAAAAGCTGATTGTGACAAAGGATAGCCTGACAAAATTTTAGTCAGAGACAGAGAATTAGTCAATTTCTAACAACCAAAAAGAAGTCTCTCTTGACTTATAAAAGAAGAAAAAGTCTTTCCTGACTTATGTAATAGAGAACACATGGATAACTGACTATAATGTGAAGATCATTTTATCCTAGTCAACTAATATATCTCCCTTCTGAAAACAATTTTCTACTAAAAACAAGCAGCCAATATAAATGTATACAATAACCTTTGCAACTCATCTGTCTCTTTTAAGTAAAAAATATTTAAGTATTTATAACCTTTTACCTGAGAATTCCAATAAGTGAATATTTTCTGTAGAAACAATCTAATTTAGGGAGAAAACATATTCCTAGAAGTATTAATTAGAGTGTTATTTATAACAGAAATTTGAATAACCAAAAGCACTAAGATAGAGTAAGAATTAGGTACATTTACTACAAACACAAGCTAGAAAATTATATTACAACTGAAATTATTTTTATAAAATATTTAAGTATGGAACAAATATTAGCTCATAAATTTAAATAAAAATATATAGTTAACTAGTTAAAGAATTCACCCAAGTGTGCACCAGGATATCTGTATAAGAACATTCATAATAGCCGTAAACTGAAAACAGCTCAAATGTCTCTAAACAATACAATGAATATAAACTAGAATATTTAGACAAGGTAATATTATATAAACTGTAAATGAACTATAGCTACAAACAAATGAAACTTATTAATACAATGTTGAGCAAAGGCACTGAAATGCATATAATAAGATGCTCAATACAGTTTGTCTTTCGTTAGTCTGTGCCCATTTCTCGATAGACCCAGGTATCTAGGCCTGCTCTCCAGTTAATGTGTTCCTAGTACCTCCTCCTCAATAAGCCTGGCTATAAGAACTGTGAACAAGATCTATGAATTACTTGCATCTCCATTTTCAACTTTAAGAGTAAAAATGACACTTGTTTTTCAACAAATAACAATGGGGATGAAATTCACTACTACATGTGTGAATAGTTTTTGTTTTGTTTTGGTTTTTTTTGCTATTTTTATGCTAAAATGTTAGTATTATTCCTATAAGTGATGGAAAAACTGAATAAACACATTACAATTATCAAGTATAATTTTTAAATTAAAAAATAAGTCTACTTTCATTTTTCATGAAAATGAAAACATACTTGTCAAAAACTATCTTTGAAATATACCACTGGAGTATAACTCCTTGATAAGACATGAGAAAAATCTAAGACTAATTCCTAATGGCCTATAATGCTCCATTCATTAGTTGTTATGACTCATTGACTTTTCTCTTTATCTTAAGAATAAAGAGCCTGGGGGCAGGGCAGGGGAGGAGGAACCACCATGAAGGCATTTTTTTCAAATCTTGGGTGTTTATATTTTAGCAAATAGTGTTTCTTGATTAAAAAAAAGAATGAAGTGCTTTGTTTTCAGATACTTTGTTTTTTATATAATACTTTCCCAATAAGACAGTCATAAAAGAGGGTGGTACAAGCAATTAAAATAGCTTTGGTTATAAATTATCCCTCCAGAGACTGTGATTTCTAGTGATACATCTGTTTTCGCAAATAATGCTTGTAATAACATTGTATTGCTGAATTTTCTTCCATGTAAATATTTGTTCCTAACTTATCCCAAGTTACTCCCACTGAAGCTGCTATTGATGTGTACGCCTTAGAAACTTCAGTTTTTTGATATGTTTCTGTTCTCCAGTTCCTCGAATGTTGCATGAGCCTATGTGCAATCTAAGGGATCTGTCAGCTCTAAATTATTGTTTTTCATGTGCTGCATATTATTAAAGTATAATATTTTCCCTCTGGCTGGTTTCTGTGCAAAAATATAAATCAATGTCAGTTTCTAAATGGGAATATAAAAAGCATCTACCTGTATTTACTTAGATATTAGTCAAGACTCCAGCTACAGATAATTGGCAGTTACTCAAGCTAGCTCAAGCAGAGAAGAAGAAGGAAAAAAAACGAATTCAGGCATCCTCAGAGAACAGGACAGACATCAGTAACCTTGATGGAATTCTCTCAACTTTCTTTCTTTATGTACAGCTCTCTGTGAAAACTGGCTTTCTTTGCTTCAAAGTGCATACAGGAGAATATGGATGTCCTATACTCCTGAATTGTACGACTTCCAAACACTTTTAGAATTCAATGTACTATTTCTTGGTCTCTTCTCAATTTGCAAGAGAGGAAAAGAGACTGCCCCCATCCCATCATATGTTAAATGCTGGTCATTACAAGTGAAAACAAACCTAGCTGCTGGAAAGCAATCCCCTTAGATAAGAGTAGGAAATGATTTAAATATGTCTACTATAAGCTATCTAGTCCAAAACTAGCCTTTTTGTTTCTTGAAATACAAGTCTACTACCTTTGAATTTGAATTCAGGCCTACAGTCTTAGAAGAAGCCTAAGAGCCTAAACTGATATATTTTATAATAATTAGTCCCTCTAGGAGGAAACACAAAAGGCTTTCTGATCTATTACCCTGTGATCAGTTCCCTAAAGTGATTTTGGCATCTACAATGTGTAGCAACAGCTAGACGTTGCTTCAGTTCTCATACACAGCCTCACTAAGCAGGTAGACAATTTGAAGCAAATGCCAGCAATGTATGTTACAAGAAGCTGTGTGAGTATTAGGCAAAAACAATGTGTAATTCATTCCTCTTATTAATGAGCCATTTCCCCTTCAGGCAAATTATTTCATCAATGTATGATAGTGAAGGGTTTCAGTCAGACCTTCTTGACAAATTAGACATGTTGTTGGACAGGTTCCACTGTTTTAGAAATAAACACAAAGCTTTTTCAGCAGAGCTTTCTCAAAAAGCAACCTGGAAAGAGAATACACAATTCCAGCAGTCCCAGATAATCTGGTGTGGAACTTCAGAGGATTTTCTTATGGGACCCAAAAGTGAAGAAGGTATTTGGGCAGTAAAGGAAAACTAAGACTTACAGAGAAGAAAATCAGAGATGAATTTAATTAGTGGCAAGAGATATTGTCAAGACACATGCTACAGAAGACGGAAATTTAAATGAATATCCTCTTAACCTTTTTTTTCTGATTTTTATAAAATCTATAGCTCAGAGGCAGAAGATTCAGAAAGATGAAGTCATGTCCTCAGTACAGCAAAGTACTTCTACTGAAAATACTTGGTTGTGTATGTGTTGCATTAAAATGCTAGAGCATATTTAACAAAGTAAACATAGTTCATGGGACTAAAATTTTTATATGAGTAACAGGATAAATTTAAGTAAATCATCATCTTTGCTATGATTCCAAAATTACAAGACATTTCCCAGCAAAGTATTCTCTTTCTTGTAATACAATTTAGGAGATGGGGAACAGATGGCAGTAGGACAACACTGAAAGTCAGAAATTCCTGAAATGCTACCAATGGGGGAAAATGTTTTAAATAATAATTTTAAAAGAGAGAGAATGAAGGAAAAAAGAAGAGAGGAGAGGAGAGAAGGAAGAAGATAAGAGGGAGGGAGAGAGAGAGAGGGAGGGAGGGAGGGAAAGATGAACAGTGAGAATCTTGCATTATTGCATTGAGAAATCCCATAACTAATATCAGTTTGGCTCCTTCTTCCTTTACTCCGTCTCATTTTATAAAATGTTGTGGCTTTAATCATTTTAAAGGAAGTACAATAAAAGTGTGATTTTCTAAATACACAGAGTCTAGTAATCCTATGAGACCCCTGTCAGGATTTTGGAATAGAGATCATGACTACTTTATGAAGAGTATCCACTAAAGATAGCTCATTTGTTACTCTGATTATTATAACTAGTATTTACATTGTTCCAGACAGTTTCAAGGTGCTAAACCATAAAATGAACAGTGTTTAATGTGTGCTTCGGCAGTCCTACAAACTCAAATTAGGATTCCTGATTTAGATTACATGTTACCCACATTTCTCATCCCTAAAATTCTGTCACTGTAACCACTGAGGTATAAAATACCGATTTCTCAGCCCATAGGATTTCAGCTTCACATCAAGGACAATGTTTAAATATTTTATTGTCCAACATAAGAAAGTTAATTTCCTCCCCACCCTCATGTCAACAGCCTCACTTGAGAACATAGAGAACGGACTCAGCTTCATCCAGGCACTGAGAATTAATTCCCAGTGAAATGATGGTAAAATGAGAGGTTTGAACAATAACATTTTATCTTCCCTCTATATGGTATAATGTATGGGAGATCACATTGGATTCAATCTTTCCAAACTCTGAAAAACATCCTGCCACAAAAACTGTATTATCTTCCTACCTGACCTAAATTTTTTAGCAAGATTACTCATTTTATATTTTATAGTTTCCAAATTTCTTACAAAAAACATGTGTTACCTTCAAAACCTAAAAGAAAAAAAAAAATTATGGGGAAAACTGTCAGCAGGTTACTAGAACAGAAAAGACTCCAAGTGCATCATCACGATGAGGTACCAAATTTCATGAGAAACAAGTAAGCAAGTCAAAACCAATTGAATCTCAAGTAAAATATTAGAATCTATCAAAGTGAAAAAGGAAAAGAAGCAGGTTGGTCCTGAATAGTTTACAGTGGCAGTCTTATTTGTGGGCAGGGTCTCTTTTGATATTTACCTGTTACAGAAAACCTAACATCAAAATCTAACAGAGGTATGCTGTGATGAATATATTTCCCAACTAAAAATGAAACGACAGTGAGTATTAAGTAGAAGATGCTCATGAAGGCCATGAGACATAATATTTGAAATTTAAAAAAATTTAAATTCCTGGTCACTGAAGTTATGGAATACAGGAAAAGCTGATTTCCATAAGAGGAAATTGTGATATAGGTATAACTAAATAAAAAATATATGTTATCATTTGTCAAAAAAATACTTCTTCAGAAGTGACCTGTATTTAGACAAGCTGGCAAAGATCTGAGGATACAATATAAGACTCCAAAGGACTGGTAGATAGGTGCAATGGTTCTTGTTTGGTATGAGAAGAGGAGGAATTTTACTCTGGATTACAGAAAGGAGTGGGGATGTGAAGAGTTCCATGGCAGAGACAAGATGAAAATGAGTGAGGGGGAAGAAGGGTGAAGACAAGAGAATACAATCCCATGATTTCCTTTAAACCTACAAGTCACATCTCTGGAACACTGGAATGCTGCATAGGAGTGGATTTCTTGTAGAACAATAAAGAGTAGCTGAATTTTGGAACCAGTATAGTATTTTTGCAAAACAGAGATGACACTAAAAGATGCAGAAGTGCAGAAGCAGAGAGAGCTGAGACTAACAGAGATAGAACAGGGGCTGAGGGCTGTCACAGGATGTAGAAATGGGGAGGATGGATGCTGGTTGCAGAACTCAAGACAGTAAGATATCATGTAATTCAAAGTAAATCTGGGGCATGTGGGGCTCAGGGTGAAGAAACAACTTGAGTTGATGGCCAGGGAGCAATGTGATGAACCTAGGCACCAAAAAAGATGGCACTCCCTCGATTACTTCTTTATCATCATGCTACCTGTCACCCCTCTGCCAGGTTTATAAAGTAAAACCAGAATTGTAAAATAGCCTCCTAGAAGAATTTCTTACAGCCATTTATTTTTAAAAAATTAAGCTAGATCCCTGTAAATAGGGTTAAGCAGGTCATTATAATTTGGAAGTCCATTCAAAGAATATAGTTTTAAAATAAAATAATAGATACTTAATGACACTGGTGTTGGTTTTACCCATAAAATCAGACAGAATTATAAATATTTCCAATTTTATCTTGCAGCGGTTGATCCCAATTTGCCCAATTTGTCTAATTCAGGAGATGAAAATATTTCATGGAGTTAAAAAAGAGACACAGCAGTGTTTGTCAGTGATAAACAAGGAAATAGGGGGTAGATAGAAGGAGACTGAGGAAAAAAGGGGGAAGGATAAAATTAAAGAGGGACAAGACCAGCTCTCTGGATGTGTGACTTGTGCAACTGCTTAAGGTCCTGCACTTAGAAAGATTCCACTTTGGGTTTAATGTCCCGCTGTCAGGGTCTTGAAATTCTTCTCTTTTTAAACAAAAGGCCTCTACTTTTATTTTATACTAGGCCCAACAGGTCCAGAGGGAGAGTAAGAAAGAAAGATGAAATGGAAAGTAAAAAAACATAAAAATTATTTTGCTCTAGTTAAGATTAAAGAAATTGGAGGTGAGATGGCTTGGTGAATACCACTCAATATTGAGTAAAGTGGAATGGGGAGAAACTGGAGAGTACAGGATATTTGATGCCGTTTAATTATCATTAACTAAGTGCTCAATGAAGCTAATCTGTGGCATCTTCTTAGTTTTTCTAGACCCATGCAGAGAGAAAAAGCTAAACAAATATGCAAATGTGATAACGAGAAAAAATGTGATCATTGAAGCTGGACATGCACACATGCATGTGTGGGAGTGGGGGTGGGGTCAGTGCTTCAGCCTTCAAAGGATGAGACCTTGAGGCATCCATAGGACATTGGAATCAGTGACCTGAAAGATTATAGGGTGAGATCAAACAAAATAAACTGAAGTGCCTTTTACCACAAAATGCCAAAAATCCAACTTGAAATGAATCTACTTCATACAAATTATCCTTAAAAATTGGATTATATTAGTATTTTCTTTGTCGCAGGCACTGTTCTAGACTCTGGGAATTTGGTGGTAAACAAGAAAGATTGTAGTGCCAGTCTTAAGAGAGCTTAGAGCCTAGTGAGCCTACATTCACGAGTAACTTTCTTATTAAAATTGTAATAAGTGTGTCTATGGCCATGCTACCCTGAACAAGCCCAATCTTGTCTGATCTTGGAAGCTAAGCAGGGTCGGGTCTGGTTAGTACTCGGATGGGAGACCATCTAGGAAGACCAGGTGCTGTAGGTAGAAAAAATAAAAAAATAAAGGATTGTAAACTGACAAGGTCCTTGCAATCTGTAAGGTCAACCAAGGATTGCCTTGCCTAAAAAATAAAAAATAAAAATAAATAAAAATATTGTAATAAGTGCTTTAATGACTATATAATGAGATAAAAATTTTCATATTGGAAGCCTAATCTAATATGAGGAAGAGAACTGAGAGCCTTCCTGAAGAAGTAGAATATGAGATGAGATTTGCGCAAAAAGGTGTAAGGAATTAAGAGGAATTAAGGTGAAGGAATTAAGAGGATTTCGGGCACACAGCCACTGCAGCACAATGAAAAATTACCTGAGGTCCTTTGAAGCAGAGTTTGCTTTTCTTTTGTTCCCTGTTATACCTTACCACCTAAGAGAGTGCCTGGCACATAGTAGATGCTTGATAAATATTTATTGGCTGAATGAATGATTGAATGATAGGTTCTACAATAGCACTAAAGTTTTAAAATTCCTGAGCTAAAGAGATCACGATAAAAGCAAACCTTCAAAGAGTAAGCAGATTGTAGTCGCTAACAAGTCGACATGGAAATAAATTCAAGAAATAGTGTGAAAGGCACCACTAATCAAGCATCGAGTTCTGAAACAGCTTGAATCATTCCTGTTCAGAATCATAGTCCTCAGAGTCCAGCAGTTTTGCACAGGCCATATGTTAAGGAAGTTCACAGTTTAAAAAGTTGTATCTCCTCTACATGTGTTATGTAACTCTAAGCAATAGATCACTCTTTACAGGAACCAGATCAACCCTAGTAATTCCATATACCTCTGAGGAAACTATACCATGCATTGCTTATGAGTAGTTAAGGCTTGGATAGAAATATTCTTTTATTTTCTTTCAGTCTAAAATAGGCTGACCACTGACCAAGACAGAGAATTTTTATTATATAATTCTTAAGTCACTTTGCTGGATTGTTTAACTTGGACAGAAATTTAAGGCTTTAACACAAATTCATTGTGGTGAATGATTCAGGACTTGCCCCTCTTTTTTTTCTATGATTCCACTCTCTCCACTAAAGGACTGCCCCACCCACATAGTTAATTTTCTGAAAGAGTGACTTTGGTCCCTGCAGTAAAAAGAAATTTGGAACTCTACCTAAATTATTGTTTGCTCTTTCAGACTTTATACTCACCTAAATGATAATTCCCTGTTTTAACCACCTAATCTTGCTATCTCTAAATGATCACAGTATAATTTAAAATATTTATTTTGCTAATTGACATTCTTTGCTTTTCACGTATAATAAATCACTAATACCAGTAAGATCTATATAAAATCACAATTATCTTTCGATCATTTATTTGTTGAAGGTCACTACATGCAATAATAATAAATCAGAAGCTTCTGAAGGCAAGAACTATATCTTACCCATTTTTAAACTATTTTAAACCCATTTTTAAAGTGCCTAATATGTATGCATTTCCTACCTACAGCCTACTTTCTCATTGAACAAATTTTTAAATCTATTTTTATGTACCATTTATTTGGTGCCAGGCATTGAGCCAGGCACCACATTCACATGATCTCACTGATTGAATCCATATACATACAAAGTTCTAAAAACAATACTGGGTATAGAGTAAGCACTCAGTAAATATTAGCTAATAATTTCTAATTTAATCTGCATGTATCTAATAATATCTGACATGGTAGATATTGTTACTCCACACCACAAATTAAGACGTGGTGCTCAGTGGGGTAAAGCCTGAAGCAACCCGCCCAAAGTGACCCAGACAGCTTATGTCTGAAGTGAGGTTTATCTGCTCTCCCGCAACCATTTCTCACCACACATGATTTCAGAATATTTTAGGGAGGAGTTTTGTGGTTCATCAAAAAAAAACATGCACTGAAAATACAGAAATCTAAGCCCAGTTCAAACATTGCATAATGTAGAGTCCATGTTAAGGGAAGAATATTGAGTTCTCTCTGGAGAACTGAAAGTAGCAGGATAAGGAACACAGAATGCAGAGACTGCTGTATGTGGTCTATCTCATAGCACAAACCATCTTTAAGGTTCATTCCTCCACTACAATTCTGCACTAAGTAATAGCTTTGCATGTGTCACTGTATTGACACTGAAGGTGGGTATATCAGAAGCACTAACTGCTCTTGTGAAGCAAAAAGATTAATAGCAAAACAGACCCAAGATGATCAAACAAATAAAATAACTCCAAACCGGGATATATCCTATGAAGAAAGCAAACAGGATGCTGAAATATAAACTTGGTTACAGTTTTAGATATTCAGGAAGCAGTCCTTGTAGTTTTCTGATTTGCATGTTAACTTTAAAAATACAATTCATGCTATTCATAACCACAAAAGTGCATCATGAATAAGTAGAGATGTCTCATAAGTACAATGATGCTTTTAAAAATCCATTAATATAATCCATTATATTAATGGGTTAAAAACAAAACAACATATGGTCTTCATAGATTTAGGGGAAAAAGTCAAAATATACTATGTTTACATGACAAAAACTCATAGACATATTTTAATATGGGACTTCTCTTAGCCAAATGAAAGAAATTTACAGAAATACCCAGAGCCAGAGCAATGATTCTCAAACTTTAGTTTGTATAAGAATCATCTAGGAGGCTTATTAAAACATAGATTTCTGGGCTTACCCCCTTCCGCTCAGAGTTTCTGATTCATTAAGTCTGGAGTGGGGCTCAAGAATTTGAATTTCTAACAAGTTCCCAGATGATGTTGATCTTGCTGTACGTTGAGAACCTCTAACTGATACTTCTAATTATTAAATGGTAGAAAAATTTGCTGTGAAGACAGGGTCAAAAAAAGAATTCTCACTTCTACTTTACCATTTATATACTCTAAACAGAATAATAAATAACAGTAACAAGAGGGTCAAAATTGAAAAGAAAAAAATCTTTATATTTGTTCATATTGTCTTCACTGGCAGGCAATATGGTAGACTACATAGACAATCCAAAATATTCATTTAGTAAATAAGAACATTTAGTATAAAATATATATGAGTGCTTCTATATGCCAGCAAGAACCAATCAAAAAAATTAATTAAATATATGGTTTATATAAAATTGCTTCAAAAATTATAAAGTTCTTAGGGATATAGTTTAAAAAAAGCAGAAGTAATGTCTATATGTAGAAAATTTTTAAAATTTACTAAGGCAGGCAAAAGAGAACCTATGAAAGTGATAGAAAGATATACAATATTAATGACATTATTAATCTATAAATTTAATTAACCTATGATTTTAAAGCAATATCAATAAACATCTCAGCAGAACTCTTCATAGAATGTAACAAATCAATCCTAAATTCATTTAGAAGAATACAGAAAAGAGGAGAAGTAGGAGGAAATACATAAATTAGAATAGATATAAACAGACAGACTAAAGGATCAGAACAGAGAGCCCAGATATAAACACATATACAAATGAAAACTTAATATGTGAAAGAGGGACATTAGAAAGTACTGACTTTTTCAATAAATGATGGGGAAAAAAGATTTCCTATAAAGAAAAAATTTTTAAAACTTACAGATGAAAAAATTAATATAGTATTTTTATAAACCTGGATTAAGGAAAATTTCTTACGTAAGACACAAAAAATGCTGATCATAAATTTAAAGATTAATATATTCAATAACAGACGCTTCAAACTTCAAAACAAAACACCTGTAAGCAAAATTAAAAGTCAAACAACAGGGTGGGTCATGATTATTTAAATACATATAATTGACAAAAAATCACAATCTGAATTATGATTAATCAACAAAAAGAAGACAAGCAATGGACAAGAAAAACGGTCAAAAGATATTGAATAGCCACCTGACAGAAGAAACAAAGATGGCCAATAAGTTTGTAAAAAGATGTTCAACTTCACTGGTAGCGAGGGAAATGCAAATAAAATAATAAAATACAACTTCCTACACTTCAGATTTATGGAACTTTATAAAAAGCCTAGAAATCCCAGATGTTGAAGCAGATATGAAGACATGCTACCTCTCATCCTGGTGGAAGTATAAATTGGTACCAATACTTTAAAGAGCAGTTTAGCTCTATCTACTGTTCACATCCAAGAGAAATAGATTAATGCTGACACAAATGTAAATGATGATAAATGTAAACAAAGTTCAATGTACTACTGATAGCAAAAGCAAATATAATGAAATGATTTCTTTCCATTAATAGGATAAATTGTGGAAAATCATATCATAAACAATATACAACTATCCATTAAATTATTCTTACTACATACTTACACGGTTTTGAGTGGGGGGAAGTCAAATTCCAAAATTAGAACATCTTTCAATGTTTTGAAACTACAAATTAATGCAATGTAGTTAATAAAAATATTACTAGCAGAACTAATGGGTTACTCACCAACTTTAGAATAGGTGTACCATTTGGGAGATGAGAGGGTAAACTCAGGGTAACCATCTGTATCCCCAATACAGTGCATCTGATACAGTTTGCATTCACCAATAAGACGTGTTAGTGAAGACTCTAGTGTTATGCAGTCCCCAAACTGTTAGGCACCAGGGACCAGGGCTCCTATGAGAATCTAATGCCTAATGATTTGAGGTGGAACTGAGGTGGTGATGCTAGCACTGGAGAGCAGCTGCAAACACAGATGAAGCTTCGCTCCTTTGCCCACCGCTCACCTCCTGCTGTGCAGCCTGGTTCCTAACAGGCCACGGATCAATACCAGTCCGTAGCCCAGGGGTTGGGGACCCCTACTCTAGTGACTGAAATAAATAATTCCTTTCTTCATATTGATGATGGCATACTTTTAAAAAGATCTCAGCTCTTTAAAAATTTCTTTGGGAAAATTCAATGAAGCAGAACACTTCCGTAACCACTAAAGTTGGCAAGTTGCCTTGATTAAAATTGTTACCATATTGCAATGAACTTCTGGTAGTTGTTTGTGTTAATCAAATTGCAAAAAATGTCATTCTCTTAAAAAAATATTCAGTTTCACCAGCCTGTAAATCTGTATTAGCTATTCTAAGTCAGTGGTTCAAACTGAAATCCAGTACCTGGTTCATAATAATCAACTGCAGATAGATCAGTTTGAGTCACAGTCATTTGGCTATCCTAAGAGACACTGTTAATATTAAAATACTCAATGGCACCTGCTTAGCATGTTTGGCTTCATACGCTATTTCTAGTTTCTTTGTAAGTTTGCCAAGTGTTTTCAAATGAGTCCCCTGGGAAAATGACCTATCAGTAATTTTTTCCTGAGTTTTCTCAGGCTGATAGGAGAACAGTTCTTTGATCATGCTAACTAACTGACGGTTGCACTTCTTAGTTTTCCAAGTACAGAGAAACCTTATGCTTGTGCAGCTAGGCAGAGCTTAGTGCCAGCACTGGATAGTTTTATGTCTTACATAAGCTTAAAAGCTGAAATCGTGATCTACAGGTTGGAGGAATTGGGAATGTTTCAATGTTTTAACTAAAATTATGCTAGGCTCTCTTCCATTTTATTCTTTAGAATGTCAATAATTTGTTCTTTTTTATTACTTTTCTCAATCTTCTTCCTTTCTCACCCAATTCTTCTGACCATCCCCTACTCCAAAGGTACACAGAAAATAATTATAGTTCTTTCACTGACAGAGGAATATTTTGTTTCCATTATATGAGATAAAAATGAATAGTAATAAAGTAATCATTTTCAATGAACTAAGATAAAAGTTATCCTTTTTTCTTTGTTTCTTAGAGTGGTGAGAGAACACATGTTATTTAGAACTGTCACACCCTATGATGAGGGAAAACATTAGAGAAATGGGTTTCACATCAGGAAATCTAGAGAGGAAAAATCCCTTCCTCTGGGATGGTGTTAAGTTTCTTTTTCCAAATAAAAGATCCACTAATTAAGATGAAAGGAAAACCAGGATGCCTGTGACAGCAATAAAATTCATTTACTTATTTTCTCCTAGGCAGAGAAAGAAATCTGTCAAACTAATTTTAAGGGGAAGGGGTCATATTTCATTTTCTGATTGACTTTCTCTATATTTTGAGTATCTTTGCATTTATAAATGAAGGAATTTCAATTTTTTTAAATTATGTTTATTTGACTCTGGTCCATCATAACATCATTAAGAATTGGTTTTTTTGTTTGTTTTTTTGTTTGTTTTTTTACATACCTTACAGAATAATTACAAATATCAGCTGTTAGGAGAAAAAGAGCTGGTGTAAGAGAGGAAAATCCAAACATTTGCAGGGGTTTAGGAGGACATTGAAATGTGATCACCAAGGTGAGTGGAAGATGAGCTCTGTCAGATTTGAGATGAGCCAGGGCACTCACAAAAACACTTCATTTCTTTAGAAAAAAAATGTTAACATTGTGCCAGACAAATAAAAAGAAGTCTTTGACAGCTCCCAAATAATAGTTTGCAGCCCTTGTGGTAATAAAAAATAAGCTCTGGTTTGAGACAGCTCCCAAATAATAGTTTGCAGCCCTTGTAGTAATAAAAAAATAAGCTCTGGTTTGAAACAGCCTAAGAGTTTGAAATTACCTCAAAGTACAGGTTCTATCTAGCTCTTAAGTAACTTGGGGAAATTACTTTTCTTTTTTATCCAGCTTTATCAAGATATAATTGACACACAACATTATGTGTTTAAGGTGTACAAAGTTTTGGTTTGATACATTTGTAAACTGCAAAAAGATTAATACCACAGCATTAGCTACCACCTCTATTTGTCACACAGTTACCATTTCCTTTTTGTGGTGAGAAAGTAAAGATCTACCCTCTTGGCAACATTCAAGTATATGACATAGTATTATTAGCTATAATTACCATGTTATACATTAGATCCCCAAACTTGTTAATTTCATAACTGGATAGTATCCATTGACCAATATCTCCTATTTCCTCCACCCCCAGCCCCTGGTAACCACTACTCCATTCTGCATCTCTGAGTTTGTCTTTTTCAGATTCCATAGTATTTATATATACAGTATTTATATATACGGTATTTATATACAGTATTTATCTTTCTCTGTCTGACTTGAGAAGTTTCTTAATTTCTTTAAGTCTTGATTTCCCCCCAAATAATAATATTGAAACATAATGTTTCCACACTGAAACATAATAATTATAATATATCCCTCCTGTGATGCTTGTGAGACTTAATATCATGTAGGCACATCCTACTGCCTCAATAAAAGATATTTGTTGTTGCTGCCTCCTGAGACTACTTTGTACACGACAGTGTTCCATACAGATATAAGGAGTGTTTGTGTTTTACTATTTTTTACTATATAATATTTAAATAATAAATTATAAAACTCAAATTAAAAGTTCAGTTAAGTTAATCACTTCCATGGTAGAAGTAGGGAGATATTATTTTAACCGCTATAATTATTTAACATGCAGATAATTGTTTTGTTTAATAATTAGATCCATTCTTGTGAATGCTATCAACAGAAAAGTTTTCTATTCTGGCACGAGTAATCTCAAAACTATAATATAAATATTTGTGTAGGTTCATACTGATTACTTGTATAAAATATAAATAACTTAAAACTCATATATTGGCCATTTCCACATTTTACATTATATGTTTTATGATTTTAAAATTTTCAATGAGAATAACACTAAATCTAAATAAAAGAATCTTATATTTTTAAATTTCAGACAGTAAAGAAGACAAACACCCAGAAGCATATATAAGGATATATCATTTTAAGTATAAAAATAAAGCAATCATCCTTATATCCACCATCCAGGTTAAATAACAGAAAACTGCTAATTCTTAGAAGCATCCTCCATGCCTCTTCCAATGGAATTTCTTCCTTTGGAAAGGAAATAGTTATCTCATACATAGAATTATGATTACTTCCACAGAAGTAATGATTACTTCCATAGAATTATGATTACTTCCATTACTTCCATATGTGTGCATATTTAAACAATACATTGTTTAGCTTTACCTGTTTAGAACTTTGTTAAAATGGAATCACATTGTATATATTCTGGATCTATTTCTTTCACTCAACATTATGTTGATAGAAATTTCTTCCATGTTGCTGCGTGTTGTTGTAATTTACTCACTTTCTTTGTAGTACAATATTATAATAGTGTGTGTGTGTGATGAATTATTTATCCAATCTATAGTAGATGAACATTTGGGTTGTTTCCATTTAATCAGAGTTGCTCTGAAAATGTTCATGTGAGTTTTCAGATAAAAGTAAAAATTTCTCTATAGTATGAATCAAGAGTGGAATTCCAGGGTCAGAAGAAATGCACATCTTCAAATATGCTGGAAAATGTCAAACTATTTTCCCAATTGGTTCTAGCAACTGATGACTACAAAGGATAACAACTCTCCTTGTTCTACATCCTCACCATCATTTCATATAAGCAATGATGTTCTTTCCCAGCCTCTATACAAGTTAGATTTTTCAGAACTTTAATCTGATCACATCCTTGCTTTCAACTCTTCAATGGATTCCCTATTGTCAGAATAAATCCTCAAATCCTTGATCGAAATAATAAGGCTGTGCCTTATCTGATCTAGTTGTTAGACAATTAAATTTTGCCAGTTCTGTGGATGAATAGTTACATGTATAGTAGTTTTAATTTGAAGTTCTCTCATTACTAATAGAATTAAGCACCTTTTCCTTAGTTTACTGGCCATTAGTGCTTTCACTATTATATCTTTTACCTGGTTTTCTACAGAGCAGTTTGTTTCTTATCCCTTTAAGTAAGTTTTTTTTTTAATGTTTCAATAATTCACTGTCAATTATATGTGGTTGCAATAATCTCTCACTCTATGATTTCAGCTTTGTTTCTTTATGGTATCTTTTGGTGAGTTCTTAATTTTAATGTATTAGTTAAATTTATTAGTCTTTACAATTTATAATCTGTGTTTTAAGAAATCCTGAGAATATAGAAATATTCTTCTATATTAACTTCTAAAATATTTATAATTTGTTTTCAAGTGTATAACTGAAAGCCACCTGGAATAAAATTTTTAAAAGATAGTTATCCAATTTTATTTTTTCCTATATGCATAATCCATTGTCCCAGTTCCATTTATCGAAAAGTCCAAGTTTTCTCCACTGATATATAACACTTCCTTAGTGAAACTCCAAATGCCTTTTCAGCATTTAACTTTTACTACGTTCAATTTTTGGTTCATTTGAGAATTTTTAGATCCTTGCACCAACTGTCTCGCTTTTAGACCTTTTTAAATTTTCATGTCTGGTAGGACCAGTTTATCCAACTTGCTCTTCAAAGTATCTTGATGGTTTAGGCCCTTTGCAGTTTCATATGATTTTTTCATTCATTCTTCCAAATTCCAAAGGATAAAAATTTTAAGTGCCTTGGCACTATAGATCATGGAGGAAAACTAACACATTTACAAAATTGATTCTTCTATGCCATGAATATGATATATGTCTGTTTGTCTTTAAAAAATTATTTTAACAGAGTTCTGCAGGTCTCTCCATACACAATTTGGAAATATTTTATTAGATTTTTTTTTCTAATTACTTTAAGTTTTTATGCTAATATAAATGGTATATCTTAAAAATATTCATTTTTAACTGTGGCTAGTACATTAGAAATGCAACAGATTACTGTACATTAATTTTATATCTACACATTTGCTGAACCCATTTCTAATAATTTATTCTTTTTGTATTTTATTCTTTTAGATATTCTACATGTCATGTGCAATTGATGACAACTTTGTTTCTTCTTTTATAATTTTTACACCTTTTATTTACTTTCCTTGCCTTACAGAACTGGCTTAGACCTCTTACACAATATTGAATATAGTGATAAAAGGCATCTTTGTATTTTTCAGAATCTAAAAGGAAGGATTTTGGTCACTTAATAAAAAGTGTCATATTTGTGTATGAATGAATGTTAGATTGCACATAAAAAGTTTTGACAGTCATATTAACATATTATTTTATATATTTTTATATTCCATCTGTTCATATTTCTTAATTCAAACAAACTTTGTATTCTTAGGAAAAATACAACTTGGTCATGTATTATTACCTTTGTTTTACATTGCTGGATTTAATTTGTTAATATTTCACTTAAGCATTTAGCACTTATGCACATTAGTGAGCCTGACTTGAATTTTTTCTTACTCATACTCTTATTTGTTCTGGTATTAGTGTTTGGTATACTAACTTTAAAAAAATGAATAAGGAGAAGAGGATATTTTTTGTCTTTTCCTATATTCTCAAATATTGAAATTATTTATTTCTTTAGCACACAGAACAACACTGTGGCAGTCACAATGACATGCAATCCACAATCTTGTTTCCTTTTCTGCATGGCACACAGATTACATTTGCCTCTCTCCTCCAAATTATGTGGGGCCATGTAACTAAGTTCTGACCAATGGAATGTCGTCTACATTATGAGAGTAAATGCAGTATTGTATATGAAAGTGCTTTGTTATGATGAATATCTGAGACATATCTGAGACATCATTTTTCAAAAAAGCTTTCCTCATTCTTTAGTGCTGAATAATAATATAAACAGCAAATGGTAGTTGTATGGATTAAATCTGTAAAGGACCTAGAATAAGAAAAGCCAAATTTGTGTTTAATATATGTAAATTGTTGCCATCACTTGATACAATAATAGTATTTTGATAACAAAAATATTACAATTTTCAAAGAGATTTTACTCTGAATCTATATTCCATATAAAAAAAAAGTCCATAACTCCAGTTTCCAAAGGAAATAAATACAAAAGAAATATAGTTTTGGAAAATGAAAGCTTTGAGATTAAAAGTTACTCAACAACTATCAAACAAATATTTCCAATATTTTATTTTTAATTGAGTGAAATGGACAAAAATGTTGTTGAGAAGCATTCTAAGAACTTCAGAGCATTTTGTTGCATTCTTCATTAGGCATCAAAATGGCCAAGAGCAATATCAGGAAACTAGGTAGTCAGCCTTTGCACACTTCTGCACAAGGTTCTCTTCTGTATTGACAAATATGAAAGACCCGGGAGACTTCTAGATCTTCCATAGACTGGAAGTTTTCCTAGTTCTTGGAGTGTCACCTCCTCCACTCCATTCAGAGCAATAATAGGTTGCATTTAGGCAGAAATAATAATACTCTCTCTATAAGGCTTGCTTGCCTGACAGGTGAAAATTAGGTGAAACTAGACTAATTTGAACCTCAAAGATCACCTTTGAAAAAATGGGATATAAATAAGGTAAATGTAGTGAATATTTTATATGAATCCCAAACATTGATAAAATAAGCTTTCTTTACTTCTTCCCGTAAGCCACTGCCCAGCTATCAGTGTCTTTGGGTAAGGGGTAAAATAGAATTTATACTACACCATACAGTATAAGGGTTAGGTATATGAGCAGATAGCACATAGGCTTGGCCTTCATGATTGGTCAACCAGATTGGTTTGGAGAGGGTAATAATTATTGACATAGTAGTTATAGGCATGGTAAACTGTCAAGGAGGTAGTGTGGAGATTAGTAAAGAACACTAGGTTTGGAATATATTGAAATAAAACAATTAGATTCCATTCCTACCACTTTTCTTTGTGAATTTTTGTGAAACCATATTTCTTCACTTCTAAAGTGGGGTCATTAGGAGGCCTGAATATCTTACTGGTTCACAGCAAGGAACAATGGGATAAAGGAAAGCTTTGTAAACTTTCAGAAAGTCCTGGACACATTAAGGGACAAAGAAAGATTATATGATGGCTAAAATCACCTGGAGAAAGACCCTGTCTAGCAGAAAATTGGCTTTGTAGAACAATAAGCTTATGAGGTTTTAAAGATATAAAAAATATATATAACATATGGTAGATAGCATCAGGAAGAAAAAAATAAATAGGATTGGTTATTTTGTGGTAATCAATTGCATAGTTCCAATATACTCTAAGTTCTGGGGCTAAAATCAATGTTCTTTACAATGTGACTTGTTCCAAAGAGCTTCTGATATGATCAGAGTAAAATGCTGATATTGATGTGTGTGGATAATTTACTTACTGCTAAAAATAAAAATGCCTATTGTCCTCATCAATGATGAGAATAAGACCTTTGTACAAAACAAAAACCACAGGCCCTTTATTGTTAAGATAAGTTTATCTCTTGATTATGAAAGACCTCTTTCAGTGGTACTAGAACAGAACTGTACACATTTTCATTCAGTTAAAAAAGTACGTAGTGTAATTGTGGGGAATCAGCTCGGGGGTCGAATAAGGCCAGAAAGGAAGTTTCAAATCAAAAAGGAACCTAAATATAACAGAAGAACTTAAAAATGTATAGTCATTATAGGAAAATAAAAATATACAGAAAGAAATATTAATTGTATATAATAATAATCATACTATGACTATCCTCAGCTTAACTATTTATTAATGTTTTGATCTTTATTCTCTTAGACATTTATTTGAGGAGAAGAATTAAAAAGGGCAATTTCTGTGTCAGGGACTTTGCTCACAACAGTTCTAAGAGTGACTAGATATTATAATCATTTTAGGACACTGAAACTCAGAAAAGTCAAGTCTCTTGTTTATAAACTGATAAATGGCAAAGTTGGATTCAGATTCAGACAAAATTATTTCAAAGTTCAAGGTTATCCCTGAATCCAAAGACACAGAAAAGAATAATGGTGTTCAAAGTGGCGTCGGCAAGATGGCAGAATAGGAAGCCTCAGACCCTTTTTCTTCCTTTGGAAATAGCAGTTTAACAGTAATGCATGGACTAATCTCTCTGTGAGAAATTCAAAAACCAGTTAAGAGGCTCTTGCACCCCAGGCAAGTGCAAAGCCATACACATCAAAGCCAGTAGGAAAAGTTGGGACAATTTTTCAGAGTTCCCTCTGGCCCACCATCACAATGCCATGTACTTGAGAGAAAACTTCCAGCTAGCAGCTTCTTTCTGGGGAAGGAAAGAGAAGACTGCATGATTATTCAGAATGGGGTGCCTGAGGGACTGGCTTCTAACCCACCTGTCTCAAAGTGCTGATGGAACCCAGCACACTCTATACCTATGGGCTGCTGAAAACAAAAAAGAGTTGGGTGGCATGCTGCTGCTCCAAAGAACTTTCAGTACAATAGACAGAGGCCAATATAGTTCAGTGACCTTTCCCTCTAGAGAAAAGAGAAGAGGGAAACATGTGTCCAAGGCTCTGGCTTTTTAGGACACTGGCTGTTTTCCATTTCACCAATTTTACAGTGCTGATAGGACTTGGGATACTTTAGATACCTGGGGCCACTGAGAACAAAGAACTGGGTGGTATGCTGCTGCTCCAGAGAACCCATGGTACACCAGACAGACACAAGAGAGAGCAAGAGATTATAAACTCCTGTAAAAAGAAACCAAGAAATTCCTCTAAGAATCTGCATACTTAAGGGCAGAGAAGATAGATCCACAGAAAAAGTTTGAGAAGGCCCCAGAATCAACATATGGGCTAGTCTAATTAATGAAGTTCTTTCTGTGTATGAATCCAGTCCATAAAGACCAGGAGAGGTGGCTGTTTTTTTTTTTCAAATATATAGATACCAACCCAAAATTACAAGGAACACAAATAAACAAGGAAAAAAGCCCAATAAAAGGAACGAAATAAATCTACAGAAACAAACTCCAAATAAATGGAGGCATATGAACTACCTGAATAAGAATTCTAAATAATTGTCATGAAGGTGTTCAAAACACTCTGGAAAATGATGCATGGACAAAGTAAGAATTTCAACAAAGAGAGAAATATTTTTTAAAAGAACCAAACAGAAATTTTGGAGTTGAATGCAAGAACTAAACTAAAAAATTTACTAAAGAGGTTCAACGGCAGACTTCATCAAGCAGAAAAATAAATCAGTGAACTTTGAACTCAGTCATTTGAAATTATCCAGTAAGATTAAAAAAAAAAAAAAGGAATGAAAAAGAGGGAAGAAAAGCTAAGGGACAAAAGATACATGATCAAGTGCACCAATATATACAGAAAGAATGGGAGGGGTGGGAGTTAGACGGGGACAAGGAGAGGGAGGAGGAGAGGGAAGGCGGAGAGTGAAAGACAGACATCTATTTAAAGAAATAATGGCCACCAACTTCCCAAATCTGAAGAAGGATATGAATATACATATTTGAGAAGTCTAACAAGTCTCAAATAAGCTGATCCCAAAGAAGTCCATACCAAAGCACATTATAATCCAATTGTCAGAAGTCAAAGACGAAGAATATTAACAGCAGCTAGATAAAAGAAACTCACTGCATACTAGGAGACCCTGTAAGATTATAAGTGGATTTCTCCACAGTAACTTTGCAGGTCAGAAAACAGTGGGATGATACATTCAAGTGCTGAGAGTAAAAACTGCCAACTAAGAATACTATATCCAGAAAAACTCTCCTTCAAAAGTGAAGAGCTAAACTTTCCCAGGTAAACAAAAGCCTAGGGAGTTTATCACAACTAGACCTGCCTTATAAGAAATGCTAAAGAAGGTCCTTTAAGTTGAAATGAAACACAAAAGCTTATGGAAGTATAAAGTTTGCTGGTAAAAGTAAATATATAGACAAAGCCAGAATACTATAATGCTGCAATGGTGGTGTGTACCTCACATTTAATTCAGTTATAGAAGTTAAAATACAAAAGTATAAAAAAACATAACTATGAAAATGTTAATAGATGCCCAATGTATAAAAAGTTGTAATTTGTAACAACAATAGGTGAAGTAAAAGTGTTAAGTTTTTGTATATAATTGAAGCTAAGCTGTTATCAGTTTAAAATAGATGATCCTAACTATCAAATGTTTTATGTAAGCCCCATGATTATCACAAAGAAAATACCCATAGAAGATACATAAAAGAAAATACAGAAGGAATTAAAACATATGACTACAAAAAAAAAAATAGTGAAACTCAAAGGAAGACAGCAAGAGAGAAAAAAAGAGAAGAACTACAAGACAGACAAAACAGTTAACAAAATAGCAATTAGACCTTCCTAATCAATAATTAATTTACATTTAAATGTATGAGACTTCCCAGTCAAAATACATAGTGACTGAATAAATTTTTCGAAAACCAAAAAAACCCAAGGTCAAACTATTTCTTGTCTACAAAAAACTCCCTTTAGATTTAAGGGTACATATAGGCTGAAAGAAAAAGAACAGAAAAATATATTGTGTGTAAATAGTACCCAAAACAGGGTATAGGTGGCCATACATGTATCAAACAAAATAGATTTTAAGTCAAAATCGTTCACAAAACACAGAGCGGGACATTATACAATAATTAAAAGGTCATTTCACCAGTAGGATATAACAATTACAATTTAATGTACCCAACATCAAAGCACCTACATATATGAAGCATACATTGACAGAACAGAAGGGAGTAGAGAGCAACATTGCAATGATAGTAAGAGATTTCAATACTCCACTTTCAATAATGAATAGAACATCCAGACAGAAGATCAATTAGAAAAAATACACACCAAATGACATATACAGAGAATTCCATCCAACAGCAACAGAATACACATTCTTCTCAAGGCACACAAAACATTCTCTAGGACAGATTACATGTTAGGTTACAAAACAAGTCATACCACATACAAGAAGGTTGAAATCATATCAAGTATCTTTCCTGACCAGAATGGAATGAAACTAGAAATCGATAAAAGAAAAAAACCTAGAAAAGTCACAAATATGTGCAAATTAAAGATATACTCTTGAATAATCAATTGGTCAAAGAAGAAATCATAAAAAAAAATCAGAAAGTATCTTGAGACCAAAACAAACAACACACTAAAACTTATAGAATGCAGTCAAAGCGGTACTAAGAAGTTCATAGTAAAGTTTACATACCTGTATTAATAAAGAAAAAAGATCTCAATTCAACAACCTAACTTTATATCTCAAAGAACTAGAAAAAGAAAATAAACGATACTCAAAGTTAGTAGAATGAAGAAACAATAAAGATTAGAACAGAAATAAAATAGGAAATAAAAACTAAATCTTTTTTTTTTTTAAGATCAACAAAATTGACAAACATTTTTTAGGCTAAGAAAAAAAGAAAGAAGACTTAAATAAATAAAATCAGAAATAAAAGTAGAGAAATCACAATTGATGCCTCAGAAATAAAAAAAGATAATAATAACTACTATAAATAATTAGAAATCAAAAATTTGGATAAGCAAGAAAAAATAACCTACTAAAATTAAACCATGAAGAAATAGAAAATCTGAAGATAACTATAATTAGTCAGGGGATAGAATCAGTAATTAGAAACATTTCAACAAAGAAAAGCCTGGGGCCAGATGGCTTCACTGGTGAATTCTACCAAACATTTAAAGAATTAATACTAATTCTCTTTTTAAAAACTGAAGAGGAGAGAACACTTCTAAACTCATTTATGAGGCCAACATTACCCTGGTACCAAAGCCAGAAAAAAAATTACAAGAAAACTACAGGCAAGTACCCCTGATGAACACAGATGCAAAATTTTCAACAACAACAACAACCAGCAAATTGAACCAAACAGTACATTAAAATGATCAAACACTATGACCAATTAGTATTTATGCCTAGGATACAATGATGGTTCAACACAAAAATCAATCAATGTGATACGCTACATTAACTGAACAAAGGATAAAACTTACACAATCATCTCAACAGATGCAGAAAAAGCATTTGACAAAATTCAACACCTTTCATGATAACACTCACAAGCTAGGAATAGAAAGAAATTACCACAACATAATAATACAAGTATAAAGCTCAACATAAATTTAAAGCCCACAATCAGCATCACACTCAATGGAGAAAAACTGAAAACTTTTTCTCTAAAATAAGGAACAAGTTAACACAGTACTGGAAGTCCTAGTCAGAGCAATTAGGCAAGAAAAAAAAATAAAAGGCATGCAAATTGGAAAGGAAGAAGTAAAATTATCTCCATATGCAGATGACATGATCTTATAAGTAGAAAACCCTAAAGACCTGAGACACACACACACACACAGAATAAATGAACTCAGTAAAGTTGCAGTATAAAAACTGAACATACAAAAATCTGTTGTTTCTATACACTAACAACAAACTGAAAAGTAAATTAAGAAAGCAATCCTCTTTACGAAAGCATCAATAAGGATAAAATAAAAAGAAAAGTTTATTCCTAAATAAATTCAACCAACGAGGTGAAAAAGTTATACAATGCAAATTCTAAAAGCATTGCTGAAAGAAATTAAAAAGGACACAAATAAATGGAAAAATATCTCATATTCATGGATTGGAAGACTCAATATTGTTAAAATGTCCATACTACCCAAAACACACTACAGATTCAATGCAATCCTATCAAAAACCCAACAACATTTTTACAGAAATAAAAAAATCTTAAAATTCATACAGAACCACAGAAGATCCTGAACACACAAAACAATCTCTAGGAAGAAGAACAAAGTTGGAGGCCTCACATTTCCTGATTTCAAAACATAAGACAAAGCTACATAATCAAAACAGTATGGTACTGGCTTAAAAACAGACATACAAAACAATGGAATACAACAGAGAGCCTTGAAATAAACATGCACATCTATCAACTGGTCTTTGGCAAAGGTGTCAAGAATACACAATGAGAAAGTATAATCTCTTCAACAAATGGTATTAGGAAAACTGGATATCCAAATGCCAAAGAGTGAAACTGGATCCTTATCTATACTACATATAAATACCAACTCAAAATGGATTAAAGATTTAGATATAAGACCTGAAACTATAAAACTCCTAGAATAAAAAGGAAAAAACAAACTCATGAAATTGGTCTTGGAAATGATTTCTTGGATATGATAGCAAAAACATGAGCAACAAAAGTAAAAATAGACAAATGAGACAACATAAAACTAAAATGTTTCTGCACAGGAAGTAAACAATGGACAGAATGTAAGGGTAACCATTATATGTAACAAAATAGTGCCAACTATACATCTTTAAAGGGTTAACATCCAAATTATATACCTCAATAGCAAAATATCAAATAACCCGATTAGAAAATGGGCAAAGGACTTGAATAGACATGTCTCTCAAGATAACATACAAATGACAAATAAGCATATGAAAAGATGCTTAACATCACTAATCCTCAGGGGAATGATAATCAAAACCACAATGAAGTATCACCTCATACCTGTTAGTTTGGCAATTATCAAAAAATAAAAAATAAAATCTCTTTTTGCAAGATGTGAAGAAATCAAAACCCTTGTGCACTGATGATAGGAATGTAAAATGGTGCAGTACTATGGGAACACAGTATGGAGAGTCCTCAAAATATTAAAAATAGGACTACCATATGATCCAACAATCTAAGCTATGAGTATGTATCCAAAAAATGAAATCAGGATCTCCCATGTTCACTGCAGCATTATTCACAATAAGAGGCAGAAGCAACCTAAATGACCATGGACAAATGAATGAATGAATAAAATGTGATACATACATATATACAATGGAATATTATTCAGACGTACAAAAGAAAAAATTCCTGTCATGTGCCACAGCATAGATGAACCTTGAAGACATTACACTAAGTGAAATAAGCCATTCACAGAACAAACAGTACATGATTCCACTTATATGAGGTATCAATAGTATTCAAACTCATCAAAGTAGTAGGTAGAATGGTGGTATGGTGGTTGTTAGGGACTTGGGGGAGCGGAAGTGGGAAATTATTGTTCAAGGGATATAAAATTTCAGTCACACAAGATGAAAATGTGCCTGTAGTAAACAATACTGTGGTGTACACTTAAAAACTGTTAAGAGAGTAGACTTTATGTTATGTGTTTTTACCATAATAATTTTAAAATACTTAAATAAAAAGAATTATGATACTCTTCCCTTCACTCTGAATTCCCAAAACAATGCCTACTTTCCATTCCTCCTGGTGTCTCATTACTGTTTTACTATGTGCCTTCATTTTATAAATGTTGACTTAGTGCTCTGAGTATATTTTATCTATGTCTCTCATATTACCTAGTACAGGGTTTTGAGCATAGAAGACACACAACAAATACTTGAATAAATGTATTTATGCATTTGTAAAGGACAATTCTACTAAATTTTTCCAAATGCCAAAGGATAGTTAATTTTTAGAATTCATCTGAAAGGATGATTTTCAGAACTTTATAATCTATAAGTTCACCAGGAATTCAAAGAAGGTAGCATCATTACTGAGAGAAATAATTGGGAAAGACTTAATAGAAGATGTTGGGTCTTCATTCACGCATGCATCTTATATATTTAGAAACTACTGGATGACTTAAAGATGAACATAAGCTCACAGTCTAATGAGTAGCCACACCATATATAATACAGTAAGTACAAAGAGAAGTCAATATAAGTGCTTATGGGTACAGCAAGATTAGAACTGGCAACTATCAATGCCATAGGGGTCACTGAAGACTTTACAATATATTGAGTTTTAAAGGAATGCTTTATATACTCAATAAGTAAGAGAAGCGCATTCTAGGCAGAGGAAGCAGTGTGTACAAAGGTAAGAAAACATGAAAAAGCCTGGCTAGGGAATTTATAAAAAGTTCAGGTCTGGAGTATAGGACATAATAAGTAGCAGAACTTAGAACATGTGATAGGTAGCTAAATTGTGAAGGACTTTAAGATCCAAATTAAGGAATTTAGTGGATACACACAGACTTATGTCAGAACAAGTCCTATCTTCTCTCCAATCTCATTTGAATGCAAAAAGTAAAACAACAAAAGATGTTGCTAATAGTATATCTGTTGTCAAGATCAATGCATGTGAAAACTATACACATTTGTTAAGTTCTAGGCAATATATTTGATCTACTCAAGAGAATCAACCTCTGCAACACGTTGTGTATTTCACAGTACTCTTTTACTATCTTACAATGTTTGTCACATTTAAATTTATACTATATATAAGTGAATTGTGCTATTTTCCCCAACGACATTTTTAGCACCTTGTTTATCTCTGTATCCACCACAGAGTTCGGATTAATTGAATGGCACCAAATGGAAGTGAACTAAAATATTATTTTTTTTCATAAATCTTACAATTGTGATCTCTCTCAAATGAATGCAGTCACAGAAAAAGTATCTTTCACAATATAGTTAACTTACATTAAACACACATGCTCACGAAAGAACACCCTGTTTGGTTACTGATACCTAACTCTTTGTTTTTCTTAGAACTTGAATCAGCAGAAATATGAAGCCTAGTAAGACTGCCTGTATTTCCAGCTTTAGTGACCCTTGTTTATTCATCAAACTATTGTGAACTTTGGCCCAGTTATGTTTTTTGCAGCCTGTATATCTGTATACCATTCACCTGCTGGAGGAGATACACTCTGCTCTAAAGAATCTGTTTAAAGAGATTTTGGAATCATGGAAAGAAGAGGCTGGTCAACACATACGTTTTGTATTTCTGTACGGAATACCAGTCGATTTGTTTCAAGGTATTCTGGGCTCTAACTGCTAATCTAGATAGGAAGTGCCTAATCTGTACAGAACTACTGGAGAAAAAGGGTATGTTTTTCTTTGCTTATCACAGGTTTAATTATAGGATAAACCTCAAAGAAGTATGTGCCAAACCACCTGAAGAACTCAGTGTAAAAGAAATTTCAAAAAATTTAAATGCGAAGGAAATGTGATAGTTATGTGAACTAAATCACTAATCAGGCTTTATAGGGAATGTGGAAGTCAAAAACAGAAAAAGACAAAAATTTTTTAACTTTGTTTTCTAGAATTCTGATTTTACATTTTGTAACTATTTCCTCTTAAAGATAGTTATGTGAATTTACCCTGCCATAGTTAAAAGTCATTTTAGGATTTTTTAAAGTGTTGAATTCAAAAGGACATAAATTCTATCATTGAAAATCTTAATAGCAAAATGTATTTAATTTTGTAGTCAGAATTTGTGCTAAGCTCTTGATAATCATATCAATTTCATGTTATTATCTAATTATTTGGTATATAAATACATTAATTTAGTTAATTAAGCTTTAGTTTCCTAAGAAAATTAATATGATTTCTAAAAGTATTCATACCTAGAAAAGCTTCTTAAACTCTGGGAAAGTTTGATTAACTTAAGCCAGTGTCATCATCATTATTGATGAATTTTACAAGGAATCAATAGTTTAATTTGAGGATCGCTTCAGTATGTGATTCAGGGAAGGTGAAATACCATGGGAGAAAGGTTGTCTCAGATATATAAAGGGTTTCAGATTCCACATTACAAAGAATTTAGGAGAGTCTTTCTAAAATCTGAGGCTTGCCCATTTACCTATGAAAAGTTATATGAAAAGATCTAAGCGGATATCTTTTGAAAAATGATATACTTCTTTCTATCATCCTTTTGCTACCAGGAAATTCAATGTAATTTACTTTTTAAATTGTATACACTCTTTTACATCAGATTAAAGGTAAAACTAAGTCCCTTCTATGGTTTCTATGTTTTCCAAAAAAAAACAAAAAATGTTATTTCTGATCTTTCTTTTGAAGTTTCCTATAATGCATGCTCTGTCATTATGATATACAGTGATTATTTTTAGAAAGGATAAAAAATGTATTATAAATCAAAAGAACAGAAAACATACTGAATTATAATTCATTGTTTTAAAATATTCTTTTTTTATCACCTTGGAAAAGATGTAATTTCTGTAATATAATTTATGAGAAGATTTAAGGTTCCTTTCCCTTTTGTTTTACTTTTTTCTTCTGTTTATATAAAAATAGCTTAGTTATAGAAGCCCTCTTTTCAAAGAGGACTTAATTCTCTTCTAGTGAATTTTATAGTAAACAAGATAATGGAAACAAATGATAGAAACGGAGTCAGATGGAGAATGAAACTAGGGGGTGAAACCTAGTGAGTGTGAAGAATCAATGACTCCCAGTTTTGTAGTTTGAAAAGCTAATGGAAATCACTACTACCAACTAAGATACAGATTACAAATGTGAAGAGGACACTCGAAAAGGGTGAGACTACACATTAAAACAATTAAAAAAAAAAACACAGAGGGAAAATATAAGCACTACTGAACCCTACCACAAAGTCACCCCCTCCAAATACTAGATAGAAGACCCATTTCAAGGATGAGGTTTCCAATGCTAATCTGAAAAATGGACCTCAGTTCAGGGAAGCACATAACACCTTACTTATAACTTAGATCATCCCCTGGGGTTGAAAGGTAAAGTATAATGTAACATGCTCCACAGAAGAGGATAAACCAGCTTAGGTTACCAGTGCATTATTTGACTGCCCTCATCAGAAACATAAACCTTCTCCACAAGTTTAAGATAAAATAGGAGAGGCCTGATCATTTGACTCAAACAAAACCATCTTAAGTTCAACTGCTATCTTCCTTTCTGATAAGGCACATGACTCCTTGTCAAGCCCAGGTGGAGACTTTATCTACAAGAATTACAGTTGAGTTTTTTGAGGCTGGCCTTTTCTCTTATACACACTCACTAATATGATCATCTTGTTTTTATTGAAACGACATGATAAAAGCTGCATAAAATCTGCAAATGATAACTAGACACAGAAAAATTCTGCCAGGAGCAGTACCACCCTAAGACAAGTTCTGCAAGATAATATCTCTGTGGGATTTGGCTGCCTGTTTATAATATTTCATGTAAAATTCTACAACCAAGAAGAAACATTAATCCAAGGGATTTCTGCAACTTCCGCCCCCCGTATATTAAAATACAGGGGGAAAAAAGAACATAATACAGTCTTCTAATAAAATTTTGGGGATCTCTTTTACTGAGATGGCCATACATCTATGAATATAAAAAATGAACTTTGGTACTTTTATTCCTTATCATAATATTAGCATCACTTACTTCCTTCCCTATGAATATTTTATACCCCACCCATTCTATGACCCAACCCAAAATAAATCTACTCCAGGCAAACCATGTGTGCTTATCTAAACAATGCAAGCAAGTATCAAAGATTAAGATAAAGCTCCCACTAAAAAATGAGAATGTTTAAAAAAAGTTAAAGTTTCTTTTTTAACAATACATTTGCTTTAAATATTCTCCTGGATTCACTGTAAGCATTCAAGATTTCAAGAAAGAAGCATTTCCTTTTGTAAAGTTTAATAAGAACAGAAATATATTTATTTTTTTCAGAAACATATGTGTAGATCAGATACACTCTAAAAAGTTAAGCAAATTATATGTTAAGTCAAAGAAAATAGATAATTTAGTTTTTCTTATCATGATAATAGTTTCAAATGTTTCTTGTCTAATTAATCAATTAATTAATTAGTTGCTAAGAATCTATTATATTTCAGACCTGTGCTGGAATTATAAATGTAAATGTATATTTATAGACAAAATGTATATAAATGTATATGTGTAGATGTACATTATTTTAAATATGAAAAAGTAAAAACTGGGACCAAAGGCTTAAAAACAAATGTTCTAAAAGTGATGCCCTGATTCATATAACTTTTGATGTTTAAGAGTCATAAGACAAATATAGACTTCAGAGGAAGGTATTCACTAAAGTTGAGAGAGAAAGATGGATAATTCTGCTAAAAGTGACTCAGATAATTAGCCTGTATATCCTCTGTGGCCTTTCCACATTTTTGGTTAAAAACAAAACAAAACAAAAAAAACTCCTCAAAACAAAAACAAGGCAAATACTATTGATTTGGCCTCTTACTCTCTGTGTAGAATAGTCTGGTGCTATTTTGACATAAAAATAATAAATCAACTTTAGTCCTATGAACTGGAGTGTAACACTGCTTATGATGAGTTTTCGAACTCCATTTCTCAAAATCCCCACTCTGGTCTTTCAATTTGAAGTTTACAAAGCCTGTGTGGTATCAACAGCTGCAGTCAGGAAGGGGCTATTTGGAGTTCAATGTGGAAATAAGACCAGAGCTGGAGTGGGAGCTTGTGGAGTTCCACACAATGTCAGCCCACCCTTCCCCTGTGGAATAAGAATTGTTTGGCAAAGTAGACATCCTCTCATAGAATAATCTCAGCTCTCTCTTTGGAAAATATACGAAAAAGAAAAAGAACATTTTAACATGCAACCATGAGGAATGTGCGTTAAGATCCTGTACAGAGGGATCAAAATCAATATCTTGAATCAGGATTACTGACTGCTCTCCATGTCTGTCTGAACACGTAGTAAGACAATCCTTCATTTTCTTCTTTTTTTTTTTTGTCTAGTGACATTTGAAAGCCTATGGCATTCACTGCACTATACTAAGTAGCCAGTGAAAAGCAAAATTGAATGGAATGTTCCAAAGTTATCCACTAAATTCATCCTAAGAAAATAAGCAACCAGAAGAATTCAAGTTAAAAAAATTCCATTACCACTCTTTTTTCTCATTATCAAGTTTATTTTGGCTGTGTGATCCTAATATCTATTGTACTGGGATCAGAATACAACAAAATAACTGAACTGAGTTACATTTTTAGTATGATATTAAAATTTAATAGTCTATTTTTCTGTATTGGTGAACTCATTTTGGAGCTATTTTAATGAATGGCCTGCCTTTACATCTTCCTAATTTGAAAATCAAATAAGTTGAATCACCTCTGAAGTCATGCCAAATAAGGTGAGAAACAGTGCTGAGGAAATCTGAAATTTCACAACCCCTTGGAGGATTTGCTAAAGACTTTTCATCAGCATTTGTCTATTATTGTTACTTTTATCCCTCTAAAATGCTACCAATTCAATTGAACAAGTCTAAAGGGAATTTTTATAAAATTTTCCTAGCATGGTCATGTAAAATTTGTATATTATCAATTGCAGAATATGACAAGATTTTGGCATTGGCAGCTATGTGGTATTGCTGAGTTTCACATTCTGTGATCATAAATTCTACTGCATACAAATGAAGCTAACTGTTCATTTTGCACTAGTTGCACAGGAAGCCTACCCTTTTCAATAATGTAAGCATTTTGACTAGCTTTCTCCAGAAATGGGCATATTATGATGAAAAAAGGATTTGATACCCTAAGCCTATCACCAAAAAATATCTGGTTCACTCTGTAGTACATCACTCCAGTGGTTAAGAAAAAAGAGATTTTTCTCTGCCTCATATCTCTAGCTTGCTTTCTCTTCTCTGACAATATTTTTTTCACCATCTAGCCTAATGCAACACAGCACTGTAAGATGATTCCAGGATATAGGCTATACATACAAGGGAAAGTGGTATGAACTTGATAGATTAAGAAGTATCACATAGTATGTTTTACATTACTCAGTTTTTCATCTTTTCTTTTATCATACTCATCCTTCACTCAGTCGAAAGTATAATCTTTTTAAATACAATTTTATGCTCTGTTGTTTAAAATCTTCCAATGGCAACACACTGCCTGTGAAACAAGTACAAATCTATTGCAAGACACACAAATCCAACTATTACCTGGTTGCTACTTATCTTCACCAGCTTTCACTTTATAATCTAGAAACAACAGATTACTATAGTTCCTCAATACACATTATGATGAATCATGCATGCTGCTGTCCATAGTGTTTCCTCTGCCTGCAATCTTACAAACATTGACTTTGCTGACCCTTACTTAAGACTTGGCTCATATCCTCCAGAAAACTATTTATGACTATGAACTCTCCTAAACTCCTCAGACTGAACAATGGGCCCTTCCTGTTGATCCCATAGCATCCTCTGTTGTCATCCATTACAGAACGTATCGTAGGTGGTTTTCTTGACTGTTCAAGGTCAAGGACAAATGTATTCACCGATATTTTATTCATCTCTGTGATGCTCCTCACTTTCGAAGATGGGAATGGGTAGAGAGAAAGAAACAAAAAAGCAAAGACAAAGAAATACCTAAAAAGAGAACCGTGACACCAGGAGAATTTTAGAACAACTTGCTTAAAATAAAACAAACTCCAATACAGGAGACTGTTGCTTGCAATCTGAAAGAATAAAATGAACACAATAGTTAGTTAATGTTCATGGGGTAGCTTCCTAGTGGGTGATAAATATTATCTCTCCTTCTACAACATTCTATTTCCTCCTCCAGTCATTTTTCTCATGTGGAATGTCTGTTCCAAGTCTCTAGGCCCATTTATACCTGACTCTTTAAGCTTGAGCAAGTCCCATTGTCTCCATGATGCATTCTCTGATTATTCCAGGGAACATCTGAACATTATTTTTATCATCTAACCCTTTATTTTCACCATTCATATTTTAGGGCTTTCTTTCCTTCATGTTTATTTAATTTCAAAAAATGTTGTTTGATTAAACATATTGATAGTTGCATTGTGGCTAAAACCACTAATATGTATATTTGGTGTTGACAATAAATAAAATTGATAGTTAATTAAACACTTTTCTCTTTTCTCTAATTTTCCTTTCCATTAGAATAGAAATAAAACAATGGAGAACAACTGGTTAGATTTGAATATATTTTAGACTTCTTTAACTCATCCATGTATTTTTATGAAAAACTGGAATTCCAAGTTTCTGAGTGTAGATAAAGAAACTGATTTTGGACTAGGGAAAGTTTACTTCCTCTAAAATAATTTTAAAATATTTTATGTTCAAATTTGCCACAAATTCTCCATGTGACTTTGAGAAAGTACAGATCCTCTTTTGATTTTAGATTCCTCCCTGTAAAATGAAGCACTAGATGATAGAGGAATCATTCCAAATATAAATGTACGATGTGTATAAACCCACTATTTATTCAATTGGTATTAAAGAATAGTTTTAAATGATTAAAATATTAACTTACGGATTGTTGAATATTTATAACAGATATGAATCTTAGTCTACAACTCAAATGCACAAGAAATATGTTTATTTTCTATAAATATTTATGATTGAACAATTTCTATTTTGTGCTTCATTATATTTGGATGGCATAAACTTACTCTCAGTTTGAGGTTTCCTCCCTCTTTTTCCTGAGTTCTGTACCTACATTCTGGGATTTACAAAGTGCCCAAGCAAGAGGAATACAGTAGGGATCAAGTGCAGGATAATGGCTGTCCACAGTGTTATCTCTGAGGTACCCAATATTGCTACATCTCCTCAGGTTACAGCAAGTGGCCCATCCCTCAGTCCTGTCCACAAGCCCCCCTGAAGCCCAGGACTTTTCTTCACATGTCAGAATGAAAACCATTCTGCTGTACCTGTGATATCCTGGGGGTCAAGAAACTCTACAAATCTATCTCCAGATAGACTTCTTTAACCCATCTAAGTACACATATATTCTTCACTAGGATTTTTACTTCTTCCCTGAAGCTCTCTCATTAGTTTCCATACTCTCATCACTGCGTGTGTGTGCGTGTATGTCTTTAACGCGCACATGCACATACACACACACAATTAAATACAAAAGATTCATGTAAAGTGCCTAATTCTGTGTATGATTCTCAATAAATGCTAAGTAGTACTACTATTATTGTTACTTTTTGAATAGGTAATGCAGTGACACTGTTCAGACACNACACACACATATATGTGGTATGAAAAGCAGCCTTCTCATCCAGGTACTCCTTTGTCCAGTTTCTCTGTTCACCCCCCAAGAGAAAATCATAATAGAGTTGTTTTTTCAGGCAAACAGTGAAATGAAACATTTGTGTGATAACCATAAAATTGGAATTTTAGGAATTAATTTTCATATATTCATATATATTTATAAGACTTTTATCAAAACATTATATATTATTTTGTCAAATATTTATGGAGCACTTCCAAAGACACTCTTTTCAGTGTTTTTAATATATTATTAAGCTATTTTTCATATAACACTATGAGAGATGTGCTATTGGTAGCTTTTTTTTGACAGAAAAGGAGACTGAGTCTCAGAAAGTAACATTTGGAAAGCAAAGGTGAGATTTTAGTCTTTCTACCCTATTATAATTTATATCTCCACCTATCTAGCCTTTGAATATACATATTTCAACATTCTTTTTAATTATTTTGCTTTTGTCATGAACTGTCAAAAGCCAAAATTTACATTATTCTCAGAAATACTTTGGATAGCCTAAGAAATAGCTTACGGAGAAAAGAACTGAAAAGGGGGGCATCCACAGGCTATCTTGTACTTCACTAATAATCAAATATAAGTTTCTACTTTATCTTTGAAAACATTATTTTAAAAAGCATTGACAGTTGAATAAAATAAAGAACTCTAATGTCTAATAATCATGATGACTTAAATTGAAAAAATACATCCAATATCTCTCTTATCCTCACAGCAATTCTTTTGGGATCACTTTTTTTGTACTATCCCTGTTACTTGTTTTCCTTCTTTAATCCATCTTTTAAAATCACTTTATCTTCCAAAAATGTAAAATTTACAATGGAATACATCTTTTTAAGAAAGTTTGAATAGTTCCTAACATTTAAGAGATTTAACTTTTAAAAATATTTAAAATTTATGAGCTAGTAGATTCATATATTATATAAATATATATGTGTATAAGTAATATATGTAAATTTACATTACATTAATTATAGCCATCACAATTCTAAGTACGGCACTCAATTTTCAACCTACATTTATAGCCTAATTTTTCTCTCTGACTTTACTCCACCTCACCCAGGTATCCAATTACACTGAATTACTTGCTATCACTTGAATATGATATTTCTTTATATTGATCCTTTTGTTTATATCAATCCCGTCTTCACTGATGGTATCCTATTCCTCCTTTAAGGCTCAACTCAAGCATCATCTACTCAACTTTCAAGACTTAAATATAATGTAAACTTGATAGTCTCCCAATCATAACAATGTGCTTCCACTGAACTGTGCATATGTGGTATATGCCACATTTTATTATCTTATTTCTTCATGTGCCTAATTCTCTGGATCAATGTTTATAAAAACAGAAAGAATAAATAATGATAGGAAAGAGACATGAAAGACTCAATGAGACATACTAATGAGTAAAAGAAGATGGAGCCTATCATTTTTTTCTATGATGGTGAGAAACTTCTTGGGACATCTTTCATAATCAGTTGAATAGTCTGTTGCCACATGATAGAAATAAGAAGCTCTTTATTTCTTAGATTTCTTTAGGGGAATGCAAACATTTTCACAGGTAGATTTCCTTTTAGTGCTAATAAGAGGTTATAAGGGATGTTAAGGTTTGCAAAGATTCTAGGTAACATTCTTTCCAACAGTTAAGCTCAAATAAATCTACAATTTATACAGTATAGAACATAACTCATCAATTGTATTTGCTTATATTACTATCTATTCCCTCATACTGTGAGTTTATGTGTATTCCTAGTACCTAGTATACTGCTAAACACATAGTAGATACTCAAATGCTTACTGAGTGAACATACATTATTTTCTTTGTGTTAGTTTAGGTAAAATGTCAATTTGGAATGAAATAGAATATGTCACATTTAAGGAAAGTTATTCATTTCATTACTGATGTGATTTACATACCACCTCATAAGACAAATAGAACTTGAGGCAGTGCTGGAAATCTAGTACTAAAAAAAGAATTTTAAATTCATTTTGTAAAGTAATATCTAATAGAAAATTAAAATTTCAGAAAGAATTCCTATGTTTTTGGCCTGATTTTTTTTTCGCCTTTAAAAAAAAAACTCGGGAAACTACATTCTAATAGGTTACTTTCACCCTAGACGCCATTACTAATAACTAGATTTAATTCTTACCTGTAAGATTTGCTGTATTGTTCATCAGAACTTTTTTCAGATAAATTATTTCTTGAGTTTGTTTCAAAATTAATAGGTTTGTTGTCATGATCTGCAATACTTATAAAGTAAGCAGAAGACAAAAATTGAGAGTTTCCTGTATAATTTTTTCCTGTTTGAGTCTGACTCATTTATAACTTTTTGTTGTAGTACTAAGGTGACATTGCCAGATCTAAGCATCTTCACATAAAATGACTTCAATCAAGGTAAAAATGGGAAGAAGTGACTTTCCCTTAAGTCATTGCTTTTTACTTCTGTGGGTACATGTTTTCCATTTCCTATGGGACTGGCACTTTAGTGCATGATGTTTATCCTTCTTGCATCTCTGAGAGCCTTATAAGATTCTACATGAGAATATACTTAGTTTAGTATGAAGAGAACTTACTCCGAAAAAAGGCTTATTATTTTCTCTCTGATCATGAGTTGATCAAACTAGTCCCTGCTATTTAGAGCAAGTTCAAATATTTAGCCTTGCCAAACACAGGGTTTCTAATACTTTAATTGAAAGTTCAATGTTGCTGAACTTTGTTTTGATGTTGCTTAAGGATCCAGTCAAGGGAAATAATTCCTCTAGGTTCAAGGCACAGGCTTAGAGAAAAAGACATTTGCAATTATTTCTATTCTTGCAGGAAATTTTCATTCTAATTTTATATCACTCTCTAATATGCAGGTCAATTCATCTTTTTATAAGGCATTGTTCTCTCAATCAATACTATTGTGCTCACCTAGGCACCTTTAGAAAACCCAATGGCAGGTTTTACTGAGAAGCTCAAGTGACTACCGGTTATGAGGAAATTCCTGAGCCTCTACTCTTACTCAGAGTCCATTCACTGACCTGTTGATTCAGCTGGACTCTTTAAATCCAATAAGACTTCTGAGCATCAATAGGGCCTTGGCTCTTTAGTCAAGAAAAGTCTGAGAGTGAAATAGGAAAAAATGTGGACTGGCACAGGGACCATTGTTTCCACTCCCATCATTATAGTAAGATACTTTTGTGGTTTACAAGAAATGTCAAACCCCTGATCTGGCAGAGATTTTCTAGACTAATTTTGCATCAGTAGTTTGTTTAGCACAGAAACAGTCATTTATATGAAGTCTACTTTTCCAACTCTTGAACATTATTTTTTAATTACTTATAGAAATCTGCTATGGTCTTTCCACAATTTAGTTTAGGTCATATGGTTTCATTAGTCAAGTTTGTCTTTTCTGTCCTCTTTTCTTCCACACTCTTCTCTGTGAGCATCCCAAGTTCCTCTGAAGGCTCTTAGACACTTCATGCCTTTATTTGTAGAAGAAGAATTTCAGGTTATCCCAGGGTGTGGGTGGATGAGGGTATGGGGAAGCCAGAAGAGTTTTCAGGCTAAATTAATAGAATCCAAACAGTAAATGGGGGGAGAATTTTCCCACAGTCATGACTCACTTTCCACATGTGCAAATGTTTAAGTTACAGGTGATATTTTCAGAATTTACAACCAAGGGCAGAGCCCCAAGTTTCCCACAGGCAGACTTCACTAGGCCTAATGGTTTAGGAATGCATGCTTGGCTGGTTAGTTAATTAGTTAGTTTTATGCAAAACTAATATCTTGCCTACCAAAAGTTAGGGAGTAAACATATCTCAAAGGAAATAAGCACAAGCTGATGTCAAGCAAACCTGGGCAAAAATCCCAGCTCTGTCAATAATTAGATTTTTTAATATGAGCAAATTTGGTTTAGCACTTTAACATTCTGGGCTTTATTTTTTTCTTCTTTAAAATGAAAAATAATTCTGGTCTCTTAGATGTGAGAGAAGTCTAGAAGTGGCATCTATCAATACACTATAAGGGTTGCTTTTGCTGGTCAGGTTAACAAGGCAGGCATCTCTTCTGCCCCTATGGCTCTATATGGATCCTGAAACTTGGTTATGAAAACAACTTTTCAGTTCAGAAGACCATTCTTGGAAGACTACAAAACCACTTAACAAGGTTGCTATTAAGCAAACAGATAAAGTACATTATGGTATACTTCAGACAGTAGGCTCTTAGCTAATGTTTATCATCTTTATGATGTTAATAACTACAATAATGATAATAAGCTATGATGCAAAAACATGGATCATAATCAAAATAAAATAAGGCTAGTAGTCAGACTGGACAGCTGGGAGCAGGGCATTGGTCAGATCACCATAATTTGGAGTTTGGCCCTGGCATGTTGACTCAGTAAACACAGCGCTGCTCACTAAGGAATGATTCACAACCACAAACTCATGAACAAGAAATGTAACAATTTACAATGAGAAATGCAGTTATCACACACAATGATCCTGTATTCACAATTTAATTCAGCAGAAGAAATCAGGGTAAACTAAGGTTCATAAGGGGGTAGAATCAGAACCAAGGTAGGAGACTGGTCAATCTTAAAAATGAGGGTTACTGCACTTTACTAAGCTGATGAATCTGCAGCCACTGCTCAAATTAATTTACCACATGGAGAGGACAACATATTACATAGGGGAGCCAGAACTTTCTATGCCTAGACACTGCTGGTGACATTCTACTGCCAATGGCTTTTACTATTTTTTCTCCTCTTTTCTATTTACCAAGTTGACCAATTCTTTCCATTGCCACTCATTCTTTCTTTTATTCTTCTTTTCTTTTTGCTTTATGTATTTTTCTTTCGTCTTTCTTTTTTCCTCTTTTAATTTAAGCAGGATAAAAAACATTTCAATAGCTTACAATTTGTATATGTTAATAATGCCATTTTTCTTTAATCCTGTTCAATGACTTTCCTTGACTATTCAAGGTTCATATACAGTGAGGTGTATTTGCAGTTCACTGATCTAATTAAATGTACAATGATTTTTGCTGATTTATTTCTTACAGAAAAGATTCACTTCATACTCTAGGGTTAACATGCTTTACTCCTACCTTGTACATTAGGAACATACTCCTAATAAGTCAATTAAACCCATAATACATCTGAAGGATACCATCCCCATAGAGATGGGTGACTGACATATAACAATTTTCTATGGGAAAAGGCTTTGGAGTTGAACGTAAGATACTAGAAACCTAGGTCCTCTGCATCTCCAAAGGCTCCTATTATTCCCAGATTTCATGACCCAGCGGGCCAGTCATGGTGGCTCCCAGGTCTGAGGGTGACTAGATTTCACCCTATGAAAAAGAACAGGACAAGTCTGCAGGCTTCCAATCAGGAACTGGTCTACTTGCTTCCTTTTCATTGCATTTTATGATACTCACTCAGAATTTTTCTCTTTCCTTATCCACTGTGGCCTATTCTAGAAATTTCTATATAGAATGTTTTAATTTCTTCTAAAGTGTTTTTATTTTAGTAACAATAGCCTCTATTTCCATATAATTGTTGTGGGAAGGAGTTAAAATAATATAATACATGGAAATCAATTAAGAGTGCCGGAAAAATATCAAATGATCAATAATCCTCTGCTTCCTTTATACACTAAACAATAAGCATCATAGAAAAGACACTGCATTCCCAGCCCTTAACACCGTGATGGTCAGTGGTAAAAAATAGTGGTTGAATGACTGAATGATGAGAGAGAAAGAAGAATCAAAACATCTTTTATATGGCTTCCTTCTCCTTTTTAAAGTTTAGAGTCCCAGTGCCTTTTGTCATTTTCCAACAAAGAGCCCCAAAGGACAAGAGTGAACACTGCCTGGGAAAACAGATCCTAGCCCAACAATGTTGACTCTAACACAAAAGGTTTTGTTTTTTTCTTTTTCTTATATTTTATTAAATTTATTGATTAATAAAATTAAATAGGCTTTAAATGTACAATACAATAATACATAATATGTATATTGCATTATGTTCACCACCCAAAGTTAAATTATCTTCCATCACTATATATTTGACCCCCTTTACCCTTCTCTACCTCCTCCTCTTCTCTCTTTCCTTCTGGTAACCACTAAACTGTTGTTCATATCCATGAGTCTGTTTGTTGCATTCAGTTTTATATCCCACATATGAGTGAAATCATATGTTCTCAACTTCTTCCGTCTGACTTATTTTGTTTGGCATGATAATCTCAAGATCCATCCATGTTGTCGCAAATGGCACTATTTCTTCATTTCGTATGGTTGAGTAATACACTGTATATATATATACCACATCTTCTTTACCCAATCATCTAATGTTGGGCGCATATGACCCAGCAATTCTTCTTCTGGGTATCTATCCCAAAAATTTTAAAGTATTTACCCGTGAAAATATATGCACTCAGATGTTCACTGGAGTATTATTCACAGTAGCCAAGACACAGGAAAAACTCAAGTGTCATATAGATGTTTTTCTTTTTTTTTTTTAATTATAAATTCTTATAAAAAATTTTAATACCAAAAATTATGTTTTCATCTATTCCATAATCTCTTATTCTTATTGATATATTTTTTTCATCTTTATTCATACCTCTAACATCAAACATTTACCCCAGGAGTTTAGAACACATGACAGTATTTATCAAAAGTTGCATCAGACTGCTTGCACCAGAATCACCTGAATACTTACTTAAAAATCACATTAAGGGGATACATTTCCCTGATTAACTGAATCAGAAGTTTTATGGATAAAACTCCAAATCTCCATATTATTGTTTGCATGTAAGTTTGTGTGCCACTGCTTGAAAAGACAAACTTGTACATGGATACTAATGACAGTTGTTGTTTTTTTTTGGCGGAGGTGGGGGAGTCAGGATTTTTAAAAAGTTTCATCTACCACTAAAGGAAAACAAGAGTGAGACTTTCTCCTGAGTATTTAATCACACGAACTAGATCTACAATACACTAGGCACTAGTGTTAAAGAAAACCAGAGCTAGACAGTAAAGTTGTAAAAACAGATTTTATTCAGGAACTATTGCAATAGGGGAAAAGAGGCCTATTGAGTCCAATTCTATACTTTTGGGGATTAAATACAACGTATGTATATATTTTTTAAAATTTTTATTGAGTTCCAATTTATATAGCAATATTCATTCCGTTGAGTTTAGAATTGGCCTATTTAATCCCCAAAAGTATAGAATTGGCCTATTTAATCCCAAAAAGTATAGAATTGGACTCAATTCTGAATACAACATGGACAAGTGGGGATCTGCAGCAAAAGCAGGGTAGAGGTCAGAGGTTGGAAAATTACTAAAAAGAACCATCAGTGGAGATTTTGGCTAAACCAAGCTAACAGGATTTTGGCTGAAGTCAGGCCAAAGTTATAATGCACTGAGGATGCAGGATGAGGAATTTGACCAGATATTGACAGTGATCAGATATCAAGGGTGGGGATGCTCTTTGAACTGACTTAGCATGATCCTTGCTAAAACTGGGCAATGCAGGCCTGACAAGGACAGACACCAAAGTCAAAGCTTAGAGGAGTCTGGCTAAAGTTTGTGCAAGGAGAGAGTTTTGGTCACCAGTTATAGATGCCTATCTAAATTTAAAGTAATTAACATAAAATTTAAATATCCAGTTTATGAGGCATTCTAGCTACATTACAAGGTCTTAAAGCCACAGAAGATGAGTGGCTATAGTAATAGGAAGCACATTTACATCATCGTAGAAAGTTCAATTAAACAATGCTGCTCTGGAGAAAAGAGATTATCAGACCCAGAGAAAAATCAGTGAGGACAATGGCACAAAAGATAGGAAAATTCTAAAGAGTTATAAGAATTTCCACACCCCAAATTATCAGATAGGGCAGAGGACAGGAGAGGAATTGCAAGAGAATAACATATGCCAGGAACCATGTCCTGGTCAGTTAACTGTTTCCCAAAACTATTACTGAAAGAAAGGAGAAGCACAAGTTTCTGGTGGACAGCTAGTCCCTGCCACAAACATCGACCAATAGTTAAAAAAAGACTGCTGAGTTTACAAATGTATTGAATTTGAAAGTTGAAAGAAGGGCCAGGTTTCTCATTGTGTTGGGAATGGTGTATGGAAAACAGAAGTTCAACTGCAATTAAAACTGGAAAGGCAAAGATGGCCATAGAATCGATTCCACCTGCCATAGACCTGGCAGACATCTGGAATCCAGGTCTTTTGAGGTCTCAATAACATTGAATTGGGCACTTCTGGTAATTTCATCTAGACAGGTATAAAGACTGTTAAAACTCAATAGAATGAATATTGTTTTATAAATTGGAACTCAATAAAAATTTTAAAAAATATATACATATGTTGTATTTAATCCCCAAAATCATTCTATGGGAAAACCACAGGTCACCATGTTTAAGAAACTTGCCATATTATTCTATATATGGGATTACAGAAACTTAATTTTTTTAATGCTAATTTTATATTATATCTAATTCCTCTCCTATAGGATATGAGCACAGATACCTCCAGGTAATTAATGTAGAAGAAAAATAAGCAAATGATAAATTATGTATGCAGAGTATTGGTATCCAGACTCTGACCCAGGAAATAAGATACTGAGTCAGCACAACTGTGACTTATATTTTAAGAACAATGACCTAGCAGGCGTTTAGAATCTAGGTCCTCTGAAGTCTCAAGCATTAACCATTTCAGTTTGTAAGTCATCAGTATCATCAACATTTCTATTATTCAGCCTTCAACTGGATTTTCAGTTAAATCTGAGACAGGGCATGTACTAAAGCCAAAGCTAACTTACAGGCACCACTGTGGAGAGTCACGGTCCCAGATTTGAGGGCAAAACAAAACAGCAGAGAGTCACTCAAAGGCAATCTGGACTTCCGAAATTAGTAGGCAAAAAACTGAAAAGTCCAGTGATTGTTCTCTATCATCTGTCAACAAGAACCACTTTCCTTTCTGTTTTTCTCATGTCTACAATTTTCAAGGATTAGTTTAAGATTACAGGAAGCAGTGAGTTTTAATTAAAAGCAGGGTGAATAGATTAGTAGACTGGAAAATGGAGCAGAGCACTGATGCCATTATTCCTGATATTTTCTTATAATTCTGTAAATTTACCCTGTTCTAGGGCTAAGCCCTATTTTTACTATCTTGCATTTTTAATGTAATATTTGTATTTATAAATATATTTCATGAACTCCTCTTACAATTATAGCCATTTAAATGATTTTATTAGAAGTCTTCATTAAACAAAAAATGTTATATATATCTAATCCTTGATAACACATTGCCATTAACAATTGTAGAAGGTTTACTATCTACTTAATGAAAGATAGTGCTTCAAGAAGTAAAGGCAATCAAAAATTCAGGTTATTTCAGAGCAATGGTAGGAGAGGAGGCTGCTTAGGAAACTTATGAAAAAAGAAAGATCATATCAGTTCTCTCAAAAGGGAGCTTTTTGTGAAGATAAGAAGAGTCTAGTTGCATTAAGAGACAAGGTCCAGAAGTTCTCTTAATGATTAAACATGTAATGACATATTATGAACATGGTATTTAAATAGTGGAGCTCTAGCAGCTAAAAATAGCTGAATATCTGAAGAACAGATAAGGTTAAAACTCTTAGCAAAAATTAAGTTAGACATTGCAATTTATTATTTGTAACTGTTTTCTTTCCTGTTTCTATCATTTATTTTTCTCTTATTTTCCCTGTATAAATTAACCAAATGATCAATTATTGAACCCTTACAGTCTAGGTTGGTAAGAACTGTGATATCCTTGCCACCAAAGAGCTCAAAACATTGTTGGGTTTGGGAAGTGAAAGAAAATAAACACATTAAAAAGTGGCTAGACAAGATTTAAGAAGTTTAAAACAGTAAATGAAATGTCACAAGGCAGCTCCTGTTTTACTGTCTGAGGAATCCTTTACATATTGATATCTAGCAATTCAGAGGTGCTAGTAAACACTTCAACCTTGGATGATTACAAAGGGATTCATTTTATTTTCATTTTCATTTATTTGTAGTAAATATATAGAAAGATGTATAAATCTTAAGTATTTGGTTCTAAGAGTTTTCACAACTATATACACCCAGGAAATCAAGAGGAAAACAAGACACCAAATCTTTCCATCACCCTAGAAAGATTCTCATGCCCTTTCTAGCCAGTCCTGTCTCTCCCCGCCGCCCCCCTGCTCTCAGAGACAGTATTTTCTGATATCAATCACCATAAATTAGATTTGCCTATTTCACTTTACACAAATGGGATCATAGAACATGACTTGTTTTCTTTTAGGTCTGACTTCTTCGGAGCAATAAAATTTTCTGAGATTCATCCACGTTGTATATATTAGCACTTTCTAATCCTAATAAGAATTAATAAATTCCTTTTTAATGCTGAGCAGTTATGCTATTTTTAGTTTTGTGGCTATCTGTCCAGTGAAATACTTAAAACAATATTAGTTTTCTCTTGCAACATAACAAACCACCATAAACTTTATTATGTCAGGCTTAAATGCAGTTGGACTCTACTGAGTCCTCTGCTCAGGGTCCAGAAGGCCTAAAACCAAAGAGTTGACCTGCTGGGCTTTCATTTGAAGGCTCAGGGAGGAATCCACTCTCTTGGGTTACTGGAAGAACTCAGTTCCTTGTGGATATGGGTCTGAGGTTTCCATTTCCTGGCTGGGGTCGATCAGCTGGGGTCCCCTTTTCGCTCCTAGACAATACCTGCATTCTTCATCATTTGACTCCCCCCTTTCACTCCCATCTTGAAACCATCAAAGGCCCATCAAATTCTTCCTGTGCTTAGAATCTGAGTTTCCCTCTGCCTTCCTCTTCTGACACCAACTGGAGAAAGTTCTCTGCTTTTAAAGTCTCATGTGACAATCTCCCCTTTTTAAGATCAACTCTGCCATATAAGGTAACACAATCATGGAAGTGGTATTTCAATCACAGGTTCTGGGCATTCAGGAATGTAAAATCATAAGGCCCCTTCTAGGAATTCTGCTTACTACATTAACTGAAATTATCATGTCAACTTATTAATTTAAATGATTGAAAAGTGGCTGGAAGAGAGAGCAGGAGGCAGCAAAGCCTGTCAGTGCAGGCCAAAGAGCAACCACCTGGTGTGGACAAAACTGACAACTCTAGACCAAAAAGGAACCCAGGAAACACCTTCCCGTGTTTGACCATTTGTAATATAATGGGCAGAAGTATTTACAATTCTATTGGAGACTTTTGTAATACTTAATTATAAAGTGATAACTGTATAGCAAATTAAGCAAGCCAAAAGAGAAAGGACAATACCTGCAGTTAGAACAAAGAACTGCAATTTTACAAGAAATGAAATGTAATCAGAATACAATAACTGGCTAAGCAATAAACCTTAATCAATCGCATCAGGCAGATATCGCTTACTGAGTTAACTAAATTACGGTCTATTTTTATTGGAAAAATGGAAGAAGGCAAAAGGGCGTGTGTGACATAAGACTGCTAAAAACTAATCTTCCATAATATAAACAGAAACTGGTAAATAAAGAAAAATGTATAGTTTAGAAATATGTGCATAAATAACAATAAATTAAAAGAATTTGAGCAAATAATGAGGAGGTAAGGCAGAGAATTTTTATTTTTTATTATAAAATTTGTAATATTTGAATCTTAAAACTATATAGATTTAAAAATACAAATTATTAAAAGATAGTATTTATGCAAACATTTTGTTTTAGCAGTCAAATACATATAACTTACAATCTAAACAGAGATGAGTTTTTATACTCTGAAATTTTAAAGAATTGCATTAGTTTTGGCAACTTTATCTCATATTTTCTCCTATTAATAATAATTAAAATAATTTTAAATCACCTCAATAGAATCACCCCTTTTACATATTTCACTTCTTTACAATCATGTCAATTTGCAGGAGGTTGGATGGATAATGGAGGCGAGATTAAAAACTTCATTGAAATAGTGAAAGAAGCAGGCTAGAAATGTGGCCTGCCATGTGGAATTAGCAAACCTTCAAAGGAAGAAGCCTTATTAGGCTCAATATTAAAAGTAGGCTGCTTCAGCAGTAACACACACTTTGAGCACTAAATTCTAGACTTTAACAGTTCCAAGTCAGGTTCTACAAAAAACAATGCAGGGGTTCTTTAACCCGGGACTTCATGAGGGCAACACAAGGATTTGTCTAGACTGAGTAAACTCCCCCTCATTAAAGAAAACATGTGGCTTACTTATACCTATAGACAAACAATGAATGAAGATTGATTCACAGCATGGGATGTATGAGACTCCAGTTTCACTTTAAGTAACTGAACACCCCTCATCACTTTTCTGATGAGAAAGTAATTCTACTTACATTTGGATCCTCTTTGTGGTGTCCTAGGTTCTTCTCACACATGTTCCAGGTCTGCACTGGTATGATTGCAACCTGCTTCACAATCCTTATACTGATCAAAGTCAGTCTGTAACAAGAGTACACTAATACTAGAAATGACTGCCTCATGATATAGATCCCTTCTCTAATCTTCTCTAATCTTAGTACTCTGTGCAGCTTTTTCAAAGCTCTGTTTATTCTTTGGAATTATTTTGTTATGAGATTGTGGCATTTCTTATGTATCATCATTAGCATTTTCTAAACAAAGTGACTTAGGCCATTACCATTTAATCTCTTTTTTGCATGATATAATAGTAATGGCCTAAGTCACTTAGTTTATAATTATATACAGCTAATTTATACTATATACTTAATAAACATATACTGAGAAGCTATTTTATATTAGGCTCTGTAATGATGAATAAGATGTAATCTCTGACCTCAATAAGCATAGAGCTGAGAGGAAAAAGACAATCAAAGAAGCAGTTTTAATATATCTTCTCATGCACTGTGATACAAAGGCCCAAACAGGCTTGGGTAGCACCTAAGAGAAACATTGAACCCAGATGTAAGAGGGTATGGGCTTTCTAAACAGGTCAAACTGACTCTGTTCATCATTTCAAAAAAAAAAAAAAAAAAAGTTCTTTAATTTAGGAAAACAAAATCCACTTTATTACTTCTGGTTTCTTATTCTCTTATCTAAGTTCCACGAACTTCCAGTTTACAAACTTTTCCACCATCTTTTCTGGCATTATATCTCAATAGAACCTAGATTCTTAGAGGATTTGTGAAGAGACTGTTCACTATAAGAAACATCCATGTTCTCAGTATTGTGTAGAATGATTCATATCACTGAATCCAGCATTTATTGGCTATTCCAAACCAGCATTAAAAACCAAAACCAAAAAAAAACAAAACTCATGTCTTACCGTGGTGTGTGTTACTATAGACACGCTTTCCTAGGTTTGCTCTGCTGTTCTCAGTAGTATGGAAGTGACAAAACTATAACAGGATATCTTATTTTCCTTTCCTATCTTTCCTTAGTTCCTACAAGGAAAGAATGGCATCTTTACCATTTTTATCACAAAACCCATGCGTCCACATGAGCAAATTGAATTTTTAAAATGATTCCATATTTTAGAGGTATGTGAAAACAGAAAACATTTACTCTATAAACTATAAAATACCAGAAATGCCATTAGAGTGGTATGTGTGTGTGAATACTTGTTTCCCCAAGGCTGAATATTCTGCCAATGGGTGCCTGTCAAAAGAATTTGGCATAGTTAACTGGAAGATAAAAAACAGAACTAACTTGTCCAACTCCAACCCAGCACAAGAAATGGTAGAGAAACCTGTATAAAATGAATCAAAAATTAAGAGAGAGGAAAAAGGAGGAAGTTAATTGCCTTACCTAAACTCTACTGTTAACTATAATGATGCTGGAAAGTGCTAAACATAGTCCTAGCTAAAGAAACTTGATCTCCAAAAACCCAGGCCTGGACAGAGCATGGGGCAGTGTGTCTGGATGTCCCTCCCACTGGCCTGACTGTGCAGGTGGCCGGCCGGCAGGTGGGAGATGGGGGCAAGTGTGACCTATTTGCTTTATTTCAATGCTTAAACATTGTATAGGCCATTGGAATCATGAAGATCTGAACTTTGAAGCGCAGCTTTGACCACCCATGGGAAAGTGTTACAGCAGCTGGAATGCAGAAATACCCAAACTCTATGAATGCCAGTGTGGCTGGAGTTGACATATTCAACAGTTATATAGATCTCTCTGGAAAGTTGCACAGCCACAGACTTCTCAACACAAAGTTAGGATTGCTTTCCATAGTGAAATCTCTTATTGGTGCAATAAAAACCAAAATGTGAGTAAGAACATTCTGTAGTTGATCCTATAGAGAAAACAGTGAAACTTAAATCCACAAGTATTTCATTTACAAGTATGGTTTCAGTAGATGGGAGACTGATATATAGAATTATGCTCAGGACTCAGAAAAAATTGTTTTGACTCAAGAAGCCATAATCCCTGTGAAAGGAGTCATTTTATTAGTTATCTCAAAGTACTAATGGCAAATACAATATCTTCAAATGCTAATAAAGGCTGAGAAGCAAAAGAATGGGTAATAGAATATATAAAATTAAATGCTGGGAATGAAGAACTGACGGCTTCAGCAAGAGGGAGCATAAGGACACCTATGACAGCAGCAGCATTTGTGGAGAAATCATTATGAAAGTTGGTACACAATACCCAGTCCCCCAGAGTATTAGCTGGTGATATATTTATTTGTTATTTAAAAAATAAAACTATATTTAAGTAGATTTTGTTTATTGTTATTACTTTTTAGTAAGCTGAAGAAAGGCTATGTGACTTTTGATCAAAAGAAAGAGGTAGAAGGTTTCTAAATGGAGCACTTGGAGGAAAATAAGGAAGAAATAATCTCATTCATAAGATTTAGCTTAAAAATTACCTCCACTTACTTACCATATCACCTGATACTCAAATACATACAGAGGACTTGAACTGGAAGGAGCAAAATCCCTAAAGGTTTAGCTTGGTCTACATCAAAAGTTCTTAAATTCTTAGTGGTATGGAAGAGGAGCTCCTTTTGAAATGCATTTGTACCCACAGAAGAGACAAGGGTGCAACAGATCCTATCTCAGTGGCAATGCTGAGGAACTAAGGAAGAGCAACTGGGGCAGCAGTCCAAGACAGGATGAATAGTGCAATGGCAAATCTCAATAGAAGAGAAAAAAAGAAAGGAAAGAGCAGAAGTAGGGCCCAGATCCTTTTTGAAGAGTCTGAGGCTGACTTTGGCTGAGGATAAAACCAAACAACCTCTCCAGGATGCATAAATAGTAGAAGTGAATAGGTCTATGGCCAAGGAAAGAACCTGTGATAAGACATAGTAGATGACAACAGGAGAGTGTGTGTGTGTGTGTGTGTGTGTGTGTGTGTGTGTGTGTTTTAATTTACAGAAAGTTCTAGAACAGATGAAACTACTATAAAGTGGTTTTAGGCTCCTCTAGAGCTATTCTATAAAATATAAATGGAGAAGAACCTATATGTAGGTTAACCGTAATGTCCTAGGGCCAAGAAGGAGTACTAAAGCCATAAGAGAAATAACATTTATTTTGCAAATTTATCTAAGAAAAATTGGTCATGTACAATTAACAGAATATTTGCTAAGTATAGGTACCCTCCAATAATGAAAAGTAAGTAAGGTCTATAGATACCTTATCCATAACCCCATTAAGAGATCTAGTCTGTTATTTTACTTTAACACTATTCACTAACAATAGTCATATCACAGAATGGTTCTAGAGTCTGTTCTATCATCTCAATGAGATCTCAGCTTTCTCCTATTTGGGGGTCCTTTGAATGCATCTTATAAAAAGATTCATGTGTGGTGACACTAATATTTGATTATCAGGATTCAGCCATTCTGTCTTATACATGAATTCCAGAGGTGCTGGTGAGAATTATTTCCTGGTAGTTCTAAGCAGAAGATGACACTGGAGGTTCCTACCATTGGTATTTTGAAAAGATTCCGTGGGTTCTTGCCCCACCACGATGTTCTGAAAATGTTTCTCACTGCCTCTCTCCCTCAGCCACTTTTAAAAGACTACTTTGTTTGAACCTATCTTAACTATATCATATATCTCTTTTGAATAATCTGTTAATAGCAAGTGTCTCTCCTTCATTGTGCTCATTACAGCTGAAATTTTGCATTTGAGTGATTTCTTAAATTAATATCTTCCTCTCCCAATAAACTCTAAGAGAGCAGGAAAGTGCCAATTTTTGCTAGTTAGTATGTTTCAGAGTGCTCTCACATTATTTGTTGAATAAATATAAATAAATGAATAATGATATATGAAATAAATACATGAATGAATGGATAATTATGAATGAATGAACAAATGAATGAGTGAGTGAATAAATGAATGGTCTTCTAAAATCATATGCTCTTGAAGAGAGTAAAAATGCTCTATATTCTTCTGCCTGTAGGAAAGGATAAGGTTGCCCTTGGTTTTGCTGAGAGATGCAAAGGCTGCATTCCTAGCACACAAGTCAAGACAAAGAACCTAGGATACTAGAGAACAGGTTTGTTGAAGAGGTAGCAGTAATGATGACATTCAAGCTGATGATTGTGACTGGCTGAAATGCCAATGCACAGCAACAACACAAGAGTGGTGTCTGTACCTAGGAAGAAGATGCCTGATATTTGAAATAGTATGTATAGAGGATCATGTAGATAAGGTGGAGGAGGTGTTTTCCTCAGTTGGTACATTCTTACGGTGCTAGAATTCCAAGAACTACACTAGTAGAGACTAGCCAATGATACTGACTTTGTTCATCACTATATTGAGTGCCATATGCACGGTTATACACCGTATGTTTGATTTATTGAACTGCGCTTCAGAGAAGAAATTTCCAAATTAGAGTCACAGAGAGCGGGAGAAGCAAAGTAGGCAAAGACCCTTCATTTCAAACAAAGTAGTTGCAGTTTCATCAGTTTTATATTTTCTTGTATATCGCTACCCAGAGAATATAAGCTCCACAAAAGGAGAAATGTTTTTGTCTATTTTATTCAGTGCTGGTTCCCCAACTCATAAAACAGTGTCTGTGTCTGGTGCACTGAGGATATTCAATAAATTTTTGTTGAACACATGGGCAAAGTTTTTAAGAAAAAAAAATTGGTAATAACATATTTTCCAGAGAATATAGTTTATCATTCTTTGAAGGATTGCTATACAAGATGAATTATATTCATAATTCTCACCACCAATTTTTAAGGACCTATATATAGTTACTGTTATTCAGTGCAGCTGAATACATCAACAAAATCTGTCTTCACAGTGTTTAGAAAGCCAATATGCTTTGCCTTTAAGTTTCACCTTTGTGAATTACTAAAGAAAGTCATCATCTCCTGTATGGTCTAAATTATTGCCTTCATGCTAGAATCAATTCTTAAATGTGAGTTTTCATATTCTCTACTAATTTGTAGAGTTTAATAACTTGGTGGTTCATTTTCTGATTTTATTTGAATACCTGCATGAAAGAATCCTGAGTATGTTATGTTGCATGTGCTACCATTAGTAAGAAGAAGATAAAGAAGGAATCTATTGAATAAAATATACATTGAATATCTGTTTCATTTAATTTTTAATGCAATTTTATCACCTACACAGAATGCTCCTAGATCTACCACATATTAACATCAAAGCCAAATAAAATTTCTGAGGTTGGTGCACTGGATTTTTTGCATACTTCTGTGTCAGAGGAAGGAAAGGTAGTCCAAAGGCTGCTAGAGGGTAACAATATTTAACATACTAAAAAGTATATTTACTTTTCTACTTAACAACAGAGTTAATGATTAGTGAGTTTCTTATTTCTAAATACTCATGTTCCAGTTTCATTTTTCCCTTAATACAGTTTCCAAACATATGAAAAAATAGCAGTGCATATTATATTTATCGAAGCTTATTTCAATAAGTCTATTGTTAGACCATACTTCTGAAAACCAAGATATGTAATAGCCTCAGTGTGAGACTTAATAAATGCAATCAAGTCAATAAGTGCATACATAAAATTTACAGTTAATAATCATCCAAAAACTTAAAGTAATACATGATTTCTGTGTAAATAAAACTTAAATAAAAGAAGATTATGAGAGGATGGTAGCAGCAGTGGCATACTTTGTTGTTTCTTACTTTAGTCTTCCCTGAATAAAAATCAAGTAAACATGACAGAAAAATATTCTCTAGTCAACATCTACAACAAACTTAGGTGACAAGGAATTACCGTAGACCCCAAAATACAAATAGAAGAAAACAAACCAGCAATAGATATAAGACAGAGCTTCAGGGACTAATACAAGCAAAAAGAAGGCAAGGAACCTCCAACAGGAATCAGAGTCAGGAAACTGTCAAAATGACATCGCATACTACTGGAATCTCATGGGCCATTTTGAGAAAATCAATAGTAACTGGGAGAGAATATTGAGGCTCCAAATTGTAGGCTGGAACATGGGGCTTTGAAAAATTCTGATGGTAGTATAAGTCTGGACTAAATAACTTCCTAAAACTAATAAACTGGCATACTCTTCCAAGATAATGCCCCTTACTCTGAACAACTACTGGGAACAAAATTCAAGCTAAGCATTACAAGGATGATAATGCCAAAAAGGGAAATTTTTTAAATAAGTAAGTAAATAAATAAAAGGAGCAGGATGTAGAGAAAGGAGATTTCAGAAAATACAAGGCCATATATTTTATTACTTTATGGATAGGAACTCTAGAACTGCTCTGTCTTTCTGATTATTCAATTTGAACTCTGGCTAACCGAAATCGAATGTTATATTTGTAAATTAAAATTTTTTTGAAAGAAATAAGTGTAAAATACTTAATAATTTGTATCAATTTACATTGAATAATTATATTAAACTTTATATTAATATGTTGTTTTTAATGATTTATATTAATTTTATATTATATAATCAATACTGCTATTTAATTAATAATTTTATATGGTGTTCAGATGATAATATTGTGGACATTTGGGTTAAATAGAACATTAAAATTTAACCAAATTCTTTTTACTTTTTTTAATGTGCTTACTTGAAAATTTAAAATTATGTATGTGCTATATTGTAATAGAACAGAAGTTTCAGGAAACAAAGAAACAAGAGAGAGACAGGTTGACATCTTGTAGAGATGTCAAGCACTGCAGGAGTCATCAATCTATCGCAATGTATGGATCAAGTTTGGGTTACATCACAAATAAAAGTTACTAGAAAATAGTGTAGAAATGTAAATATTGACTAAATATTTCACACTAAGAGGAGATGATCACTACTGTGATTAAAAAAGAATGCCTGTCTTTTACAGACCCATACAGAAATATTTATAGATGAAATGACATGATATCAAGATGGGGTTAAGAGAAGTGGGTGAGAGTTTAGAAGAAACCAGAGTGGCTATGAGCTCATCACACTGAAGTGAGTGGTGGGTGGGTATATAGAGATTTGCTATACTCTTCCAATTTGAATGATGTTTGAAATTTTCCATAATCACAAGATTAAAAAAAAGAAGAAGAAAAAGAAACAAATCTACTTCTACTATAGATTGAAAAACACTAAAGAGAAAGGTGGCTCTACAAGATGTAAAACTTGAAAAATGTCAAAATAAAGTCTCCTTTTATGTGACTTTAATACTAAAATGAGAATTGAAGGAGGCTTCACTATAGCTGGTCAGTTTTTCCATTTATGGAATGTTCCAAATCTTTATAAACCATCTGGAGAGCAAGGATTTGGCTAGATTTCTATTCCACTCTAATAATGAGATATTTATTAAGAAAGAATGTCAAAAAAAAAAAAACACCCTAGCTTTTAATGTGGCTATATGCATACACCAGAAACTGAAACACTTAAAACAATCTTCATCCAAATTTCTGAAAAACAAACACATAAAATGTCAACAACTGTGTCCAATTATTCTGGAAATATATTACAGTGTAAAACCAAAATTCCTAATGCTGACAGCATCTCAGTTATAAGATTATGTTATAATATTCTCAACTGTTTACTTTTTAGTAATCAGATACCCTAAGGAATATTATTAATGATTAATCATTTTAATATTCACCAACATATATAGGAGGAAACAAAAGAATCTAGAAAACAATATTTTGAAAACGGGGGCATTTTATGAAAGACTACTAAACAGAATAGATTTCAAAGGTTTTGTATTTTCTAAATTGCTCCCAGTCTTTCTGATTTTTCATTTTTTATCTACAAATCTATACAGATCATTCCACATAATTTCTAACATAAATGCCTGTACTATTATAAACTTTGAGTTAAACAGCATCTTTGCTCTGGACTCTCTTTTTATCACATCCTACTTCCAGTCTAAAAACAAACTCTGGCCTCCAAATAATCAGCAATGGCACGGAAGAATGGAAGAGAGAGGATGTAAAAGTAATATTTAGCACACATTTGGTCAGACAATATATCAGGCCCCTCACGTAGGTTATATATGTGAGTCTCATTTAAACAACCTTGTCAGGTATGTAAATATTTCTCTGTACATTCCTAACCAGGAAATTGTCAAATAATGTTCTCTTGGTATTTCAATTTAACTTAACAAACCTTCATCAACTGCTTGCTTTGTGGGTACTGCTGATGATGGTGCTGAGGATTCAAAGAATCTGATATTGTACTTGCCTTGAATTTGCTCACAGTTATCTTGGAAGACAAACCGAGGAGGAACTGATTAGAAAATACTGCATGATAAGTCTTGGGGAAGCACAGATGACTCCTAGCCTTTTCATGCACCAGGAAGACTTCTGAGGTAAGGTGAGATATCCATTTGGGCTAGAGAGATGGACACACAGTCTCCTGATAAAGAGAAATGACCCAGTCTAAGCAAAAAGAACAGTATGACTTCCCTAGTAAGAAAAACAAAAATGGGTGAAAATAAACTACAACAGTCGGGTCAAGGACCATAGACAAAAAATGGAAAAGAGAGAGAGTTATAAAATAAGAAAATATAGATGGGGAAATAAAGCTCAGAAAAGAAAGAGTTCATCTCACATGCATTTGGCATGGCTAGATTTTTTAATCAAAGGGAAATTAAAAAAATTGTTTGCACCAACCCCTGGCTTCCTTGAGTGTGCTTGATCACTGGGTAATAAACTATTTTCATAAAAAGCAATCTCTCTCATCCTTCCAAACATTATGGGCATAGCTAGGGTATTACGTGCTCAGAAAAGAGATGAAAGAGCTGTTTCCTCAGTGCTGAATTTCCCCACAGTGAACTCATGTGTACAGATATGTGTGTGCATGGAGGCCAGACTCCTTTCTTGTTCTCAACCAAGCGTTTCATGGCATCAATATACATGTTCACATTATAAGCTCCACATAAAGTGTATGAAACAGACTGTGCTTCCTATCAGCTGACAGTTTTTTTGGTATTTTTTTTTACACCAACCTATTAGATTTAAGTGCATTCTACAAACACTAGAGGAATGATGTTGTAGTGGAAAGAATGATTTCAACATCAGAACGAGTGCAGTTGTCATGCCAACTTGATTCCCTTAATAATAATGGAAAGAAAACCACTTGGCTGAGAGGCCAGGTAGTACCCTTTGGAGAAGCTTGAGTCCCACTGAGGCTTCTATGAGTAAAGCACACAGAACAGTTCTGTCTGGACCCACATATGCAGCTCTGGCTCGCAGAAAGCCACACATGCTCTCAGTAAGAGCCAACGGAAAAAAGAGCAAAGTTTGACAGCATGTACATTCCTCTTCTCTCTTAAAAACACAGTGGGTTGCACAGGCTTAGTTTCATCATTCAGAGTTAGAATCTGGGATGTCTGGGATGTTGTAATTTTTCAGGAAAGTCACTGAGAACTGATTAGAGAGAAGATCAAGTGAAATATGCATTTCTGCATAATGAGATATTAATGAAGGAGAATCAGCATGGTTAATATGCCAAGTTCAATGGCATAATGTTGTTCTGTTGGTTTTTTTTCAATTTAGTTATCAAATATTAATCATCATTTTGGCATTTTGTAAGGAGTGGAAATGCAGTCGAGTGACATTAAAGTTGTTTAATTTCCTTTCTCTTCTCAGACAAAAAGGTAGTGTACAAACTGAAGCCCTGACCAAGCACAGTGTCCTCGAGACCTGGTCTAGGCAACAGAGATGGCACTGCTGCCTGAAAGTGTCAAGAGTGGTGCCAAGGGGTGAGTTCCCAGACTTGTCATTTTCTCTCTAGGGTATGCTGATCAGAGTTGGGAAAACAGTCTGCATCCAGGTAAGGGCCGCTGGTGGCAGTGACTACAGGGTATGAGGACAAATAAAATGGAAAAACAGGACAGCTAACAAAGATGAAAGTTTAAAACCAACAGTAGTAAACAAGATCTGGAGACAGTTCTGAGATGAAGAACTAATGTCTGATTATATGTAGTTTCTACCATCATGGCCCTGGATGTATTTAAAGCCTAACACCTAAAAATAGAAAAAAAAATTAACTAATCATGATTTAAACTAGCATTCTCACATAACAAGAATTCTGGAAATAGAAAGAATTCTGGCTTTGGTTTAGCTGTTCAACCATGGCAGAGCTCAAGGTCCACGTCTCTTATGATCCTCTTGACATTCTTCTTGTGGTTCTATATTATTGCAGCAGCAACAGTCACATCATCATATGACCATGTTTAAAGCAAGACAAAAGGATAGTCCATGAGAGAGTATTTACTCTCAAATCAATCCCTCAATTTAGGAATAAATAAAATCTTTCTCAGAAATTAACACATCTATAACATCAGAATCTAGAATGACCAACTTGATTTTGTTTGCCTAGGATTTTCTCAGTTTTAGCACTGAAAGTTCTATGTCTGTGGAACTCTCTCAGTCATGGGTAACTGAGGATGGCTGGTCACTGTATTAGTGTCACATGGCCATCTTTGATCTATTTCCTGAGGAAAAGGGCTCTCCACCCATTTCCTGAATTAGAGTATCTTAACCACAAAGTGAGGAGGATGATTTTTTTTGTTATGACAGATTCTCCCAACCTTGACTACACTTTAGAATAATCTAGGAAACTTTTATAAAAATGTCAATGCTTGGGCCCTACTCATAGTGATTCTAAATTAATCTAGGTTATTTCTTGAACATTAATACTTTTAAAAAACTACCCAGGTGATTCTAATGCATAGCCATGGTTAAGAAGTAAGCTATTAGAGCAGTCCAATAACGGGATCAACCACCGAACACTTAATAAAACAGCCTTGAACAAAGAATATAACTTAACGTGACTGGCAACATAATAAATTCTTAAATCAATGCAGTGTTTGGTTTTCAAAAAATTTTTATATTTTCTTACTGCTACTCAAAAGTAAGTAAGGCAAATGTTACTTCCATTTATAGATTAGAAAGTTAAAGCTCAAAAATATTTTGAGTTTTTTCTCTCACCTTTGAGAGATCTCCTTCATCTACACTACGTTTAATGTATACTGCATTGCCAAACTCCCATTTTTCAGAGCAAGTACACTACACATTGAGGTACCTGCTTGAAAACACTCTAATGTATACAATAGTCATTACGACCCTTTACTTAAGTATCATGCCTATAACAATGGTAGAATTGATTTAACTCAGTGTGTCCTAACCAAAATTCCAAGACTGGGAGAAAAGTGAAGAGGGTAGAAAAATATGAGAATCACACTAAAATGATACTGTTCTATGTAGGTGAGAGAAGGGATGAATAGACAGGAAGTTGTTACGTGCATTAGAAGTTTGCTACTTCGATCTCTGAGCTGTCAGTCAGACTGACAGATCAAATCTTGGAGTCCTATCCATTGATAACAATTTCTTTGCTTACTTTGCTTTTCCCTTCTTATCCACCCCTCTTCCCACTTGCTCACTGAACTTCTCTATTAGCAATAACACTGCTCTCATCTGGGGCGGAGTGAAAAGTTGGCCTCAGACATGAGAGTATGAGGTGTTGGAGATCAGATATGTAATTTGAGATACTAAGAACAAATTCTTATATTCTGTGGTAGGATCATGGTCTCAAGTCTCTCCTTCTTTTGACATTCTGGGTAGTAGGCATATGTTAATCCCTGTAGACTGAGCCAAAGGGAATTGTATGAGTCTATGTTTCACATGAAGAGTTGTGCTACCTGTGGTGAAAGTGTGTCTATCATAGCCTGTGGAGTAAGAATAACTGATAGAGAGCTCTAGAAATGCAAGATAGCCAGAAAAAAGAATGGACAGAGTTGTTTGGCAAAAGGCTGTGGCTGGAAAAGTGTTCCGAGCATCATATATGGGAAGAGACACTTTACCACAAATAAAAATATCAGCTATAATTTGAGATGTATTATTAACCACTTGTCAGAGCAAGTGGTCAATAATAATGATATAATGAACTTTTACCAATGACTATGCGTCAGGCACTATGCTAACCACCTTAAAAAAATTATTTCACTTAATTCTCACAATAGTCTCATGAAATCAATAGCATAAATGTCCCATGTAACAGAAAACCTGAGACTCAGAGAAATAGCATGAGTTGCCCAATATCACATGACCAGTAAATGGTAAAGCTAGGATATACACTCACACAATTAATTTCATAATGTTTCAGAAGCCGAGGGATTGGAACTTTAGGAACTTGTGGCAGCTTCCTCTTCATCAGACTCTCTCCCCAGAATTAGGTCTGTTCCTTCTTTCTATTGGGTGCTCAGGAGGGGATCAATAATCATGAAAGTTTAGATGGTTGACCATGTTTCAGTGTGAGGGTTTGTAAAGACAAGACAGGAGAATTTCCTTCTTAAGATATTCCTGCTCTATCTACTCATTCTCTGCCAGATAAAAGGCATAATAATTTATTAGGCAATTAATTGCTCTGCCTACCTCTTTTTAGAAGAGAGTAGGAGAAAGATGAAAAGGTAACTTTGCCCTCCACCAACCCAAGAATTTCTGTTTCTGATCTCTCCAGGGGTTGGTAATGACTTTTGCGCTTCCTGGCCCAACACAAAAGCTGCTAAGCACCAGCTGTCCGATCTCATCAAGACTTTTCTGTGGGAGGGGAGTGTAGGTATGTATTTCTCAGAGGCAAGAGAAGGCGGCTGGGTTGAGACTGGGCTGAAAGAAGGAAGTTGCCCAAATCTAGCAGTGTTTCCTAGGACTGGAGGAAAGGGATGTGGCGATGGGTTCCATAAAGGGTTGTGTCCTATGGGGAAGTCCCCAAGAAGGCAGCAGGACTTCTGATGGGAACAACTGATGTATTTCCAGAGGTGGGGGGCTGCTAGATTTCTACCACCATAGTCTTGGGAATTGTAGCCAAAGATGTCGTGGCCACACTGGCAGAGAGGCTGTGGCATTACCTGCTTTTGAATGGACCATATTGTCTTGGAGCATCTTGGTGGTACCCTTGAAGGACCAAAGACCTGAGGCTGTTTCCTAACTTTTTTGCTCTGAGAGTGTTCATCACACTAAAGAGTAAAAATAACCTCCAGCAATAAATTACATTAGTGTTCTTCCCACCTTTGTGGGTGTTTAGAGCCAGATAAAATTTAATTTCTATACATTAAATATCAACTTACTTGTACCTCACATTTGTAGAACAAATTCATGCTTTTACATTAATTATCCTATTTAATATATTAAAATGTTTTAGGTACGTAATATAGTTAAGTAGTTATCCTCTTGTACAGAAGAGGAAACTGAGACATGAAGTTTATATACATATAAATACATATGTATATAATTTAGTGGTCTGGCATAGAAGAAAAAACCGTGAACGTAGGACCCACATGCCTTGTGAGGCATCATTTGGTTGTAACTAACATAAAATAAAATTCGACAACTGCCCTGAGGATACACAACGGAACAACATGATCATTTCGCTGCTGTGGACTTAGACGCTGGCAAATGTGGAACAGTGCTACATACAGGGTTTCCAGTCAGAAGCCTGTGTCACTGCCTGGGGCTTCACATCTCTTGGAAGGGGCTGGATTTTCAGCTTGCACATGCGCAGTTCACTGCCCTTAGGGACTTGGGTGGTCTAGCCATGGCATAGCCTAAGGGCCGGAGCGGTCCCAGACCGCAAGCGGCTGCGCCTCTGAGGCAGGCGGCACTGCACTGTGACTCTGAGCGGGGTAGAAGCCAGTAAGGCTTCCACAGGATTGGGATTTGCTTGATGGGCGGCATGAGCCAGGTTCCTTACAGAAGATTCTGGGACGTGGGGCCGCTGGCACTCGGACACGCAGGTTCTCTCGACCTAGAGCTCCCAGCCCGGCCCTCGAGGAACTCCTGAGATCCCACGAGATCGGCTTCCCCGGGAATCCCGGCTACGTCGCGCCGCGGGCCTGATTCTTCTGTTCTCTGGGTTCCCCTTGCTCAGCCATCCTATCCCTGCGCCTTGTCTGGACCCTTACTCGTCCCCACACACAACTGAAGACACCACGTAGAGCACCCTGCGGGCTCCAGAGGTAGCACTCCTTGCCTTCCTGGTGCTAAAGTATGAAATGGAGAGCGTACTTGAAAATTCCCTGACAAAACCATGTAAACCACATACGTGAAACTTAATTAAGCATATTTTGCAAAACAAGAGAAATTTAGGCTGCTTGCAAATGCGTCCGATAATCATAAAAGAAACTGAAGTCATTTTCCTTAGACTGGTATAAGACAATCACTTTTAATCACTCCCCTGTCATCTGGAACTTCCCATTGTAATAATAACCAATCATTATGAAGTTAAACAACTTCCTCATTTTCATTTTATAAGCTATCCTGTAATGTCATACCCGGAGCTTCCTATCAGTCTGAGTTTAAAAGTTCCCAGTCCACAAAGTGTTCTTAAATACACAATGAACTCTTATTAAATACTATAAACAAACAAACGAAGCTTACACCAAAAGGGAATTAATTGGCTGATGTAACTAAAAAATCTGGAAGTAAAAAGCTGGCATCTAGCAGCGAGACTTAACTGATGTCATCAGAATTGAGTTTCTCTTTCTAGACTGTCTTCTGCTCCGACTTTATTTTTAGGTTTTATGTGTTGGCAGGATTGCTGCCAACAAGTTCAGGGCTACATTCTGCCAGGTTCAAGTTAAGTTGAAAATACGCACCTTTCTCACAATTCTCCCTGCAAAAGCCTCATTGGCTCTGATTGAGTCACTGAATCAATCACTCTGACACGGGTAATAGATTGCTCCTTTTGGCTAGAACTGAGTCGGTCACCTAAACACCTTAAGTGTAGGGATGTTTAGGTATTACAGCTCCACTTTTCCATGGCCTGAGGCTGAAGAGGAAAATAGAGGTACCCTTTCCAGAGGGTGAATAAATGCTGACTATCCAAATAAAACAAAGATGTCCCCTTTAGCCCTCTCCCACTTCTCGCCGCTAGGCCTAGAGCCAAATGATTGGTCCTTGAGGCCCTGGAATTTAAATTGCAATATGAATGTAAATGATGTGTATAGTAGGCCAGATAATGACCTTCCAAAATATATCCCTGGAACCTATGGATATATTTTTTTCTATAGCAAAGAAGTGTTTTGCTGATGTGATCAAGTTAAGGATTTTTGAGATGAAGAGATTAACCTGAATTACCTAGGTGGACCCAAATTCCATCACAAATATCCTTGTAAAAGGGACTTGAATCCATAATGTTTTGGTGAGAGAGGCCCAATCCTTGCTCCTTCCCTAGTCTGCCATTCTCTCCTCAGTCACCATTTGTCAAGGGTTGGCTGCATAGCTGAGTCGCCAAGCACCTTGGAAGAAATCCTCAGCCTGATCAGGAAGCTAGGTAGGTGATCACAAAAAATTTGGTTCTTTCTGCCTCCATTTGCCCCTTCACCTATGGGAGAGGAGGTACAGAGAGCCCTGAAATGGTGGGTCTCTGATTCTGGCTATGGATTCACAGACCTCTCAGACAGGGAAGGAGAGCAGACTTTTCATGTCCTTATACCCATCATTGTTGTAAAACACAGTACAGTGGGACTCTGCTGGGGTGGGGGCAATGGACGCAGTTCAGAGCTGTCTACAAATCAAACAGCAGCAGAAAATGAACTAAGGAATGAGAGTGAGAATTACGTCCCAAGAGACTCTGGTAATAGAATAGCAATGTTTCCAGAGAGTAAGGAAGTGAGAGATGAAACTAAGACTTTTTTCAAGAGTCAAAGGGTCAAGGGAGATAGTGAAGGCTGAGTTCCCAGCTCCTCAACCACAATCAAGAGACATCCTGAGAACCAGTGAACCAGGAAACTCCCAAAATCTAAATGGAAATCTGAACAGTCTAGTGGCTCAGGAGTTCAAAGAATGCTCCTTTCTATCAAGAATATCCAGCAAAGCCATCTCTTACAGAACATCTTGCTGAGAAATTAAAGCTGCCATTGTAAGTACAGCTGCACGACCAGCCACTAGTTAGCTGTACCTTTGAAGAGTCCCTTGCTCCAGATGGCACTGCTTCCAATGTCTTGGAGTCCCACCCTCGGACTGTGCTTACTGGGACTTGGCGGTTTCTCAGATGCTGTGTGACCACATGAAGGACAGCCAAGGCATTGATGAACACCAAAAGCCCTGGATTCCTAAATTTCAGGCCCCAGGGAAGAGCCAAGACAGTAGTCCAGATCTAACTGAAAAAAGAGAGGCCCCTGGAAGACCCAAATCAGGAGAGTATCAAAGAACAGAGGTGGAATTCAGAACGAGGCACATGTTTCAGTGACTTTGTTGCAGGAATAAAGTAAGAACTCCACCCAAAGCAAGCCCAGCTGAAAGTAGAGCTATCTTGACGGATAGACGGTAATCTGAAGTGCAGGAGCTCTGGGCAGTCAAGGGTCTTATCATGGAAAGGAAACTGGGATTAGATATGGACATTGTACAAGGTAGGAAAGGACATTGTACATGGTAGGAACTTTAGGCAAACCTATAAATTATCATTCTTGTCATTAGAGGGCTCTTTCCCATCTAAGCAAAGCTGAAAATTATGCTTGCGCCTTTGCTCTTGAAAGAAACATTTTCTGTTTTTCAAGGCTAGTCGTCATATGAACATCCTTGAAAATATGATCTGAAATAAAAGTAGTGTTTCTGCTATAAGAGATACAGAAACATGACAGACATATGGAAAGTAGTCTCCCAACAAAAAGTTGAAAATCAAACTTTGTCTTATTTTTCCTTTAACTTATTTCTACTCAAGGTAGTTTGCTTTATTCATCCATGCAGTGGAATTAGAAGCATTTCTTAGTGTTTGAGACTGATTCGATTACATAGATTTATTAATGGTCCTCAAATATTCTCTTTAAATGAATATTCTTTTATTATTGAATTTTAAAGTTTTTATTGATTTACTTAAGAATTATATTCTTCCTTGGTTACATTCTATTGATATCCTTTTTTATTTTTTCCACTCTTGGGCTAGAATATGCTGCTCGATGTTAAAACTAAAATCTTTAACCTCCAAAATAAGGTCTGGTGCTGGTCGAAATTGCCCAGGCCGGATATGAACTGCTGTTGGCAGGATTTCTGGGACAGGGGCCCTGTCCGACCCAGACCTTCTCATTCCTTCACTTATCTGGAATTCAAAGATTTACCTTCTTTCTTTGCCCAATTTTGAACAAGGAAAGACTGATTATATAAATACCCATAAATTCAAATGCCAATAAAGACAAAATTCTTCCATAGTGGAATGTTTCTGTGGTTTAGAAAAGTTTATACACACTAACCAAGAATATACAGTGAAAGTTCTAAAAAAGAGTAGTTAAGCATGTAGAACAGAATTTTTTCTTCACAATAACAGTACTAGGATATATATTGTCAAATAAACTTAGTATACAAAAGTCATCATAAAGCCTACAATCTATAACTATATTGTTTTGGTATTGGAGTTATGATTTAGATAAGGAAATTTTCCTTTCATTTACATAGTTCAAAAATCCAAACAATACAAAAAGGGACGTAATAAAAGACTTTCTCAACCCTGTCTCTATCTACTCTATACATATTTTTATTAGTTCCTTGTGCATCTTTCCCAAATAAATCAATCATATTTTCTGATGCATCTCCCTGCCTCACATAGTAGTTATATACATTGTTCTGCCCTTTGCTTTTTTCACTCAAAATCATAGCTTTATATTGTTCCATATCAGAACACAGAATTATTTTTGTACTGCTGTTATTTTTGTACTTTTTATAATAATTATTTAACCTATATACTTTTGATGGACATTTGTGTCATTTCCAATTTTATGTTGCTTAAATAGTGTTATAACAAATAATCTTCTGTATTTGTTCTGTTATATATGTGTAATATAAATGTCCAGAAATGGACATTTAAATAGTGTTGTAACAAATAATCTTCTGTATTTGTTCTGTTATATATGTGCAATATAAATGTCCAGAAATGGGATGGCTGGATCAAAGGGTTTGCAACTTTGTTGGATATTGCTGAATTGCTACGTGTAAGATTTGTAATGCTTTGCACAACCTCCAGCGGTATTTGAGAGTATCTGTTAGGGTGGTGTAAATTTCAATGTGTATTTATCAAAGCTAGTGGAAATGTTCTCTGATATCATTACTCACCATGCTGACCAATTGCTTTAAAGTAATAGCCAACTACATTTACATAGAACTATGATGTTGATTTAAAGCATCAGAATATACGACTGAGTTTTTATTTTTGAAGACATAATTGTGGATTTCTGGAAAGTGGCAGAAATTAGAGAATGTTTATATACTACAGGAAATTATCAGGTATCTGCCAAATGATTAACAAGGATTTTATTAACATAGTTACAGATGATATTCTTCTATATGTAGATAACTAAAATTACATGTTATTTTCTTAAATGTATATCAATTACTAAAAAAAAAATTCAGCAAATTTATTTTTAACTAGAAACTTTATTCAGAAAATACTAGTCATAAACCCAAAGGAAGATAGTTTCCTATTTATTTTGAATAGGATAGTAATTAAAACAACAGGGTTTAAATTTAGACAGTCCTAGTTTGGAATCCCAGTGCTGTTGCCTAATGTAGTCAATTTGTCCTTCCCTCCCCATCTTTGCTATATCCTAATGTGGACAGAGAACATTTCCCTGATTGATTTTGGGCTTGTCCTATGACTTGCTATGACACTGGAATATAAGTGCAAGTAACAATTTGCCAGCTCCCATCATGTAACTTTCCTTTCCCCTTGAGCTTCTTCCTTTCTGCCTGAGAAAAGCATGACTCAGACTATGGATATTTATTCTAGAATAAAAAGATACTCTAAGAACATTTGAATCCAACAAGCAGTTGGAGCCAAGCCCAGCCGAACCCAGATAAGCACAGCTTACCAGACAAGCCTAGTCAAACCAACTCATTCAAAGTTTATCCATGGATTTTGTGAGCAAGAAATAAATAATGGTGATGTAATCCTTTGAGATTTTCAGGTTGTTTTTGCTGCAGCAAAAGCTGACCAATGATATATCTACTACCCTGTGTAACTTTAGAAAAAATCCTCAAATTCTCTACACCATTTTCTTACCTGTAAAGTGAAAATAATAATCCTAGTACCCAACTTATAGTTTTCAGGAATAAAAGCAACAAGGCAAAGTGCTTAGCATGGGTAAACAATTAGAAGATAAATGATCAATCATGATCAACAGTAACAATTCTATACAACATAATGACTATAGTTAATGATACTGAATTGCATGTTTGGGAGTTGCTAAGAGATCTTAAAAGTTCTCATCACAAGAAAATAAAATTTTGTAGCTATATATGGTGATTTAAGTTAGCTAGACTTACTGTGGTGATCATTTTGCAATATACACAAATAGCAAATCATTATGTTGTACACCTGAAACTAATATAATGTTATACATCAATTACACCTCAAATTAAAAAAAAAAAAGTATAACAATTCTTACTTAGACCATAAGCTCCATGAGGGTTTTTCCTGTTTGCTCTGGAACAAACAAGAACAGTTCCTGGAACAGGGCTTAATAATTTCTTTTGAATGAGTAAATGAATGTATCAGTGGAGTAAACTTGCTCTGTTATAAAGAAATTGTTCTTCCCAAATATAGAAACATATGTTCAGTCATGGGTTAATTTAGATCACACCTTGTAAAAATGGGAAGTAGGTAACTAGCAAACAAATGAGTGTTCTGAGAACAGCATTGGTAAAACTACTCATGGCATTGGAAAGAGCACACATTTTGGAGTCTCTGACCTTATGTTGAACCAGAGCCTGCCATTTACCACTAATGTCGTTTAGATCAAGGGTCCCCAATCCTCAGGCCAAGTACAGATTAGGAACCGGGCTGCACAGCAGGAGGTAAGCAGCTGTGAGCAAGTGAAGTTTCATCTGTATTTGCAGCCACTCATCACCGCCTCAGCTCCACCTCAGATCATCAGTCATTAGATTCTCATTGGAGCACTGGTCCTTGGTGCCAAAAAGGTTGGGGACTGCTAATTTAGATGAATTACTAGGACTTATAGTGTCATTTTTTAAAATAAGAATGATACTTGCCTTATAGAGTTATTAAAAGAATTAAAAAGAAATAGATTATACAAGTTTCCAGATATCTATTAAGGGCATAACAAATCTTATATTGCCCCTCCTCTAGGAATATACTTCTTGTGACAGAGAAAATAATGGGGATATTTTAGAAGACAGAGATATAGATTTTATACTATTTTACTTTAAATCCTAATTCTCAAGTACTTATGCTAAATACATTATTTTACTGATCTACTTATTTTAAATGAAGTTCTTATTTAAAATTCACTTTAATGTTGCCTCTCAGACTATTTAGTAATTTTATACATAATGTACTTAAACTAAAAAATGCACTTTTAATTACAGGGAGTTTTAAAGAAAATAGTAATTATGAGGAAAGATTTAATTTAGGCCTTGGATCTTCAAAACTCCCCAGAGAATAAAATATGACTAAATATACTATATTTTCTTACCAACTTATTTTATATGAGCTCTTCTGTGAAATGAAAGTAATTGTTTTTGCTGAATTTGTCTGTCAGGGTGCTATTGGCCTACATTAAGCAACCTTATAAGAACCAGACCTATGAGACTCATAGCTGTATCAGCTGAAAGGAAATTACTGAGGACACTGTTCAAGAACATTTCAGGGTGCCCTCCTTAGGGTGAACTCTCAGAGAAAATTCCTTTCTGGTCTTGGCAGGAACATGTGTGCTTCCATTGAGTAGTCAATATGCTTTTAAATTACAAAAACTGGAAAATAGGTAACTGCTCAGGTTTTCCTTGTTACAATGACTGTTCGGCACCTAAAGCCCAATTTGTGACCTGCCCCTTAAAAGCAATTATACGACCAATACTCAATGGTAAATATAAAGGATTCTGCTATGTTCTGAATGTTTGGCCCTACCCTGCTCCCCCGCAAATTCCTATGTTAAAATCCTAACCCCCAAGGTGATGGTATTAGGAGGTGAGGGCTTTGGGAGGTTACTATTAATCTTCATGGATGGGATTAGTGCCTTTATGAGAGAGGCCAAGAAAGCTCCCTTGCTCTTCCACCTTGTGAGACTATAGTGAGAAGATAAATGTCACCAGAACCTGGATCTGCTGGCACCATTATCTTGGACTTCCCAGCCTGCATAACTGAGGGAAATAAATGTTTGTTGTTTATAAGCCACTCAATCTGTGGTATTTTTGTTAGAGTCACCCTAACAAACTAAATGAGAGTCTGTGGTATTTATTTTAATATTAGCCTTGGACCTTAGTTAAATACACACTCCTCTCTTGGTTTTGTTTTATAGATACTGCGTATATGTTGTGTTGTGTATGTGTGTGTGTGTGTGTGTGTGTGTGTGTGTGTGTGTGTCTTTTCATCTATTTTAAAATATAAGGTTTTTTTCAGAAATTAGTTTATACTATCTAAATTCATTAGTCTGAATTTTTTTCACTGAAATATATTTCTGGTACATATTTGCAAGTCAATACCTAAAGATCAAACATATTATTTTTAGAAATTTCTAAATATATCTTTAAAAGCTACTTCATATATCCTTAACAGTAAGATAAAACATAAATTAATTTATTAAAGTATGTTATCTAGGTCATTAAATCTTTCCATCTTCTTTCTGATATCTTTTAAGTTTATCGAGTTATGTCATCAAAGACTTGATATTCAAATATATTTTCTCATTTTAACAAGATTGACTTTTAAATATTTATCTTTTTGAATAACATATTTATTTTGGCATAGAAATGATAAATCAAAAGTGAGATAATAAATGAAGAATGTCCTATTTATGAACTATGAAGCCGATGGCAAGAAAGAAAGTCATTGGTGACCTTCACAAAAGCTACTTGAGTTATATGATACAGCAGAATCCAGATAAGAGGCTTAATCATGGTTTCTTCTAGATCTTGGCATATGTTTCATAGTAAGAGTCTCTAAAGAGAAAGTATTACTAAACGGATCACATTGCCAAGTACTGACCATATAGAAATCGGTTATTAAAATAAACCTGACATATTATGGCTCCCACTGTTAAAGAGTTTATTTTACTAATAAAAATAATTTTACTGAAAGTAAAATGATTAACATAATAAAATTAATGATGTGTAAATGTAATAGAGAAAAGGATAGATACGTTGAAAGAAACAGTAGTCATTAAATAAAAAGATATGCAATAGCACAGTTAGATCTAAAAGATAAATGCTGGTACTAGCTAAATATCCTATCAAAATGAGAATTTACCTTACATTTGTCATAATACCAAAGGCAGAGCTCTGTTACACTTATCATATAAACAAAATAATTCTACTGAAATCAACTGTAATGAGCCTATGATCTTTTAAGACAAGATCTATCTGAGAAATAGTGATGATTCTCTTTCCCGTATTCTTGTGAAATTTTGAGTTTCATAATAAATTACTGTTTGTCAAACTGAATATGGTTTATATTATCAAATACAATGGGCTATCACAGTTCATCTTTTGTGACTCTTACAGCAACTTTGAGTTCCAAAATTGACTAGTAAAAGAAAACAGCTATCCTAAGTTAATTTTATTGTCACAGAATGGACTATGTAATGTCGAATAAAAGAATGAAATCTTATAATTGTCTTATTTTCATACTTTCATATTAGGAGTTTAAGTGATTAATGCTAATAAAACTTTAATCCAACCATGGGTCATAATTGACCAAAAATTTGAATTCTTTTTTCCAAGGAAAACATCATCTAAATTATAATTTCTTGTAGGAATTCTAACAGTAATATATTTCAGTCCCATGGTCAACTAAAAATGAGGTTGTAAACTCAAGTATGAATGAGATTTATGAGTAGTTCAATTATGCTTGTAAATAAACCTAAATCACTAATTTTCTAGCATTTCTAAGTTGACAGAATTATAACAGTCTCTTCATACTGTCTAGCTTTGATGTTTTCCTTTATTTTATTTTCTCTCGACATGATTATTGATTGCCCAGATATTTTGAAGTTATTACTAACTTTAGATTAACAGTTACAGGAGACAGTTGAAAAGAAAAAGATAAATTCAACAATTCTATAAATTTGATATCTTACAGCACTTTTGAAACTATCAACTGAAATTACTCTATCAGTGTCTATCTTTGGTCACATATAATTTATCTAGAAGTAGCTATACCCATAATGAATCCATTATTAACAACTTTGGCTGCCATTTAAGACCATATAGCAGGTCAAGCTAATCTCTCTTTCAAGCCTGATCTCACTACTCCTGTGTGTGTACATTGCCCTCCAATTAACTGAGTATTTCATTATTTTTTTGACCTTGCTTCACTATTTCCTCCTTACACGGCCCTTTGTTCATTCAGCCAATATTAATTTATTAATTATCAAGTATTGTGTACATTGATGAAGCTGCAGTAAGGACTAAGGTATTCAACATTCTTGTTCTAACATTTTAGTGGAATTTTCAAACAAGGAAGTTGCTAATTACAACATAGTATTACGATATGTTTTTACTCTCTTCCTTGATGCCCTCTGTTGCTCCATTTCAGCAGCAAAATATTAAGCATTTCTCGAAAGTAACCTTAAATGGAACTTATACATAAAGCCTTGTTATGTAATACCTTGTTATTGCTAATTTGTGGAGTAGTTAAATTATGGATGGAGGGCATTCTGTACCAGATTTTGCATCATAAGCAGTGCCCCCAGAGTATTATCTTGCACTTTGAATATGTTCAAATGTTTGTATGTTTTTTTAATTTTTAATGTTGTAATAGTGAGGCATAGACTGCAGCAATCTTATTCTTAGTAATGATGGTACGTTTGCATTTTAATGAAGTTTAGGGAGAAGCATGATATTTTATAAACTTTAAGTCAAGGTTTAAAGTATCTTTGCAGGTAAATTTACCTGTCTTGTAAAATTTGTATTAGTCCAGTATATTTGTGTTAGTCTTACTTTACTCCCAATCCCAGTATAATTTATTGTATTCCTTAAGTTTTAGTACTGCCTTTTTTCTTCATGCATAGTATTTGTGCTGCTGCAGGCTTCTTAAGGCATCCTTCTGAGCAGAGGCAACAATATACTTTTTATCTTGGAATTCTTTGTCTTGTACAAGTGACTTGTACTCCCAGAGTGTAACACAAGTCACTACTTAAATATTTGTTGGTAAAGTACAACATAGGGCATATTGTCAATAATATTGTAATAACTATGTATGGTGTCAGGTAGGTATCAGGATGATCACACTGTAAGATATCTAAATGTCTAATCAGTATGTTGTATACATGAAACTAATATAACATTGTATATCAACTGTAATTAAAAAATTTTTAATTAAAAATCATATTGACATATTGAAGAGACTTGTCGAGTGGCCAAATTTTTTTTTAAAAAAGCATATTGAGCTTCAATCCTACTTTAGTCCACCTCCATGAGGAAGTTGAACCCTCTAGTTCATGTCCTGATTAAGCACTTCTTAAAAAGTATTAATATTTCATTGATATTGTCTTGCTTCCATTTGAATGTGTTAACCTGGGAATCTGCTCTTAGTTGGTGCTACAGCATTTCTACATTTCAGTTCCTTGACAAAGAGAATAACCTTGAAGTATCAATAACTCAAAAGTGAGAAATGTTATTTCTGGAGGATTTTCTGAAGAATGTACAACTCCTAGGCAAGCTAAACAGAGAATTCTAGAATTTCCTCTACTTGAGCTATGTTTCATCATTGGCATCATTTAATAATATGGAAACAGTTTTAGAAAAATTGCCTTTTATCATGCTTTATGGATACCCCTGAAGGTTGATACTGTTCTACTCTCTTTTATGAGGACAGATGGCAGCAGTGTCCAATCTATCAGCAAATCTGTTTCTTCTAAGCAACAACTTTTCGCTTATCATACAGGAGCAGAAAAGTCCAATGGTCAAGGGAGGATGCTTTGCAGCTACACAAATCTTGTGGCCACCACTTATATGCTAGTTGCTTTGTTTCTTCCTTTGTGAAATGAGTGGAAAAGTAGTTCTTACCCTGTAGGATTATTGAAAATGTTAAATTAAACGTACAAGGCATTTGCAAAAATCTCTTACATAGTTAGCTAGGATTCTTCAGAGAATGATATATTTTGGATTTGTTTTGTTTATTTTCTGGCACTAGGAAGAGTAAAGCCAAATATGTTGCCTTTCTGACATTTTATGAATGGACATAAAATCTTCAACTTCTTTTTCTATACTTATTCTCATAATCTACAATTATTTATTTAATTTTGTTCTCTATTTGTTGTATTGTATGCTAGTCCATGATATTGTATGCCCCAAATAGTTCTAGTGGATTAGGGAATATAAAAATGTGTGTACACATAATATATTTTCATTTGAATCTTTTGCTACTTCAAAACAAAATCTTTGGAATTAGGGATCAGAAGCAGTAGGAAGGTTTCTAGGAATGTTCTCATTCATGACTCACATGATCACTTTGTGATAATTAAACTACAATCTTTGTTTACTTTTTGTATTCTTATTATTGTTGAGTCATATCACACATGAAAAAGAATTAAGATATTGCATTTTCTATATTCTTTTTCATTGGGTCTTTTTCAAACCTAATAAAAGACAGTAGTACTTTTTCTCACTTCATGTTCAGGTCAGCTGCCTTGTTTTCCTTCAGGCCAGGCTTAAAGCCCAATTCTATCATTTAAAACATTTTCAATTGCAAGTAATAAAAAATCAACTTAAGCAGACTTAATAAAGATAATTTTTCTGATTACATAACTTCAAAATCCAGAGAGAAATCATATTTCCAACCAGGTTTTAATCAGGGCTGCTGCTGTTTTCAGACATTTTATCAGTCTGCTTCTGTGATTCAGGCTCATCTGTTGCCTAGATTCTCTTATGACCCCAATGTAGCTCCCAGTAACTACCAAGTCCACATGCTGTCACAAGTGCATCCCTAAACTCTACAGAAAAGCAGCGTTCCTGAGTTTCTCTCTGATTGGAACTACTTAGAAAGTAACCCCTAAAGTAATCACAGTGTCAAGGGAGATAGTTTTATCCTGATTAAATCAACAAACCAATGCCATCTCAGAAACTGAGCACAGCAGCAACTCCACCCAAAGGGCATAGGGGCTTTATAATAGAGACTGATAAAATGGTCTTGGGGTAGCAAATTAATTCATATATCATCACTTTTTTTTTTTTACATTTGAGCTTGTGACATAAAACTATTTAATAGTAACAGACAATGCTATTATAAGCTATCATAACCAAGGGCAAATTACACGATTATTTAATTGATTCTTCATTCCTTTATAAAATAGAATTTTACTGAAACCTCTATATATACAGTCATTAGTGTCTAAAGCTTTGGGACAGACACAAGTCCAATAACTGGCTATGGTAGAATGGTAGCAATGGTGAAAGCATGCGGTGGGGGCGGGGGGTGGGGAGGACTAGAATGCATGACATTGTTTGCCCAGAGGTATCAAAACTTCCAGAACTCCCACCATGAGAAGCATCAAAGCTTAATTTTACTCTCTGCGATTGAATCTTCCCTGTTAACATGGGAATCTGTTCATGGTGCTACAGAATTGTGTGGCTTCTGTTATATTTCAAGCATAGTTATGATGATTTTACTCAGAACAAATTCTTAACCTATTGTACTTTCTTTGGATCTGAATAAATAAATCCTAAAGTATTTTACAAATTGACCACTCCCTAATAGCATTTTCTAATTATAGAACAAGTGACTATGTATTAGAAATCAGGCTTCTTTTAATACCGAGTTGATAGATTGCATTTCAATAGATGATTGTTTTTATTTTTACCATTAACTTCTGGATAAAATAAAATATCTACTGAAATATATATTTGATTTAAGAAGAAAAAGCAATTTATTTCCTATCCTGTACATAATCTCCTACAGGTCTAACTTTATTACACAAAGGCAATAAATTAATGTTTGATTAATCAGCACTGTTAAAAGGTCTGAATTTACTTTTCTAAACAAATCATTTTTTAAAGTCCCAGGGCTAATGATCCATGGATCTTAATGAGTGATTTTCTTGATATTGTCAGAGAATTGTATATCAATTAAAACAAAGTAAAATGAAATTATTATTCATTAATACTTAAAAGAACAAAATACAATTTTTAAAAATACTTATTAAATGCGTTATTTTTAAGAAGTTATTTTCTTTCCCTCTAAATTAATGAGTTATTTTGTCCTCAAGAAGAAGTCATCTCTATATGCTCCTATAGTACACATTACTATATATTCTGGGTGTTTCTTCAGTTTCTCTCATTCACAACCAATGAACAGTATCAACTCTGGCAAATACTATCATACATTTTTACTAATTTTACATTGTGCTCGCTCAATTCAGTGTTCCAGATCAAAGTCTATTGCCAATTAAACACAGGGATATCAGTGTCTCTACATACACATTTATTTATACTCTTCAACTTTAAGTTCCATTCTTAGCTTTCTGTTTTATGTCCCAAATATGAGTGAAATCATATGGTTCTTGTCCTTTTCCACCTGACATTTCACTTATGATATTCTCAAGATCCACCCATATTGTCACAAATGACAATATTTCGTCATATTTTATGGCTCAGTAGCATTCTATCATGTACATGATTTCACTCGTATATGAGACATAAAACAGAAAGAAGTGAATTAAAAAACAAAACAAAACAAATTCATAGGCATAGAAAACAGTATGATGGTAACCAAAGGGGAAGGGGGATAGGGGGAGAATGAAGCAGTTAAAGGGGGTCAAATATACAGTGACAGAAGGAGACTAGACTTTGGGGTGAGCACACAATGCAATACACACATGATGTTATAAAAATGTACACTGGAAACATAATGTTATTCACCAATATTACCCCCAATAAATTTAATTAATAAATAAATTCCATTCTTGCAATACAGGTATTAACGATGGGATTTTTTTTTTTTTTACATCACTGATTAAATGACACATGATAAAAGCTTGTATTCGCTTTTTACAACAGGTAACTTATCATGTAATGGCAGCGTATTGTGGAATATTCTGATAAATGGTCTGCTATTTTATAGAATTTTATAATACAGAAAGAACTTTAGTAGATAATTTTAATTGTTTTCTATTTACTTGATCGCTTTATTGCTTTTTAAGAGTAAGTGGACCGTTATGACAAAGGAGTGGCTAAGAGGAAGATTTATCTGATTGTAGTCAATTTTTTACAATATTCTTTAGCTCATATTTTGGCCAAAGAATGAAATATGTTATTAACCCATTCTAATAAGTATAATGTGACTTGGACTTCTCATGTATTTCTGTTAATTGAGATTTTTTTTCTCATTTTTTTATAACTAAAAATGATCAACATGATATTTTAAAACATGAAACATCGTGGGTGTAGACTATCAAATTTATCAAAATACAAATAGTCAATAAATATATTTTAAAAGTTTAACCTCACCTTTAAGAAGAAATGCTAATTAAAACATGATACATCATTTTTAATCTATCAAACTGCAAAAAGTATGATGATGTATATTTTTATAAGGGTTAATGACATCTATATGCTCATATATAGGTTAAATAAATTTTTTATAAAGCTAAAAAATATTTAAACAGTGTACTGATTCTATTCTCAGAGGCTTTTTTTTCATAATTAACTAGGGTGGGTTATTTTTTCATTCTATTTCTTCTTTAAATAATTTCCCTTTGGCTTATAACTTTTTTTTATCTAGCTCATGAAATGATCTGATTTTGTAAAAGATTAATCTCATATTAGAAATATTTTTATAGGAGTAAATAGTATGCAAGGAAACTAAAGTATATAGGCACAAGCACATAAGCTTGTGCAATTTACTTGTGTCCTCATAATATAAAATTGGGGGAAAAAAGTTGTGCAAATTTTCTGATTCTTAATTTTTAAAAGAGCAATCTGATTATACTTAATCTTTTTCTGAGTTATGGCTAATTTAAAATTCTTTTCCAAAAACAATTTGACCTTACCTACAGACACTTTGCTCAGTCTCACTGAGTTTTTATTTACATAGATATCCTTAAGATAGTCACCAATTTTTACAAGTAGTTGTCAGTTTTCTCTCAGTTTTGTCTATTTTTTAACATATGTAGTTCTAAGGTTACCTGGCAACAGAAGAGCTAAACACAAAACTCACTTCCACTCAATAATTTCCCAACCACAGCTGGAAGAACCAATATTTATGGAAGACTGCTAATAGCTGTCCTTTATTTAACACTTTAAAATCTTGTGGATGGAGCCCCACTTTAGAGCTTAGTGCCTAGTTCAATCTTAGCAATCACTCCCACTTTGCAATCACTTTCTGTTGTGTGTTGATGTCATTGATCAACCCTTAAAGGAGCTTTATAAGAAATAACTTTGTGGAACTCTGTTTCAACTTTTAGAACATTGCTGAAGATGTTTGTTACATTTTATAGCCTTCTATGTGGTCTCATGGAAGAAATTCCTTTTCGTCTCACTATCTGAGCATAATTTTTTTTTTACTTCCAGAGATACTGGTATAAAGGTGATTTGTTTTTATTAAATGAAAGTTAATTTGATAACTAAATATTCATTCATTCAACAAATATTCATTGAGCACTTACTAGGTGCTATGTACTGTTTTGGTGCTAGGGATATAGCAGTGAACAGAATAGATGCAAACACCCCTGTCAACCAGTTTTTAGTTTTATGAGTGTTCACTTGTGTTAGGGTTCTCCAGAGAAAGGGAAAAAATATTATATTTATATACACACACACGCATACATATATATTTCTATATTGAGACACGCAAGATATATTTATATATAAATATACACTCTTTCACATATCTATGGAATTGGCTTCTGTAATCATGGAGACTGACAAGTCTCAAGATCTGAAGGGTAAGTTGGCAAGCTGGAGACCCAGTTTAGCTGATAGTTTAGTTCTAGTCTGAAGGCCAGCAGGCGTGAGATCCAGGAAGAATCTATGTTTTAGTTGAAGTCTGAAAGCTGGAAAAAACTTGTGTCCCAATTTAAAGGCTATCAGGCAGGAAGGCTTCTTTCTTACTTGGGGGAGGGTCAGCCTTTTAATTCTTATTCAGGCCCTTAACTTACTGGGGGAGGCCCACTCACATTACGAAAAGCAATCTGCTTCACTTGGTCTAATGATTTAAATGTTAATCTCATCCAAAAACACCCTTACAGAAACACCCAGCCTAGATGATACATAAAATTAACTATCACAACACCTATAAATCAAAGTCTACAACTTCTCAGACTTTTCCTGTGAGTTCCAGACTCACATATTCACCTGCCTCCTGAATACATAGGTATTAAAAACATAATAGAGTCAAAAGAAAACACTCCAAACTCTTGACTTCTAAGAAAAAGCTTTGCCCACTCAGAGATTTAAGAATTAAGAATCAGAAAATTAAGAAAATTAAGAATCAGAAAATTTACCAGCCTTGTTCCCCTTCTCTGTAAATGGCACTATGACTCACGCAATGGCTCAGCCTACAGCTTTGGAATCATTCCTAGTGCATCTCTTCCTCAAAAGTCCTTATTTAATGTGACTATTAGTATTATGGTAAAGCCCATCTTTCTAGTGTATTGCTTCCTCCAATGCATTATTTATTGATAACAGAGCAAACGTATTAAAAGAACAAATCTGAGGATGTTAACTCCACCCCCTTCCTTAACTCAATATTTCCCAATAGTTCCCTATAACCTACAGAATAAAGTCCATTATTCTTAGTGTAATATAAAGGGCCTTTCATGAAGCCTGTCTCTCCCATCTCATCTCTCATCATAACACATTCAAGCTATTTGTACTAGCCATCTAGCTGTCCCAGGTTCTTTGTGTTTCTCTGAATGGGCCAAGCTCCTCTGCTTCCAGGTCTTTACATTTGAATTTCTGTCTTCTTCACTTGCCCTCCCCCAACTTCTCTACTTCATTCATTTTTGTCTTTCAGAACCCATCCAAATACCAATTCTTCCTGGAATTCTTTCTCACCTCCTAAGTCTAGGCTAGATGTTTAGCACCCAGTGTTACTTCCATTAGCAGTCTGAGTCTGATATCTACTGTTCACTTGTCCATTTTCTGAACTGCAAGTTTCTTATGACAAGAAACTGTCTAAACTTCACATAGAAATCACCAAGCATAGCTCCTGATACATATTAGGCATCCAACTATTCTGGAAGGAAG